>NC_136852.1:45765800-46228300 GCF_951799975.1 Gobius niger | reverse complement strand
GCCGCTGGGTCACTGAAAGATCAAATATGCACTAATATGAACTTACTTTTATCTATAGAAAAGTTACATAGTGCACCTTTAAATAGCTAAGGTCCTTATCCAAATCCATTCATTTCACCAACTGCTCTGATCTGTTGTTGCTGCAGTTGGTCTGGTCGAGGTTCAGCAACACTGTGCGCCCAAAGAATGAGATCAGCTCATCCTGTTTGACCAGGTTATTCCATCAGTGGATTTCTTCTTCCCCGATGGCACGGGCCTAGTCCATCGAGTACATCGGGTTCAGATTGTGAAAGAGTGGTTCAGGGAGCGTGACATGGATTGTTCACAACAGAGATCTTAACCCCATTGAGAATCTTTTTGCCTGGACTAAGAAAAAAAAAAACAAGATTGAATGAAAGCACACTGGTCAAAACCACTCAAATGGATCAGGTTTTCGTTCCGAGTTCACTTTTTTTTTTTTTTACAGCGCACCGGTTCTCTCGATCCATCACGCAGGCTCTGACACCAAAGAAGATGGAGCGTCGGGAGAGGGATCTTTGCTTCCAGGGGCCGCCGAAACTCCCAACAATATTTTTTGGCGCCTGTCAGACTGTCCAATAAAGCTGCTCGATATATGAACTATCTCGCAGTGATGTAATGCGCCCCATAAATCTGCTTGATAATTACTGAGCGCGGGGACAACAGTGGGAGCCCGCAACGCCGCGATTTATGGGATCTGCACTTGGCATCTTAACGACTCCGTGCTTTTAATATCATTACCCCGTCGTTTATTATGCTGCCAGAGTGCACGCCCCGAAACCCCAAAGCTTCGGGACGGCCTTGTTTTATTTATGCAGTTTAAAAAGGCCACGGCGGTGACACGGGCGTTTAGCAGGTTTCAGAGGCGGCTTCATCACACGGACTAATCAGGACATTGCACACAACGCTCGGAAATACACTTTATTGTCAATCCTTGTGCACAGGAAGTGACAGAGGAAGAGGTAGAATTTATATGACCGGCGTGCACACATACTGTACCAAAGGGCCATGAGTGAGAAAGAGTTCTATACTTTCCTGATTTCCCATATTTGAGAACATAAGAATTGCAACTTTATTTCAACTTTTCCTCATAAAATTGCCAATACACTGTAGAACTATGGGTATTATTTTAAAGGAACAGGCCACCGTTTTCCCATACTGAGATAAGTTCTTACCTGAGCTTAGACGAGTTGATGCGTAGCTGTCTGGTCTCTGTGCGTGCGCTCAGTCACGCACAAAGACCAAAGACGTTGTTAGCATTTAGCCTCTCCCAGCATTTTTTCTATGGCTCCAAACTGGGGTGAAGTTTGAAGCGACCGAGCTCGTCCACATTTTCCCTATATAAATACAGTTACGTGAAAAGTTACACGAACAGCTTGGTGGCTTCTAACTTCACCCCAGTTTGCAGCTATACCTTTGGGAGAGGCTAAATGCTAACAACTTTGACTGAGCGCACGCACAAAGACCAGGCAGCTACGCATCAACTCGTCAAAGCTAAGGTATATGTCAGTATGCAAAAATGGTGGCCTGTTCCTTTAAGGCAGGGGTGTCCAAATTACGACCACTTTTAATTGGCCCGTTGCAAATTGTAAAAATTTAATAGAATTCTTTTTTTTTTTCATTAATAGAAATCTGCGATGAAGGCTGTTTTTTTTTTTTTTACTTTAAGCATGTTCAATTAAAAAGCATAAATTTGCTAACTGAGTCGAAGTTATATATCTGACCTCTACTGCATGCGGCCCAGTTGTTTGTATATATTTTTCTGTTTCTCAGTTTGGACACCCCTGCTTTAAGGGGTGCTTGTTCAGTATTAATAAGTATTAGTAATCTATTCAGGGTCACAGGGTAGGATTAGGGTTAAGGTTAGTGTAGGCCATGCCCTATATTGTAAGTAGGTCCTTTATTTGTCATGGCCGCTGTGACTCTGCACGCACTGGTCCCACACTGGTCAGCTCCTCCTCCACCTCCTCCTGCGCAGCTCCCTCCGCTCCCTCTCTCCTTCTTCTTCTCTTATGACGCCTCCACTGTGCGGCAGGTGTGTGGGGCTCTTGGTGCCTCATCAGTGTTTCAGAACAAGAAATCTGTGTATTCGTAGCTAGCTAGCATTATTGTATTGTTTACTTCTTAACCTCTTACCACCCACCTAAACTGAAAGCATTTTCCCCTGTTTGCCTTAAAGCCTGTGTAGCGCTTCATTTGAAAGCTAAGACCTACAAAACGGATTTTATTCCTTGCGTGGTCACTTTTTTCACATGTTTTTTTTTTTTTCATCTATTTTTTTCACTTCTTGTTGTGTTTACATCCACGTTTTCTTTTGGGGTTTTTTTATGTTGTTTTCCCAAGAAGCTTAGATTTGGGTAAAGCCAAACTGGAGACAATTTGATCGGCTCAGGTGGGAGTTAAGAGGTTAAAACGCTGTTTCCTTTGTGGCCAGCAAGAACTCTCCACAGCCAAAAAAAAACGCTGAACCCCACAAAAATACAGCAAAGATGCACAAAAACATCCTGTAAAACAATGTGGACACTGCACAACAACAAATGTGAACTAATAATGCATATTTGTGGACCCCAGATGGAGGGAAAGTTAAAATATATAAAGATATATCCAGGGAGTGCCGTTACTGACGCACATACATCATTTTCATTGTACTCAGAACAAGCAAAGTAAAAAGGGCACTTTATTCTGCATTTGCATGATGCTTCTGCAGAGAAGTGACAGCACACGATCACACGTCTTTTAAAACCTTTATCTTTCTGTCCAAATACTCTCAAAGTGCCGTCCCATTTGCTTTGTCTCCCTTCCTGCTTTCACCCCGTATTACTAGTCTCCCTCGTTCGCTTTCCTCGCTCTGCCCTCTTTGCCTCCCGACGATTTATCTTGGGCCCCTCTTGTGGAGACAGTCCACTCTGGTTGTGCACAGAGGAGGGCGGGCTGCGGGGGTTATAATAAATGGGCTTGCATAGAGGACAGGCTTTCTGGTGTCGTGTCATGCTAATGCTAATGGATATACCCCATCTCTCTTCCCGGCCCATCCCTCCTCTCCCTTCCTGCACGCCATAGCTGCTAAATGCCTGCGCTACCGCCGCCGCCGCTGACAGTGACATATTAGTTTTGCGTCCCGGCGCAATCTGATAGCTGGGGAGTTTGCCGCCACGCTAAAGATTTGATTAATGTTGTTCCATTTGCAGGCTGTAATTGGGTGCGACTGGAGTGCAGGATAATCATGTGTTCCCATTCAAGGAAGGAGAGAGAGAGCGAGGGTGGGGGGGCGCGCAAACGAGAGAGAGGGAGAGAGTTAATTAAGCTTGCAGCACAGTGGCGACAGTTACTGATGGCTCTGGTGACACCACGCCCCGTCCCGTCCTTTCTCCTTTCATTTCCTTCAGCTCAGATGCCTCCCACCGACCAACTCAGATGTATCAGCCAGGCTGAGCTGCTACGGGGCTGTGAGAAAGCAGTTCGGGATGTAGCGACAACGGTTCAAATGTCTGTGTCTGTGTTCGCTCCCACGCCCAGAGTACACTTTTTCATCTTAAGGAGAAAAACAAAAAAACGACTTATTGATCCATTACATCTTTATTTTAAAAGTGTACTCTCTCATCTTGTTCAAAAGCCTGTATTATTTGTTTTCATTTGAAATAAGTCTGTTTACACTGACCCAGTATTTAGTCAGTAGGCATCTATTTAAAGGACCATAGATTGCAACTTAAGAATGGACTTGGAGAGGCTAACAGAAGCTCATTCATGCTAGCTGTTTGGCTAGGTGTTTAGAGCCAGCTCCGTTATATAAAGCAGGGTGAACATCAAAATACCGAAAGAAGACGATGTGGTGCATGTTCAGACCAACACGTGGACGTCAGAATGACTTCAATGGAAAGTCCTTTAGAGCAAGGAACTTCCGAAGCCTGCCCCCACTTCCCCAGAGCTTCAGGAAGTAGGCCGCAATTAGTCCATTCTTAATTTACTCCTGGACAACTGAGAGCTTATCCAAACTAGTCCAGTTGATTGCTATATTCAAAGAGTCGAATACTGTTTTCAGTTAGCAGCAATGACGTTTCACAAAGGCTACTACATCGACATGAATTAACAAGCATTGAAGCTAGTTACCAGTTTTATAGTGTAAAAAAGTTTTGTTTTGACAAAAAAAAAAATAAATAATGCAGATAATGTGTATCTTCTTCTTCTTCTTCTTCTTAAATTGACAGTGACAAACCATAAATACAGCGGAGACTAATTTTAATTTCAAGGATTCTGAATTTTTATGGGGGGAAAAACTGGCATGAGGTTGCCAGTTTAATTTAACTGTTAACTATTAACAAAGTAAACCTGTAATATTTACAGCAAATCCAAAATCTAAAAATGTTAAATGTACAGTTCTGTCTCAGATTAAAAAATACATAAATTCACTGTAAAATTAGCAATCATTTGCCATAAACCTATTTTTTTTAATATTTACAGACTTTTCTTACAGTTCTATCTATCAGTCTCATCTAATCTCAGTGTATTTTCATGGGATAAAACCAGATTTCAAGAAAATAACACAGAGAAGCTAATTAGGAGTCCTCCCCAAAGGAGGGGTCTACATTTGAGTTTTCAAACTAGGGAAAACTCAGAGCCGATGAAGCTTCTTGGATGAGATTGCAAACTTCTTAATTTTCAGTCAACATTTGGAATCTCTGTATTGTCAGCAGATAGTTAAGGTATTATATCTAAATTCAAGATTGAATTAAGGAAGCTAAAGTTACTTCAATTTGTTTTGCTGTATTGTACTGTAAAGGTGGCTCAGCTCACGCAGTAATAAGCACACTGGGTTTATAGAGCGGAGTACAGTGAAGAAGCCCGACTTTACATTACTTTGATAAAGTGCTGAGTCCCATAAAACTGCAGCTGCACCAAAAAGAACAGTGGACAAGTAAATAAAAATACATTATTCATGGCTCGCTTTGAAAGTTATATCTCCTTTAAAGGTGCCCTGGGGAGGTCTGTATAAACAAACTTATTCTCTATGACCAACATAGAGCTCACTGTTTGAACCATTCTTCATACGTGAGGCATTTTCAAGGGTGTTTTAACTTTCTGTTGCGGCTATTCAAGATTTAATGTGGGCGATGCCTGGAGGATATTGAGGCCTGAGCACAAAAGACACGTCAGTAATGGCTAATAAGTGATAATAAAATGATAACATGGGTTCTGAATTTCCAAATGACAAAAAAAGAAAAATAAAGAAAATTTAGGCATTAGATGTCATAATAAATACACTAGAGTAAGTTAAATGTGAGAAGGCCATTTGTGAATCAGGGTTTTCAGTGTGGTCTCCCCTGTCCCGGGAAAAACCCATTGAAGCTCTCTTTTTAGAAAGCGGCCTCTGATTGGCTAACTCCTGATTGTTGTGAAGCTCTACTTCAGGGGGCGATGTGTGAATGCTGATTGGCTGCCTCCGCAAAAGGCGACTGAAAGCTCCCGCTCCCCCTGCTCTGTAGCATTAGCATTAGCATTAGCTGCTGTCACTGTGGAGCTACAAAAGGAAAAGATTCAAGATTTTTTATTTGTCAAACGATGTGAATGGTTTGACATTATGTTTCTCTCATCCTTGATTGTGGAGTGGGGGGAGGGGGAAGAGGGGTGGGAGGGATGTTAAGGAGTTCAGCTTCCTGATGGCCCTGTGTACGAAACTGTTTGTTAGTCGACTGGAACTGACCCGTAGATTCTGCAGTCTCCTTCCTGACGGCATAACCTTGAAGACACTGTGTGATGGGTGTGAAGGGCCCCTGGCGATTTTGACGGCTTTGTGGGTGGGACGGGTGGAGAACATCTCCTTAATAGAGGGGAGAGGGGCTCCACAGATCTTCTCCGCTGCTCTCACGATGCGCTGGAGGCTCCTTCGGCAGGAAAACAATGTTGAGGCCAACAGGACGGAGATGGACTTTATTTCAGTCATGAACTAAATGGATTTATGGAATCCATTTAGGCCTAATTCAATTGTTGAATTTTAAAATACTATATATATTAACTCAAAAGTCAAAATGTGTTTGAAAATACAGGTCCGTGATAAAGAATAGAAAATATCATGAGCTTCCTGTGTTTGAGAGACCACCAGACGCTACGGTATCTAGGTCAGTGTAAACAGAGATAGAAATTGTATTCACTACAATATAGATGAGTGGATAGCATAGAATAAAGCTGGGCAAATCACTCCCTTTAAATCCACATAAAATAGATTTGCAGGTCTTTGTTTTATAATGTAGAACGATAAAATATGCTATACAGGAAGCACTATTTATTTATAAATCTATCAGGATAGTATAGTTTGATCGTAATCCCCATTAGAATATAACTGGCCTCTTAGTCACTGAACCGCTGTGCCACCAGTTGAACATCGCCACGAATCATTTTTGTGTGGAGGAAAAAAAAACATTGTTATGCAAAGAAAACTGACACGACAATTGGGGTATAAATTTAGAGTGTGCTTTTGGATTTCGAAACAGACTTGTCACTGTCTTTAAGTGCTTTTGTAGAAGTACTTCATCTCATCTGTTTGAAGAAAGCAATCTCTTCATCTCGCATCAGTCAGTCCGACAGGTTCATGATTAAGTTTGACTGACAGGTTTAATCATGTTCTCCTCAGTAAATCTTATGAACAGGGTTACAGCAGTGCAGTAAAAGTAAAAACAGAGGAGGTGTTGAGTTAGGAATCAAAAGTTCAATAAGCTATACCTCCATATAGGTACTCCTGACCGAGATCCAGGTGACATCGCTCCTGTTCAACAGAGGCACTGCTTGAAGGAAGCACCAACTTTCTGATCATAAGGCTCTACCGTCTGAGCCACTGCCCCTTAACCCAATTTAATATGTCCCTGAAATGTGCTCATAAACTGTGGAGAATTGAGAGGAAGGTGAAGGTGAATTTGGACAACAGTTTAAACTTGCTCCCTCTTCCATTGGTTGTAGACAAACATCAGGAAAAGGGGCTTTGAGAAAAGTAATATCCTTTTCTTCGACCACTTTGACTTGCGGCAAAGGTTTCCTTCGCCCTTTCTCCCGACACAATTAGACTTTTATAGAACGAAACGAAAACCCTGCGTGTCTTCTTTGCCTCGGTGAAATAATAGTTGTCCAATGACTCGATTCTTTGATTGACAGGTTATTTGGCCGCAGGTTGTCGCTGAACTGTAAAACACCAATTAAACATGAGGGAATTACAGCGCAGTGTCTGGGCCCTGTCTCCCGTAATAACTGCGCGGACCTGGACGTGTTCGGAGCATCCATCACGCTGTCAGCTCCTGTCAAAACTCACAGACACACGGCAGAGGGACCCGGTCACATTAGACTTGTCACTGTCACTGTCGGAGGAGGCTGGTGCGTGTGCGGATATTGAGCCAGGGCAGAGAGGTGTATAAGGAGATCTTTCATGTTACAGTATTAGGCTAACGATTTAATACTGAATATGCTTACTATGTTTTGTTATCCTCATTTTGCTACATATTGCTGTGTCTAACTCGTGGATTAGAAAATATATAGATTTGTTTATGGCTCAAAATTGCAGGTTGTACAGTGAGACAGGGACTAAGATTATAATAGAGCCGTCGTATGACCAAAGATGAGCTGCGACTTAAACACTAGTCGCAGAGTGAGCCTCCTCTCGGTGCAACGAGGATCTCTGTCAAGCGTCTCGTCAACACTGCACCACCGCCAGAGTCAATGAGGTATAGGCAACAGAGGCCAGGCATGAGCGGGTCCGACGCCGCATTTTAAAGGACTTTCCGTGCACTTTTCTGCGGAAATAAACACCGCTTGCATGCGGCACTTGCCTCAGCAAAACACATCTGGAACCTGAAACTACTATGACAAAACCTTGCTCGCAGCTACGATGGTCTCTTTAAAGGATCTGTATCATGCTATTTTAGCCATCCCAAATAAACTATAGGCATTTATGTGATATACTGTACCTCCACCACTATGGAGTATTATTTTTTGGGAGTATTTTCTGTGGGTATTTTGCAAACACTTCGATTCAGTTAACTACGGCCCCACTCTCCGAGCTAATCCGCCCATGCATTATTAGCAGTAAAAGAAATATAAATATCACACCAATAAGTGAAGTTACTTCACAATGCAGTTATAAGGAGTTGACATCTGCAGCACAGCTTCATAAATGGCTAACACACAAGCAAACATGCGTTTTGATTGACTCACTGCTCTGTCCTGGCTGCTCCATCAGGCGTTTACATTATGGGACTCGTGTTGGATATAAAAGTTAATCCACTTTGATTCTGGCAAAGGTTCACCAAACATCCATCAAGAGACAGTCACAGAAAACACTATTTTGGCTGATAGTCGGTGAATCACGGAAAGAAATTCTTTAGGAAGGTTGAATAAAGTTGAACTTGTGCCTCTCGCAGCCAAAAGCACTTTTCTCCATGACATTATCGTTAGGTAAGAAAAAAGAACAGGCGTGTCCAGAGTAGGTTAGAAAGAGCTCCTTCTTCACAGCTTTCAGTGCTAACATGACATCTGTCCAGACGCTCAGTTTGTTTTCTCCACAGGGGCAGTCGCCTCGGGCACATCCTTTTTTTTGTTTTTTTTCCTTTATTTCTTACAACAGAAATAATGAAAACGCGGTTTTATAAATTAAAATCAGGACTTAGGGATTACATTACACACGTTGAGCTCTTCCTGTTTCACACTATGACGTACAAAACATCAGAGTGTCACAAATCCAGGAGAGTCCAATCCCAGCTCTTGTCCCGGATACAGTCCTTATCAGTGCCAATACGGCCTCCAGTCGTTAAAGCTCAGTTGCTGAACACCGGGGGTTCTCAGCGTTCAAATGAGGAACGACCTGTTCACAGAAACTCATGCTTGTGTTCATGTGCCGCTTTGAGCAAACCAGTTGTTAGTTGCAGTGACCTTTTTAAAGCACAAAGCGCCTCCTACAAAACAAACATTAACTTTAGGTTTACTCCATCAACACGTCCTCAAGCGGCGCCACTTTGGCTTTATGTGGGAAAAAGTGGGGAAAAGTCAAGTCAGAGTTCCTGTTCCGCACAGTAACAAACACACACACACACACACACACACATTCACACAAGGACAGCTGAGCACTATCAATCCAGTATACAAAAGAAATGCTTAACTAATTCAAAAGTTTGTCTAGGACGTTCATTATTTGCACAAGGTCCAATAGACGCCAATTGAACCCTGGCTCACTCTGCCCCTCTCCAGTCTGCTGTCGCTCCTCTGTCAGCGCTCTGATAGCGGCACAATGGCTCGTCTGTTTGTCTTGTCATTAGCGCCGTTAGCATTAGCCCGTGGAGTGGCTGATGAGGAGACCAAACAGACACTCACGGTCACAGTATAAAGCCAGATCCGTCTCCAAACGTGGCGGCCATCTGCTGTCTTCACTCTCACACCTCGCTCTGTGCAGATAAACACACGTCGGCACGGTGACAGCAGGCCACAGGAAGAGTGGCCATATTAGGACGCGTGAGCTGACAGGGTGGTTTTGGAGAGATGAGGCGAGCAAAACATGACTCAAGGCTTCAATGTGTTGAGTTTAGGCTGAAACTTGCGACACGTTTCATTTTTGGTCCGTCATAACTATTAACAAGAGGGCTCTGTATTTATGGTGTTAATGTCATTCGCTGGTTCACTTTAAATGCATGGGAGATTACACTGCAGCACCTGGGGACAGGATCATCATTATGTAATAGGGGGTCTTTTCTTTTAATAAACATCATGACCTTAACACAGGGAGCATGTTTGTGGAAAATGTATGTCCAAAGGCAATTTTAACTTTTTTAAATTTGTGAAGCATGTACCACTATAGCTTTACTTGGGCTTAATTCTTAATTATTTTAATTAGAGGCAGTTTCAGTGATGGTTTAGTGATGCATTTAAGTCATGTAGTTTTAAGCTATGTGATCAGGCGAGACATGGTTTACACCTAGTTTAGTCCAATTTAGACCAATTTTAGACTTTTTAGAAACACTGAAGTCCTGATATGATCTTGATCTAGGGATGGTGATACTTAATAAAAATAATGGCCTGACACTTGTATTGCACTTTACAAGCCTGTGTTACCAAGTTTCTCAAAGCTCTATCATTATTCATTCATGTGGTAAGCTACTGTTGTAGCCACAGCTGCCCTGGGGTAGACTGACTTCCCCCAGGGCAGCAATGGGGTTGCACAACCCCCCCAGGGTTGTGCAATCGGCCCCTCTGACTCAGCCTGGGAATACCCATGCTGCTGTGTGCGCTCGAATCATTTGGAACTGCACAGCAGCCTGGGACCCTGGCCGAAATTTTCGCATGGATTTGGGAACCAATCACAGAACGAGGAGGGACGGCAAGACGATGACGCGCTATTCGACATACGGAAACCTGTAGTTTGTTTACGGATCCAACATGACAGCAGCGACTCCATCTTTCGATCAAGCTTTAGACCGTGTTCTAAATAGTTTAGCTCGAAAGTTTACAGCGGGTACGTCATACGTCATTGGATACGATGATACGATTGGCTGTGGCTACTGATAGACATTCGAAGCTCCCAATAAACGGCTATGGACAATCGTAAACCACACCTCTTATGAGAAAATGATTTGATGGTCCCCAGACTAAATATAACTTGTGATATTTTGTCTGGCAATAGCCAGGCTACTTCTGACCACCACCAACCACGACATTCATTCTGGCCTAAACCTGGAGGAAATGTAGACACGGCGAGAACATGCAACTCCACACAGAAAGGCCCCGTCCAGGTGGGAATCAAACCGCTACCCATTGACCTTGGAAGGTCAAATATTTAACAAGGTGATATTTCATGTGGAAGAACTTGGCCCTTGGCTGTCTAACCAGTGGTCAATGCAAGAGTTTGGGCCATGTTTCCTGACTTTCTGGGCTTTGCAGGAACCTCTGTAAATCGCTGACTCCACTTTTCAGTCTTCAGACCAGAGGCTCCTGAAGGTCCCAAAGGCTCGACTGAGGAGATCTTGCATTTCTGGAAAGTACAGCCCAACTTTGTCCAAATCTGTCCTATCATGGGGTTTTGGGGCCTTTTGGAAATTTGAAAGTAATTGATGAATTTGTGTAATATTAGCTCTTAAAATCATCTTTGGAGCCAGTGGTTCCATGCTGCCACAAAACCCCAAGAGCCCCTTTAATGGTTTAACTTATACTTCCACCAAATCCCCATTAGACAAAACCACCTCTACACGTCCTCCTCTCCTCGACACTCTCTGCCCCGAAGTGCCGAAAGCTCCTGCCCTCCCTGAACTCCGCACACACGACCCGCCGTCCGAGCGATAGTGACAGGAGGCAGAGGGAACCAGCGTGTGCGTCCCGGGACAGGCTCAGAGGAGGGCGACGGGCGGGGAGCGGTGATTTATGGGAGAGGGGTGAGGCGGTGTCCTGAGAGTAACCCCATGGCCTGGCACTGACCCCACCTGACCCTCAGCACGCACAAGACCGAAGCCAAACAAACTTGGGATGAAAGTTAGGAAATCCTTTGAAGAATCTGGCTTTATTTATTTATCCCGGCCAAAAAAAAGGTGACGTGACGTTCAAGATGGAATCAAAATGTTCTTTCGGGTTTCTGAAACGAGACACACCAACCAGAACGGAAGACATTATAAAGACAAAAACATTGACCTGATTTAGCAAAACCCACCATTCAGTTGTTCACAATATGCCACTATGTTTGTTCTAATCAAACCATAGGACAATCCATTTGATATAAGTAGTGTAAGATCGTTGGTCAGATTTTCTAATTTTGTTTTACTATAAGAAACACTTATTCCGGAGAGTTTCTCACACTATCCCAGTTTTAAAAAATGTGGTTCGTTTCATGAGGCTCTCTGCACAAACTCTTCAGGGAGGTCTGTTTCTGCTAAAGCCACCAGGCAAATGAGGCCCAGTTCAAAAGCCACTCCGGTGTGATTTATGGAGCGCATGGTTGTCCTTCTGCAGAGATCTGAGTGACTGTAGTAAACACAGGCATAAATCTCCCAGGACGGTCGATCTTGGTCTCATTTTAAATCTTAGCTGTAAAGAAACACTTCATATTTAGGCCGTGACTGTTTTGGTTGTGGCGAAGAATATGAGAGACAACTTTATGTGACTTTGAGAGTTTTTAACTGATTTCCCCCATTCGGTTTCCCATGGACTTTTTTAGAATTCCAAAATAAAGGAGTACGACACACATAACAGAGGCTACTCAGGTAGTTTAACAGGTAGTACGTACCTGGTCTTTACCTGACATTATAGAAAATTATGCAATACTTTTATAACTTAAGATTTGATTTTGTTATTGTTATTGCGTGTGTATAATGGTCATAAGTTTCTGCTTCTGGTTTGATCCTGTCAAAACAAATAAATGAAAATTAAACTTCCCACAAATACAATATTGTAGATCAACATGTTTTAAATTTATTTATATGTAGGCCTATATTTCCCTCACCAACAGACTTTTTTTTTCTTAAATTTGCTCTAAAACTAGAAGGTAGCCTACATGTGGAGTTTCCATGGCAAAAGGACTGTAGTGGTTGTGGGCGTTGCTTCCTGGACGCGCACACTAGAATTACTAGATTAGTGAATCTAATCTAGTACACTAGAATTACTAGATTAGTGAAGGAATAACAGAACGATATGAAAACTGAGCCGCGATGAGAACAATGTGGACAAATACTGCCTTTCGGTGGAGTTTATGGAATTATTCGGACAAGACAAGAGGAAAGAAGAAGCTAATAGACGAATTATGAAAGTAAACAATGCTTATGTTATGCTAACACCAGCTAAAGTTGAGCTAACAGCGGCTAAATGCCGACATCTGCAAAATGAACAGGTTCAACAGCAGTTTGATGTTGTGAAATATTAAATCTTGTACTGCATGTCAGTTTTAGTGACAGAGTCCAGCAGTCTGTTCACGTCACGCTAGCATCAGTTCGGCACACTTTGGCCGGTCCCAACGCTTGCCCAGATTGGACCTGACCTGGGCAGTGGGGACGCACTGGGCTGAGTAGGGCCTGCCAGTGGATGCACGGCGTATGGGTCGGGGAAGCCGCCCCATAGCGTTCAGAGTGGGCTAACTGAAGCTTCATGCTGAAATTTGGCAGGGTTTTTGGATGCAACTCCATTATAAAATGCAAAAATAAACTAAAAATATCAAAAGGAAACATATAGGATGATGTTGCGATGAATAAAGAGGCACAAAAATGGAAAGACCATTAGAGCAAGGAACTTCCGGAGCCTGTTGTCATTTCCTCATGGCTTCAGGAAGAAGGAGGCAGCAATTTGTCCATGCATAGAAGCCCTTCCTTTTCTACTTACTGATACTTTTAGTGAACTATTCTGTCACATGCAATAACTTCCATGCAAAACCATGTGTCACCCTGTGTGTTTCTTAAGAGCTGATGTAACAAGCAAATTTCTCCTTTGTGAGATCAATAAAGTTCTATCTCATCTTCAATTTATCTATTTGGGATGGGTGTAACAGCACCACCTACTGGCCTGGCTTGAAAATCGCAATGTTCATTACTACCACAACCCTGCCGCTTTTGTCCCATAAACATTTGGCCCCGTAGCTTTGTTCCCATGTTGGACCTGACCAAACCGCGACTGGTCCGTTAGACACTTACGACTGGCGTAGTCAGCGCAGATTTACAAGTGGCAGCGAGGGGAGGAGACTCGCGCCGTTTCTGGATAGGCCTTGATCACTTGTCTCCTCGCCTTCCTGCCAGTCTGCCCGGCGGGCCGTGGCTCTGCTCTCTGTCCACCCCCCCTGTAATTACACTTTACGACTTGCTTCACGGCTAAATGCTACATAAATCTTGTGACACCCTTTCGATAACATGCCCGGCCCCTTATCATGCAAACATCGTAATCCCCGGCCCCCCCAATTCCCTCCCTTTATTGGCAGTCACTTCTGATTTAACGGCGCTTTGATGATCGCGTCGTAAAGTGCTGCAACGGGGTGAGATGGGTCTATTGCTCGCTGATACTGTACGGCAAACTTGTCAGCTCCTCCGTCGATGTGTGCGCAGACAGAAACCAGGCCTGTTCTTTCGTTTACTCTCGTTCTCTCTTTTTTTGGGGCTCTTGGCATCTATGCGGTAAAGCGGTGCTCTGGTTTTCTGTTTTGGATAACTGTAAACAGAAGTCCCCCGGTGGGTCGCTGGCACCAAAGTCACATAAAGGAATTCGAGCTCAAGCGCACAGACAGTTTTATGGGCCGTCTCCGTCACTGGCGCGCTCTTGGGAGATGTGTGGTGCGGCGATGGTGAGGGGGGGGGGGGGCGGGTCAAATGAGGTGAAGATGCTCCATCAGCCAATCAGAGTCGAGGAAATTGGGGTTGTCAAGTGTGGAACAGGATGAAAACAACTCCCGATTAACATAGGTTTTGCATATCCCTTATATTATGGGAGAAATACGGCGGCACTCATAATCATGCCATGTCGTCCTTTGGCCTTGCACCTCCTCCACTCGGGCCATATTTTTAGCTGAATGTCTAGTTTGGTTTCACTTGTTTTTATTATATTTATTTATTTATTTACTTATTCCTATATTGCCGATCACATGTGCAGCACTTTGGAAACTCTTGTTTATAAAATGTGCTACTTCCACTTCCGGGTACTAGCAGACCAACCAATTTGCGAGAAAAAAACATAAAAATCTCTTAAAAACAACAATCAATATTCTGAAACTCAACGGAGAGTTACTGAACCTACTTATTTCTCAGACTCATTAGCCAAAAATGCCGCACCTACTGCTAGAAAAGTTATATTTAATAAAGTCACTACTTCCGGTGTTAGCGTATCTGCTGCACCGTTAGCATTTATCTCCGCTAACCCAGATGTACCGATTTTGGTAAATATTACTTATATAGCAGTAGGTACAGCATTTTTGGCTAGTGGGCCTGATACTTAAGCATGTTCAGTAACTCTCCGCAGAGTTTCAGCAATATTGATTGTGGTATTAAAGAGTTTTTTGTAGTTTCTCGCACATCTCGGGACCCGGAAGTAGCTGTGACGTCACCACTTAATAAACATATACGTCCAGACACCCGAAAAGCAGGAACGTCTGGGATCCTGAGTTTGATCCCCGGACCTGATTGAGCTTTTCTGTGTGGAGTTTGCATGTTCTTCTCGGGTCTCAAATCCCCTGTTTAAATAATCAAACAAAGGATCCCGGTTTTGAGCACAATGCGACGGAAATATTAAAAGCATAAGTATGTGACCATTGTTCGAAGTTGGGACTGCTGGGAGAGAGTGAAGGATCTGAGCTGAAAATGAACTTTCCCTTAGAGTTAAAGGAACAGGCCACCGTTTTCCCATACTGAGATATGTTCTTACCTGAGCTTAGACGAGTTGATACGTACCTGTCTGGTCTTTGTGCCAGTGGAAGAGCCTCTAACTTCACCCCCCGTTTGGAGCTATAGGAATACATAGGGAGACGCCAAATGCTATCTGTAGTCATTTTGCATGACTGAGCGCACGCATCAAGACCAAACAGGTACGTATCAACTCGTCTAAGCTCAGGTAAGAACATGTCTCAGTGTGTAAAAATGGTGACCTGTACCTTTAACTAAGTAATCAAAGTATGCTTGTTATTTTAGCATTAGTGCTGTGACAGTAAAGGGGCGTGTCTTTTCCGTGGGATGAGAGAAAGTATGTCTGAAACCCACAGCTCCAAGTCTCTACTGAAGGACCTTCACAGAGGAATCAGTGGAAGTTGGTAGCAAAAGGACGGAGGAAGCTGTTTCGGAAAGGACAGGGCTGATGGAGTTCAGCGAGAGCCTCTTCGTGTTGTTTTTTTCAAGGTTTTCCATCGTGAACACACCTGTTCGACAGTGCCGGTAGGAAAACCAGCCGCCTTGAAACAATCGGCGACAGTTCGACATAAATCCGCATTATGATGCTTCTTCTCTTCTAAAATATTCACTATGTTTAGTTCTGGTTAAAATAAAAAAAATCTCAAAATTGCCTCAAATTGGACCATTTCAGACTCAGTGCATGCGCAAGAAATCGGAATTTGCAAGCAACCAGTAAATAGTGTATACAGTACATGATGTTAAATTCCGGTTACTGTTGGAGAATCCCAGCCAGAGAATTCAGGTTTCTTTTTACCGGAAAACTGGTATTTTCGGGTTTCTACAATCAGGAAACTTTATATGACGAAAAGGAAAACTGGAATATTATCTTCTTCTTCATCCATCAGGTCAACTCCGACCCCTAGTGACCAAATCGACTAAGCATCTCCATCTCGTCCTGTCTCTTGCCGTTACAACACAGTTCTTCAGAGTCATTCCCAGTTTTTTCCAGCACATTGTCCAGCCATCTCATTTAGGGTCTTCCTCTGCCTCTCTTTCCCTCCATGGACCATTGCATGAGGGCTTTCTCCAAACTATCGTCTGCTCTGATCACATGTCCAGAGAAAGACAGTCTGTTCCTCTCCATTATGTTCATCAGAGATATTTTCACTTGGATTTCATTCAGGACCCATTGGTTTGTTTTCTTCGCTGTCCATGGAATACATAAAAGCCTCCTCCACGTCCACATTTCAAAAGCCTCCATTCTCTTTCCTTTGTTATAGTCCAACTCTCACTTCCATAGGTCGCCACTGGAAAAACCATTGTTTGGACTAACCTGACCATGACTGATTTCGATACATTTTTATTTTTAAATTCGGTATATTTACTTAAAGTTGTTCACGACATTCTGATTATTTTTGTATTTCTCAATCACAGTTTGCATCGTGATAAATCCTACTGTCGAGGGAAATTAAAGACTCTCATCTTCCAGTTTAAAGTCTTCTATGTCCTCTGTTATCTTCGTTTTCTTTACATTGAGCCTCAAGCCTACTGCTTCACTTGCGACCTTCACAAGGAATATGGAATATTATAAACTCCTAATAATATCTGGGAGACTCAAGTGCATGTAAACACGCTAAATGTGCATGATTATCTCCAGTCCCATATCATTCATAACAAACTTCAACAATTCTGTCACATGTAATTAAAAAAGTGTTGCCGTTTGTCCGTTGATTTGGCAGACAATAGAGCAGTTTCTGGATCAGTTTTATTGTTTTTTCTTTATTTGAGAAAACCAATGAATCCACATGTCAATCACAGCTGTTGGACCACACAGGGCTCCCGGACGACCCGTCTTTGTAAAGATTAGGGAAGACGTGAAAAACCTGGGCACTGTTTGGTTGCGCTCACACCACACAAACCGCGCTTTAGGGGATGGACAGTTGTGAGCGCACAGTAAGGCGAGGCACTGGTTCCCAAAAGTGGAGTTTAAGGCTTGGAGGGGCCTTGGAGGCACAACAGGGAGCCTACAAAGGTCGATGACTGTTTCACATTCATACCTTGGTGTGAGGTTGTGCGTCTGGCTTTTTTTTTTTTTTTTTTTTACAGGGGTAAGGTGTGAGAGCGTCTGCAGCTCTGTGAGATCAAAGCCCGGTCTCTAATAAAATGGTGTAATGACCTCACAAAGGCTAACAATGTGTCAATATGTGCTGTTTGAATTAGCAGCTAAAGTGCGGTATTTATGGGCAGTGCGAAGCGTTGGTAAAGTCCAGGGGTTCTCAAACTGTGACTGTGCACAGCTTGTGGCACTTAGGCTTCTTCATGTGGTACTCAAGGTCATCTGAATTCATTTTTATTACAGATGATGTAATTCATGCTTTAGTAATGCAATTACATTATGTGTTTATCTCATTTAGACATGGTTTGCACCAAATTTAGTCCAATTTAGGTCTATTTCAGATGTTTTTATCTGTCTGTTTACTCCTTAAACTAGGTCTGGTGACGCTTGGATACACAAATATTTTATGAGGTGTTAATTGTTGTTAAAGCTGTGACGTCCGAGTGGATCCTCAGGAGGCGCTGCTCCATTATTATTACTCTATGTGTTTCGTAACAATGACAAAAACAAAATGTCCAAAAACAAAAATAGCTCAAGATTACAGGCAGACAGTGAGTTACTGGTGGACTGTCACAGCATCTTGTTAAAACAGAGGTGGTCAATTCATTTTTACAAGGGGCCACATGAGCAACCTGAATTGAGTCAGACGGCCACACCAAAAATAACTTGAAGTTTCACCCATAGCAAAATGCACTAAATCATATCTGGAACTAGGAGCACCGATGTCCGTGCAGTATCTCACTTTACTGCACAGAGAGTGAAGTGCTCCTAAAACCTTACAATATAGTGCCCCTTTTCATCCGCTTAGAAAGTTGTTTAATTTTGTGTAATTATATCATGGAACGTTTCATGTAATTGTTTTTAAATGGGGAAAGCATGGAACAGCTTGCTAGCTTCTAACTTCACCCGCTTTTGGAGCTATACCTTTGCTGGGAGAGGCTAAATGCTAACAACATTTGCATGACTGAGAGTACGCACAAAGACCAGAAAGGTGCACATCAACTCGTCTAAGCTAAGGTAAGAACATATCTCTCTATGGAAAAATGGTGGCCAATTCCTACTATGGGCCGGACAAAATTGCTATTTTGTCAAAACATCGCGTCAGGAGCAAAGAATTCACCTATAGGAAACTCCCGTGCTCATTACTTTAAGTGTTTTTGTCTTAAATTGGGGGTATTGTGCTTTTTTCAGTCACATAGCACCAGTCTATGTCACACTACGATGATGACCAAACCACCTGTTGGTCTGTAAATGCAGTAAATTAGAATAACTGCCTTGTATAAAATTGCTCTCTCAAAATGGCTGTAGTGAATGTCTTGAAATAGGCCTCTGTCTCTTTAACCCTCGTGTCGCCTTCGTGGGTCATTTTGACCCGCTGTCATGTTCCGGGCATTTGGATGCAAGGTGACACAAGGGGGCGCCCTTCCAACCTTCTCAGTGTAAATGTGAGTTGACTTTCTTCAGAGTGAGACTTTAGGTCAGACACCATGAGTGACAGTAACATGACGCTAAATACAGTGAGCTCTTTGTTTTTCAGTAAAAAGTCAGAGGCCTCATTGCTCTTCAGTCACAGATTGAGAAGTGAAGAAGGAAGTCATGGAGCTTCTGCTTTAGACAGAACTTCAGACTTCTGCTGAATGTTGAGTATACTTGAGTTTATTCTGAAACTCAAATATGTAGTAAAAACATAATATATGTATAATTATTATAACAAAAAGAAAAATATTTGATCATGTATCTAATCAAAAAATTGTTTTTTTATTTACTCTCATTCTAAAAAAAACAAAAAACAAACAAACCCAGGTCATTTGTATCTGCTGTAAAGTCATGTTTGTCCCAGTTCCTCTGAGTCGTGGTGCAGCAGGACTGATGTGGACAGATGTTACAGGAGAAGCTCATGAGGTTCATTTCTTCAACAGTTACTATAGTAACTATTTTCTCCAAAGTAAAAGTAGATCTACCACAGTCCTGTCCACATCTGTCATGGTCCACCATGACCCACCACGACTCAGAGGAACCGGGACAAACATGACTTTACAGCAGATACAAATGGTTAGGGTTTGTTCGGGTTTTCTTTTTTAGAATGAGAGTAAATAAAAAAAAATAAAAAAAACGTTATTAGATACAGGATTTTAAAATATTTTTCTTTTTCTAATTGAAAAATATTTTCCATATATTAGGTTTCTACTATAGATTTCAGTTTCAGAATATGATCAAATCAATCAAAAGTTATTTATAAAGCACTTTTCATACCGAAAGGTATCACAAAGCGCTTTACAGATTACAACATTTGATATGATATCATATTCCTCTGACATTCAGCAGAAGTTTGAAGATCTGTCTAAAGCAGAAGCTCCATGACTTCTTTCTTCACTTCTCAGTCTGTGACTGAAGAGCAATGAGGCCTCAGCCTTTTTACTGAAAAACAAAGAGCTCACTGTATTTAGCGTCATGTTACTGTCACTCATGGTGTCTGACCTAAAGTCTCACTCTGAAGAAAGTCAACTCACATTTACACTGAGAAGGTTGGAAGGGCGCCCCCTTGTGTCACCTTGCATCCAAATGCCCGGAACATGACAGTGGGTCAAAATGACCCACGAAGGCGACACGAGGGTTAACCTCTGACCCTTTCCGACACGCCCCCTCCACGCGCTGTCTGTGGCATCAGTGGGGAGGGGGTTCTGCTGAGGAGCAGTGGTTGGTTACTCGGCTGGTGACGAAAGCTCGGAGGCGTCTCCAGGAGGTGCGGGCGTTCCTAGGAGGACTCAGGCAAACCTATCCCTAAAATGGCTGCCATCAGAGTTTTTACAGATTACTCAAAAATATGTGAATGTGCCAAGGCAACACTTCAGGCATGTTTTTAATGAGGGAGTGACATAATAACATGATTTAAAGCTTGAAAAAGTCGATTTTGCATAATACCCCCCCCTTTAAAGCTAACGGCTAACACTAAAGATTGAAATGGCTCCAAGATTTGAACGATTTTTTGAGGTGTTGTTTTTTTACTACACGTAGCCAGTGACTTCCCATCAGTATCTCACTGTCCGCGATTTTTTCTGGAACCTACAGATGAGCTCAGCCTGGTCACTCACTTACTGTATTTCAATATCCATCCCTCTACAATTTTGTCGAGCCATCACACCCATTTAATGACCATGCAATGTGATCTCTCGCTTTATATAAATGATGAATCCATAATATTTACAGCGGATAAGTCTCATTCCCGCACACATTTCCTCGCCGAATGGCCAGTTCCTGCCTGCCGTCCCGCGGAGTAATGTGTGCCTTGTAAACAGCGGCGCACCACCATATTGTCTGGCACGGCTCGTACTTTAGCATGTTAACACGCCATCTGTTTGCCCTCATAAGCATTCATTACACACAAATGAGTACACGCAGCGGGCGGCTACATCACAGACACGAGTTCTGCCATTAAACAAACAGGATCAGGCCCAGAGCGAACAGGCTTCTACCAGGGATTTCAACTCCTCCATTTGTCATTTGTCCGCATCGTTTGGCCTTGAAATGTGAAAATGCGGCAATTGTTTTGACGCTCAGAGGAAACATTACCTCTAAGCTCTTTCTGTGGTTTGTTTACAAGAGGGGAAAAAAAGAGCAATCGGGGTAAAAAATAGGTTGTATATTTGCAAAAAACCTTTTGAAACGCTTCTGTTTTGGAGCGTGTTTTGAGAAGAGAGGTGTCGTGAGCACGTGCCAGGACTCCAGGGTGAAACTAATTTGGTCTCATGCACCAAATCATTTATTGGCTGCCACCTTTTCCGTGATTGCAGCGCCTCGTCATAGCAGTACGGACTCAAGTGTCGGTTCGCCAGCCGTTCACTCCTGCTTTTTGTATCTGTTCAAAAGCAGGACCATCGAGAACTTTGCTCACAGCCAATCAAATGTCGAAAAGCTTTAAATCGTAAAATATTGTCTTAAATGTACTGAAGAATGTACCTGTGCAAATGTTGCTGCCATATGTTCTCAGAGAGGATTTCCTTCTTATTGCCGTCTATCGAAAGTTTCTTCATCCCGTTCCAAACATACATTGATTTTTAAGTCCTGATGAAGACCTGGTGGTCGAAACATGTAAATAAAGGCCTTTGGGGTGCGTCCTCGTGCTGTTCAGATTTGTTTGCTGCTTTTTTTCTATTTGGATCCCTTCCCCAAGAGCAGCTACTTTTGGAATACACTTTGGACACAGAGAGCAATCAGTCACATTGCTGTTTCTGTGAATTGATTTGTGTTGAATTCTCCAACTTTTAAAATCTGACTCCTTGTATCCTTAAAAGGGACTAGATGGAGTTTAAAAATGTTATACTTATGCATCTTCTACCCCTTACTTGCTACAGCCATGTCTGTGTAGAATGAGCCCAGACCTATACACCTCCAGCCTGGTCCATACCAGACCCTCGTACTCATTGCGTTTCGTAGGGTAGGGTCTGGACCTTCACAATTGAGCTCTGTTATCAGGTGGGAGGGGTGAAATCTTTTGAAACGATTGGATCTGATTTTTGCCAGTGTTTGATCGTGACGTAGGTAATGCGCCCGAGTGAGTGAAGCAGCTCAATCATAGCTCTTGGGGGCATTCCTTGGACATTTCAAGGCTTCAATTTAATTTTTGGGATATTTGGGAGCCAAGCTAGAACGGATTGAAGAGCTTCCATTACTTTCGTATCCGCCACAGAGATCAGACCCAGACGTACATGTAGGGAAATAGATTATTGACCGGAGTTTACGGATGGCCAGGCTACTTCACCACAACTGCTGCTAAAATCCTGCACTGTCACTCATAAAGTTGTTAATTCGGGTCCAAAGCACTGTTAGTCACAAGCATAATATAGACACTGCAGTTACACACAAGACCTGAGGTGGCAGTAGCGAGTACCACAATGTCAAAGTCCATCTGGTCCCTTTAAGTTTTTGTGACAAAAACGTAGATTGTTCACATTGTCTCTGCTCTTCTAGCTGATGCTTCGTAAAACTCTGCTTGCACCATATCCAGCTGTTCTCTGATTGGTTAATACGCTTGTCAATCCGGCCCATGGAGAACACTGAGAACTCACTCCGATCCTAGATACACGTCTTTATAAAGAATAGGAGAAGCGTGAAAACTACTCCAAACACATTGCTAGTGCTCAATTAGACACAGACAGTTCCAGTGGGTTTTCAAAAATAAGTGTTTGGGAAATAACACAATGTATTTAAACTCATGTTTGACCAGTGGCCAAAGCAATTCAGCAGCATCTTCATGGAGACAAGCTGCTGACCTGCTTCCAACAAAGTTAGGCAGGTCTGAGCAGAGGCGAGCCCTCACAGCTGAGGTAGTTTTCAAACATCTGTAATACAGAAAGCTGAATAAAAGTTTTTTACATAGTTGCCATTTTGAGAATCATCCAATCCTTCTCTTCAAAGGGCCAAAGTGCGCTTGGAGTATGTCACCCAGTCTATCATCTGATGAGGCTCTTTGGCCCTTTGAAGAGGAGAATTGTATCATTCTCCAAACGTCGGGCAACTATGTAAAAATGTCCAGTTGAATCGATTTAGCTTTCTGTGTTGTATCTACCTGGATAATATTAATCTTTGTTGAAAACACCAGTACTGAAATTATAATCTTCACTGGAATTAAGAATATTTGACATTAAATTGAATCATTCTGGTTATCCAAGTGGGTCGTTGGTGTCACGGTCCACAGAAGAACAGAGTTGTGTTGTGGATTAGAGAACCATATGCAACCACTGGCCCTAACCTGAAGGTCAGGACTCTTGCCTAAACCTAATTTTATTTTTCAACCCCTACTCAATGGGACATTTTCGGACTAATGAGGCGTCTGACTAATGGGCCGACACCGTTTTTCCACGGTCTTGGCCCGTCTGCAGAGGGACTCCCATCGGCCCTGAGTGTCTATAGTCTGTCCGTCCAAGTGAGTGGATCTCTCCTTCGGTGGTTCTCCCCGAGGTTTCTCTTCTCTCACTGGGTTTTTCCTGCCGTGTCAGAGAGTCTAAGGGTCACGCGGCTCGTCACCACCTGCTGCCGAGTCTTATTTTGGCATTGTGTTTGTCTGGATAATTCATTTGCTTGAACTTTACATTGTCTTGTTTATTGTTTTGTTTCAATGCTTTAATGTTCGGTGCAGCCCTGTGAGGCAACTCCTGTTGTGATATTGGGCTATACAAAACCATTGATTGATTGACTGAAGTGCTTTACGGTATTTAACCCTATTTTCGGTGCCAAAGTACAAAGGGACTTATTTCTTCACAGATCAATTTAGTGACTCAAATCAAACTCGAATAATCTTATGTTCAGAAAAATTTAACTTATTTATAGATTCTAAGCTACTATAAACCTCCTTCCAGAGCACCCATTAGTATTACACATAGCTCCACATTTGTGTGAACCTCAAACAGATGAATGTTATAGATATTGTTGTATAAATAGCCTGGAGTTCATTTGTTCTCTCCAGTGTCCGAGCCGCTCCATCCTTCACCGCTGCTATCTCCTGTATCTTTTTTCATCCCTTTGTTTGGTGCCGGGCAGGGGCAGAGGCAGCAGAGGAGGATGCACTCGCGCGGGCTAATGATCGCGCTGCCCCGAGTATTGACCAGCGCCATGATGGATCTGAGGATCTCTCTGATTATTGGGCCATTAATCAGGCCTGGATTACCCTATCAATGGAGCTGCCACTGCACGGGCCGGGCCAGAGATGGATGAGGCGAGAAAGGGAGAGAGGGGGAGGCGGGGGCTGACGGCTCCAATGCAGAGAGGCAAGACTGTATCCCAAACCAGGACGGTCCCCAGGATAGAGCAAAAGTTAGTTTTCTTTTCAAAATAAATACCTAGAGCTGGGTACAGTTAAACGATACCAGTATGGTTTAGGTGCTACTGATCTGAAATAAGACCAGGTTTTGATGCCTGTTGGATCCAGGAACAGCATTAAAGAAAGTGACTTGGTTGTGTCAGCTGAAATTTAAAAGAAATGTTCTTTTTATTTTAGTATTGGCATCGAAAAAATCGGAATCGTTAATGCACAGGTATTGAAAAGAATGTGTACCTAGCCGTATCTGGATAACTTTAAAAGGCACAGTTCTGAGTAAAATTGACTGAAAAAAAAAGTCTCTTTTCACAATTGAGAACCGGTTAAACTTTTACTCTTTGGATTTTTCAAAAAGTCAATTAAGAAATATAAAGAAATAAGCTAAATATAACCTATTTTATATGGCCAAAACCCATAGATGAGTGAGAGTGTGTTTGAGCGAGCGAGTGGGGGACAACGGATGGAAATGATCCCATGGTTACGATGCGGCGAGGTATTCATTAACATGCTCTGCCCCAACCAAATAATCAACTATATAAATATTAAAAATGCACTCCAGAAAATGTACTGTATCTAGATTAGTTTAAAGGGACATTATGGAACTTTGTATGCGACCCTGGAGCCACCGTGATGGAAAGTAAAGGCGCCGTGCTAACCACTGGGTCACTAAATGGTCAAATGCGTAATCAATTATTTGTTATTTTTTACATAAAAAGTTCCATGATACACTTTTACTCTCGTAATCCCCACCTGAACCGAGCACATTTTCTCCAGTCGGCTCTACCCAAATCTAAAAAAATCTTGAAAAAAGGGCCAAGATAGCAATGAAAACAAGGAGGATAAACACAAAAAGTGACCCAAAAAAAGCTTTAAAAATATGATTGAAAAAAGCCGCCTCAACAACACAACACAACAAAAAGGATACAATCAGTTTTGCAGGTCTTAGCTTTCAAATGAGCTGTTACACTGGTCAGTAGGCTGTAAACTCCAGTCGAGAAGCTTTTAGATCGGGGTGAAGCTGAACTGGATGCGCTCGATTAAAGCAGGGGATGAGAGGCTAAATGTCTCAAATTGCACTACTGGCAGTTTTATTTTCTAATTTTTAGTGAGACTACTTCAGAGCCAGTCCGACATGCCATCAAACAAGCAAAGTAAACTTGGTCTGATCAGTCGAAATGACTGAAAGCCACTCAAAACGAGATTAATATGCTCAATTCAACAACATAATCTGGGCAAACCCATCAAACAAAATACTTCCATGATCAGTCATTGGGGTTGCCGAGTAAACAGAGTTAGCCAAGCTCACACATGTTGAGCAAAGGCCTCTATCCACAACCAAACCAACCTATCATGCAACCTATTATCATTCATCATTATTACCAAAGATTTCCCATCACTTGTCACTTTTGGAGTTGCATTAGGCCCATGTTTGGACTAAAAACAGCCGTAAGTCATTGTGCTCACCGTCGTCAATCCGTGTGGTGCTTTGGTTGTTCCTAATTGGGCCTGGGGCTCCCTGGAGAAATGAGGGAAAGTAGTTTCTCAGTATAGAGCGTATTGATAGGCCTCTGTCTAATGGTTGCCTTTGTGTTGGATCGGTGTTTGCGAAGATACAGCCGCACATTATAGACCAGTGCTGCCGCGATGATGGATGGGCCGTTAGGCTGCGCACAGATCACATATCAATAGCTTTAGTGCGCAATCTCTCACTCTCTCTGCCTCTCTCCCCCCGTCTCTCTCATTCAAACAGAGGGTTTCATGAGTTCATTTATCGTTCGTTGCACAGAGCGGACGACTCCCTGGTTGGGGGTGCAGATAATGATCGGCGCTCATTGGCTGATTGAGAGCACCTTTGCTGAGTAAAAGGACGGCCGGTTGGAGACGATGGATTCACTTCATGTGTGGGGTTTGCCTTGTGTTCATGGCCCAATATCAAATGCCATCTCTGACATGTTAGAGCCATATGAACCATCTCGGGGTTTGAGAATCTCAGGGGGTGGTCTCCGCCTAGTCCCAGAGTCAGGACTAAACATGCTGAGGCAGCGTTTCAATTTCACACTGGAAAAATGACCATCTTTAAATGGATATATGACCTAAAATTGCTTGAATAAAGGTTCTTTATGTTGAAGTTGAGTCTGCTTGAACTAATCCAAGATGAGACCTAAAAGCTAATGCCAATGGAACAAGCAGAAAACCCACTCGAAATCAAACAAATTAATCTCTTAATTCAAGTCATCCCCTCCTGGAGCTGTCACCTTTACGTGGTGGAGAGGTTTGAGCACCCGAATGATCCTGGGGGCTATGTTGTCGGAGGCTTCGTGCCCCTAGTAGGGTCGCCCAAGGCAAACAGGTCCTAGGTGACGGGTCAGACAAAGAGCAGTTCCGAAGCCCCTTATGAGAGGCCCACAGGCCCGGATAGAACCATGAGGCCGTCCTTCTGCGGACCCACCACCTGTAGTGGAAGAAAATGGATGGATGGATGGATGGAATTCAAGTCATGTCTTCCTTAAGATGATTATTTTTTTTCCTGTGCATGCAGGTAAAATGTGTGAAGGTGCACAGCATGACATTTTGGATTATACTGCCATCAACACTAAACATGCTCCTAATAACCAGCCAGACACAGAAAATGCTACATTTGCCGTGGATAATCAGAGAATGGACTAGTTGGCTCAACATCTCCATGGAGACAAGCTGGAGGCGTCCCACTCCCAGTAAAGTTACAGTCAGGTCTTTGTAGAGGTGAGCAACTAACACATGCATAACTTCTTAGGTATTTTTCAACAGGGTTAGGGTTAGGGTTAGCAAATCTGACCACGCTGATGAAGACTTTGAGGAGTGACCTTTGACGGTAATTTACATAGATCCCCTTCCTCAAGTTGTGAGTCTGCAGAACCTGCTGCATGAGTCTGCAACCTTGTGAGACACTTCAACTCCTCAGCTTCATCGCTCAGTACAAACTAATCCACCTGTTTGGACTGATGTGAACTATAACTGGAGAAATAGAGATGTTCTATCATTAATTGCACCTAAAAAGTGCTAGTGTTACATTGTTCAATGTTAAATAGATTAACTTTATCACATTTATACCTTGTACTAAATTTAAAAAAACTTTATCAATGGGAATAACAACCAAACCATAAAGGGAACAGGAATATTTAAGTAAACAAAAGTAATCAGTACTAGGAATTCCCAGTTGCCTGTACTTACTTGTCTAGTAATCAGAACTTGTGTCACAATAAATGAAATACTGTGAAATCCCTCTTAATCCTTCTAGCATTACTTGTAAGAACTACGCATTGGGTTTACAGTTTATTCCAAGTAAGCACAATGAATTGGAATTTACAGTTTTCTATCCACGCTCCAACATTTCATGTCAATGTGTAATGAAGAGTAATGTTTCATTGATTCATTGTCTCTCGAAAGCTTTTATGTTCTCCAACACATGTTTCCTGTTCTGCCTGAATTACACTGTGTCCAAACTGTAATTGAAATAAATATGACTTAACTTGGCAAACGCTGAATATGCACCAGCGATAATTATCATAAAGTTATGTCATTCTACCTCCATTTATCAGTGGACTGGACACTGCACCCTCTCTTAAGTTGGTAGAACAAGTAGCTGGAAGATTAAGGTTGAAGATTTCTTTGGCCAGTAAATAATGGACTACAGCAGCCCTATAATATAAAACACACACAATAAAAACAGAGACACAAACATTCCAGCACATCTATGCTAAAAACACCAGTGAAATGTGCCCATAATGAATTGTTAATGCACAATATTAAATACCCTTTAACTTGCATTTCCATCTTCTTCCATCTTTGCCTGTTGAACTTGTTCATTAAAAGTCTCTGCAAACCTCTCTTCTTTCCTTATAATCTGCAGTGCGCAACCTTTAAACAACTTTTCCCAAACCTTCCCAGCACGCGCACAGTCCGTTTGATGAGGCGCTCCCTCCTCTAACTCTCTTTAAGATTATATTTCAAAAGCTTCAAAACCGCTCCCGACACCACCACAACTGCTCCTGCTATAATCAATCACCTCCAAACGCCACGAGACGGAGACTTTGATAAAGAGAGAAAAGAGGCAGGAGGAGGAGGGCTCGGTAAAATACATATAGTCGGGAGTGGAGCCTGTCTGCTCTGGGGAAGGCCTCTCATAAATCAAGCCGTCTGTCGCACAAGCTGCTCTGCAAAAAAAAAAGAAAAGTTGAAATGACATGCAATAGGAGCATAAAGTCTATAAACCTCTGTGCAAGTATGGAGAAGACTAATACTGATCCTTTTAAAGTTATTGCTTATATTTAAAAGCTCTACAGTGCTATTTAGAGGCTGTACCTGGCCAATGAATGGGATTTTTTTCGTTTCATTGCTTCTAATACACCCTCTCATGATGCACAATCAAAGTGTTATGTATCTTTATTTTTAGTACAAGTTGTATTTTCATCATATGTATGCTGCTCTATGGCATAGACCGTTAAAACGAATAGACAACACCTCCTCACTCCTCGCCGTTTGCCACAATGACTACATTTGAGGGGGCAATCATGGCAGATTTACAGAGCATGTTCCTGAAAAGGGCATAAGGGCGGGATCTTCATTGCAGACTCGGTGCTCGTGTGACATGTAGTTAGGCGCCGTTAGCACTAATGCTAACAGCCTGTCAATCAAAGTCTGGCCCTCATTAGTATTTGAGATTTCCAAAATGTTTCTTACAAAAACCTGGTCCCTTTAACACAGGAGGAATATCTAGCTGTAGAAAGTTTAGGAAAATTAGAAACCAGGCTTTAAAGTTGTTTTTTAACATGTCTTAAGTGCAATGCTTTCCAATGGGAGACTAGCGGGTATATGGAGGTAATACAGCAATGGCGCCCCCTAGTGTCGTTGTCAAAAAGCAGCGCCCGCGGCCATTGCTCTAGGGTCATATGAATGACATAAACATAAAGTGAAAAATAAGTTTCCAACAGCCACAGCGTGTAACATTTCACCCAATAGCCTAAATAGAATAAAATACAAACATTTGGTTTATTATAATTTTGTATTAGTGGCAACAGTAGAATCCACAATCTCACACAGTGCGGGCAATATATAACAACAACGAAAAACTAGTTTGCAGAAATTATAAAAATGTTTTTAAGGATCCTAGTGATGAGGTGGTGGAAAGAATGGGCTATGGCTGCTTCAATGTGGTCCTCCCAACTGCACATGAACGCTCAACACTCATGGGGCAAACGACGGGAATGTGACTGCAGAAATCAGCTGAGCTTTTGAGATGCAAACAACAAATGATTAGCTGAGCTACTGCTAATGAGTGATAAAAGAACATTTTCATTTGATGATGTCAAAATCCCCCCTTTTCCACATAAAAAGTTCATGAACACAAACCAACTGGGGGCAATGCTGTCACATCTCGGGAAGACGAGCTCCTCATTCCACATGAACGCAGCATATGGTTATAGATACAGACGGAAACACATCATATAAGTGAGTGTGGTCGAGCCAAGGGAGAAGAAAAACCTCTCAAGGAAATCACTTTCACTCTTTTTTAGCCATTTTATGGCGGATTATGAACATATTCATCACCCAAAAATCTGGCCCATGTGGATGTTTTTTTTCTTTTTTTAGAATGAAGCTAATGTTAGCTTCCTGGTTAAAATTGTCCGTTTTTTTATGGGCTGTTGAACCACTTTGCTCCTCTCCATTTCTCAAATTTTTTTTTAGAAAACATATATTAATAATTCAGCATTTATTAAAGTAATGATGGAGAGATGGAAAGTTCATTTTTTCTTTCTTTTTTTCTACAAAATCACAATGAATTAAGGCTTTCATTACTATTCGATCGCCCACTGATTTTTACTGCACTAAATAACCAAAACAAAAAACATGGTCTAATAATTGCATTGAACTGAAATTGTACATGATTTTTTTTTTCAGCTCAAAAGTTGCCCGTTTTGAAAAGCGCAATGAAAAATGACATTATTATTATTCTCGCAGTGATGCAGGAGCGGCACACCTCTATCTCATGTTCCTTTTTTGCCATTTCGGTTGAGGCTTGAGAGGGGCCAAGTCATTCACAGCGGCCCGCTCTGTCTAGATGTAATTTCCCCGAGTGTCAGTGCCGAGATGTGAGCCGGAGCAGATAAGACGTCGGCTTGTGCGTGTAGCGGCTGACCTCAGATCTGGTTATGTGGACATGATAGGATTTGCTCTGTGTGTAACCTCATTATCCCGCTGTGAGATAAGGGCCTGTAATTGGTCACACTGATTCACAGGCGCGGGTCTGAGCCGGAGGTGTCTGAGTGGAGAGGGCTAGCGGTGCAAGTGTGGGAGGCTAAAGGTCCAAGGCAGTGGATTTGAAGGGCCATATTCAGTGGGTTGCAGGCCTTTTCCAAATAAAATGTTTTGATGGTCAATGCTTGGATCGACAGAGCTCTGTGGGGAAATACTGTATATTCAATTTAGTTGCATTGAGTTCTCCACTCCCAAGGTGACATTTTTTACTCTTTATGCAGCTGCGTCATTTTCATTATACAGTTCCAGTCTGGTTATAGCTCGTCATATGCTCAGGCGCTGCTTTGTGCACACATCTGGTGCGGTGATGTAAAGCCAAACAGGAGGCTATAGACACAGCACATTGAGGGAAAAAAACATGCTAATGATAAGTTTACCTAATTAATCTGGAGAACACTTGAACAACTTTGAGCGAATTTTATAGATAAGAACATGAAAAGGTGCAGTGTTACGGAGCGACGTTGGCCTTATTAACACAATATTGCCATTGATCTGATCTCCTAGAGGCCATAAGCACCACTGCAGGTGTCGTAGCATGTTCCGTTTTTTTTTTTTTACTCATTAATTGTCCGTGAGAGTAAATACTACGCTGAGAGAAAAGACAAAGGGAGAGAGGGATATTGTACATCCAATTACACAATGGAGATCATTTTTGTCACTCAAACTTGGCTGTAAACACTGCTAAAGTGGCGCTAGCCCGCAGTTAGCGTTGCCCGTTCGCCTGTTAGCTTCTTCTTCGTGATTCTATTAGTGTGTATTGCACCTCCGACCCAGTGCAGGGAAAGTTGCAAGTGTGTTTCTTGCCCCCCCTAATCAGCCCATCAACGCTTGTATTCAAAAAGTATTTATTAAGTTACTTAGTTCTGCTTTAATCTGTCTTCAAAGGAATCTTGGCTAATTTAGCCTTAAGGGTTGTGCAGCTAAAGACGAAGCAGGGGCGGAGCTGACATGGGCAGCAGAGGGACTGGGGCCCCACAGCAGAGGGGCTGAGGGGCCCCACTGGGAAAGGATTTTGACAGTACATTATAAACAATAAATAAAAAAATAATAAAAGAAGTATAATAAGTAGGAGTCTAATTGCAGCTATGCAATCGGTGTTGCTTATTTGTTAGAAAAATTATAATGTAGACAGTTCTGATTTTCATCACTGTTTAAGAGTCAAACAGCACATTCTTGCCTAAAATCAACCACATTGCACTAAACCAATGGAGAATTTACATCTCCCAAAAATATATTAAATCCCTGGCTTCAAAGAGTTTTCTTTTTTCTAAAGATCGCTGTGACCCAAGTGACAACTTTTGTTATGTGGAATTAAAAACTTCGGCTTTGACTGACAGCATCTAGAGCACTGTGGCGGCTTGTTCCAGGTTGCCCTATTTAGGAACACACTCCGTACGAGGACCAAGGTGCGCCATGTTGATTTCACAGACCACATGGGGTCCCTTTACCATGAATGGGGCTGAAAGCCTCCTGCATACTGTATCTGTGATTACAAGCATCAGCTGTGGCCTTGTGTCAATAAGCTTGTGTGTAAGTGCTCCAGATCATAGCAGTTTGTTAAATCCACTTCTTTTTTGGCATCTTGCTATACGTGTGGGCAGTGTATGCAAAAGGTTGTCTGGTAAAAGCCAATGCAATTTAACATTTAACCCACAACACAAAAGTGACAAAGCAAAGGGAGAATGTTGGAGCGTTTCCTTGACTGCAGTGAACCGCGAAACTGCCAACAGCACCATTATAGATTTCATAAGTCCATTTGAAACCATCTGACCTCCAAACCCGAGCGAAGCATGCTGGGGAAGTGGCTGTATCCTCGAATCATCCTTCAAGTGCATTTACTCAGCTGAGAGCTAAAACCGGCAACGCCAGACAGAGAGCATACAGCGAGCAGCACTCGTGTGGTCAGTCCGTCGAGAGCCGTACGTGTCGTTTTGGTCAGCACACCCTGCGACCACCCACACGCGCACGCCCAGGACGGGCCAAAAGCAGCACGGAAACACTAGCTTTACGAGAAGAAGGGGGGAAACGTAGACGATTTGTATGAGCGAGAGGATCAGAGTCAGTCGATCCGTCTTTGGTCGCGGAGGCCTGTTGATTCAGCGCTGCCACCCATGCCTTCTGGTTTGGCCCTCGCGCGAACATGGTATTTTAAAACGCACTATCCTCCGAGTCCCGTAGACCTCCGGCGCTGAACGCTTTACACGCATCATCCTGAATGAAGTGCATGTGTGTCCGGGCAATAAAATTATCACTTTGCATCATGGGGGAATGCGGTGAAACTGGAAGCACAAGGAGACAAAGGGGCCTCAAATTGACTTCAGCTGCTGGAAATTCAGGCGATGATTTTAAGTGACGTTTATGGTGTTTTTGCATCGGGGTATGTCTGGAAAAGGCCAAAAAATATATACGAATATACAATAATATCCTTTCATGCGACCACTTACCAGCAAGAGTGCGCTTCCTCCTTTTTCCTACCTCCTGTCTCACGTCTGTCGGCCTATCACAGCCTTTTTCGGTTAAAAAACATGACTTTGGTTGTATCTGCCTCTACAACCACTACTCGCTCACTCGCAAACCTTGGCCGAGATACTTAACGCCAGGTGGGTGAATTGTGGGATTAGGTGGGTCTTGGCCAAGGATGAAGACACAGTATGTACTTTCCATGGCTCTAATCTCTCTCTTTGAAAACACTGGCACCTGAGCCACTATCCAGTCGCCGCCTGCTCCAGTGCAAGGGCCAGTTTTGGTCCATTCTATGAATTATTAATCATTGCCCCAAACCTATTAGTTTGTCTGTCCATGGCTCTCAGTGCCAGAGTACGTTTCTGACATGTTAGTGTCATGAAGCATTTGAGGAGGTCAGGGAGTGGTCTACAGCTGATGCCCACAGTCCGGACTAAACGCAGTAAGACTGTTTTAGTATTATGCAGCTAAAATCTCCTGACGATGTGAGATATTGCACTTTTGTAATTCTCCTATATGCTCTAATTGATTTCTTTCTAAGTGCAATTTGATGTGGCTGCTTTATACATTCCTGTAAAGAACTTTGAGCTATTTTTATTTATTCATTTGTTTATTTGGTTAAAGCAACACCACATAGAATTTGACCCAATAAAAAAATTGAAATACACACAAACAAAAAAACAATGTGTTTTGTTGTGAGCGGCTCACCTCTCCAAAGACATGACTGTAATTTTACCGGGAGTGGGTGCGTCTCCGGCTCGTCGCCATGGAGATGTCGACTAAAGTCAGCAGAATTTGGGATTTAAACAGGTGCGGTCCTCATCCATTCTTTGATTACTCACTGCCGTAATAGCATTTTCTGCGTCGAGCTGGTCAAAGAGCCTGTTTTGTACTGACGACAACAGTATAGTTTATAATGTTACGCAGTGTGCCTTTAAAGAACACACATGGGAGCCATGCATGTACGCATTTCCATCTTTTGTTGCACACTCTCAAACACACTCTCACTCAACCTGGCCTATTGTACATGTTTTTAGTGGTAGAAGAAACTTCCGTACCTGGAGGACATCTACGCAGACACAGGGAGAACATGCGAACTCCACAGAAATGCCCCGTCTGGGGATCGAACCCAGGACTTTTTAGCTGTGAAGCAGCGCTAACCGCTGTGCCACCCACCATGTGTTGCCTGCTCAACAAATCACCCATAAACAATTTATAACCAATGCCTATTTTGTTTAAAATGTATATTAAGCAAAAATGAACAACCCTAATCACTCCTTTTATCTACACTTTTCAACCCAAACTGTCCCAGCCCTGACTGCAATATCATTATTATAAATACAGATTCAGTCTTGTATCATTTCGGGAAAGCGCTGCCTCTCTCTTACCTGGCTTAAACCTTTTGGACGGCCCCATTGAAATGCAGATGGTGTCATTTATAGTGTTTAACAATTACACCAAACACTGGCGACTTGAGCGCTGATGCCTTCTCTAATGGGCCTTAATAGATACTTAAATGGAGAATTAATTCATAAAACATAATTATCTCAGAGTATTAGCCCACTCGAGTTGACACCTCACAGCATAAGCCCTCTGAAAACCCAGTAATGGATTTTTTATTCCACAATACAACACAGCTAACTGAGACGTTCGTTTTGCTCCCGTTTTTATGACAAATATCCGGGTTGACAGGACAATGCTGCGTCATTTTATAGCCACGAGCCCACAGGGCTATAATGAGCATAATTATGGTGATTTCGCAAACAAAATGGTCATAGTTAAGTCCCTCAAAGCCATGGAAGAGTAAATCAGAATGTGTTGCAAACCGCCTCATAAAATATTTGACTTTGTATGTAATGACTGTACCAGGCCAGATTATTAAAGGACTAAACGAGTTCTAAACCAGAACTAAACAAGGACTAAACCAAGACCAAAACAGGATAAAAGTAAAGCTGAACCAGAGCTAATCTAGGGCTGAACCTGAGCAAAGATCTAAGCCAGGACTAAACTGAACCAGATCAACAGTAGGACTAGTGAAGAGCTAAACCAGAGATAAACTTGGCCCAAACCAGGGACAGAATCAAGAATCAACCAGGTCCACATCGAGGCTGATCTTGGATAAAAACCATTGCACTAAACTACACCGTAAATGTTTCTACTAGTCTAGGGACCAAGATGAAACCAAGACTTCGGACTCCTAAGAAAGGTCTTAGCCAAGATGTCAACCTGTTCCCATCCAGGTCTGAACCAAGATGAACCTGGAAGCAAGAGTCTGTTCACACCGCCACAAAACAGCAATGCGTTGGTAGTTTCATCTCTCAGTGGGAGGCCGTTGAAGGCTGCTCGGCTTCATGAGAACTTTCAGAACAAGAACTAACTCGTGATGTGAGCTTCATGACTGACCGGCTCTTTTGAACGGCTCTTGAAGGTGACCGGTTCGAACCAGATCATTTTTTCAGTCAATTTTACCCAGAACTTCCCCTGTACGAACACAAGAATCAGCCCAACAATGGAGCCGCCCACACAAGTGAAAGCTCTTAGCACTAAAGTCAGAGCTAAATGCACTAAAAATTATTTGTCCGACAGTCGCAGACTCTTATATCAGTCCTATTGTCATTCTAGATGGTTTCAATAAAGTATTTTCTTTTTGAATGAACGGATCTAAAGACTCGGCTCCCAGTAAAGAGCCATGAATCCCACCTCTAGAACTAACGGAGAACAATCACATCACAGCTCCTATCTGAACACTGATAGGCTAATATCAGGTTTTTGAGAATTCTCACAATTATATTTGGTCAATTAAGAGTTTGTAAATAATATGTCATGGCTCTTTATTTTAGACTGCTTTATGCTAAACCAAAGGTTTTCAGGAAGTTGAAACGAGGCTAAACTGTTTTCAATTGTCCTGTCACAGAATTCGTAAAAGCAGATAGAGAGAGGACGATTGTTGCATTTTCTAGAAACTACTGCCGTGTAAACAGCCCCCCTATGTTGTGTATAGACTTTAAACTAACTCTGGCTCATAATAAGTAAATCTGACCTGGCAAAAGCCTTCAGACCGAGCGCCGCAACAGTTTGGGAAGATTTGATTTGTTGCAGACGAGAAGTTGAGACAGTTGTTCATGGCGTGACCGACAGAAGAAATAGTTCTGTTTTCAGTGGAATATATTATAAATGCGGAGAGTGAAAGGCCAATAATGAAATACAGTGGGATTGTGGGGATTGTCTGTGTGGTCTTGGCAAAACCGCCAACGTTCACCAGACGCGGCTGACTCAAACGCTCTGGTCCATCATAAATGAGGCAGTATTTCACAAAACATGTTATTAGTTCAATTAATGTGTTGCAAGAAAGTAATTCATCATTTTAATTAAGAGGTTGTGGGTAACTGTTCACCAGCGGGTCGCCAAATAATCAAAGAGCATGTTTATGTAGGTGTATTATTCAGTAATTCCACATAAAAACTTGTTTAACTTGTCACTTGTTTGTTTAGATTCATCAGTCCTATTTTGTTAACCAGCCCAAAGGCGTGCTGGGTAATCGGGAGAGTTTCCCGGTGGGCTGCAGTGCTTTTGGGCCGTCAGAATAAAATAATTAATAACAGACTCAAAGCTGTGCTATTCCAGGCCTAAAGGCTTGAACTGCAGCAGGAGCCTGGGCTGATGTTGCACATTAAGCAACACAAGTATAATTGTCATGTAAATCAGATAATGGCTGATGTATCAAAATCAGGAAGGACTTTCATATCAAACTTTTCATTCATTGTGGCAGGAAGATGGTATTTGACGTTGAACTGACTCCGAGGGGTGAACACCTGTCTGCTTTAGTTCAAGTTGGCGCAGTCCAATCCAGCGGAGACAAAGAAGTGTCCACAGGAGTAAAGAAGGGATTAGGAAGGAAAGAAGGCAAGTTAAAAGCATTAGCATTCAATGTAAAAAATAAAAGTGGACATATATTATATATTTTTGTCTACATAACTTGGTGCTGACTGTGGAGATGTATCAGGCTCAGACTGTGTGTGTAGCGGCTCATGTGAAAAGAGAAATTAATAAATAGTATGGTATTTGAACCTTCACTCTCACTATAGGTGAGCTATAACTCTGTAGACATATGGGCCAGTCCAGTGCTTAATTTGTTAACTTGTAGTTTCAGGAACACTTTTGTTCTGATGTGATGAATTCGGGGAACAGGCCAAAACATTTGCCGGAACACTATCATTAAACACCATTATATTAGATCAGATCTTTGCCGGGATCCTTCACAGTGAAAAACGGAAAGGTGGGGGCATGTTGCCCAAACGGGGTATCAAATTAAGCATTGGGCCAGCCTGAATCTTTAAATTCCTGAGACGAAATCATAGGTCCCGTCACACCCCTAATCTACCCAAGACAAATTTTCAACATCTCAAACCCAGAAGTTGCTCCAAAACTAAAATGAAACAGCCTGGTGCTAGTTCCTTGGTCCCTAAAGAGAGTGAAATGTTTTCAGCTCAATCCCACTTAATCTTAATTAGCACTCTAATTTCAGTTTGATACAGAAATAATCAAATCAGACTCATCAAACTTGAAAAGCCTTTGGATAGCTGACTCAAAGAGTGGTTCTTGATCTTATTAATTGAATAAAAATATATATATAAAAAACACTGTCAAGTGCAAATTTCTTACCCCACTGGCAGGAAAATCAACCTGAAATAAAGACAAATGTATGAATCAAGTCAGAAACATCTCAGAGCAAGTGAAATAATCTCAGTCAAATGCCCAACTAAATCTGAACTAGATATCTGAATCTATAGATATGCATTTTTTTTTTTGAGTGTACCGATCAAATATTAATCCAATAAAAGTTGCTCAGTCAAACCGTTACTCAAGTGAAAGTGTAGAAAGAAATAACATCAAACAAATCCAATCCAACTTCATTTATATAGCACAAACAAGGAACAACGTAAACAGGAAAAATGTAACAAAAAAGTTTAATTTTTTTTTAAAATGCCATAAAACAATAAAAAGGCATGGATTAAAAATAAATATATAGAATTAAAAAGGACACAGAGAGAAATATTGCGAATAACTCAACTCTTGCCCTGAATCCCCCACCTGTACGGCAACACGACGGGGACAAACCTTCTTCCTTGTTGTGGGTCAGTAGCTTTAAGAGTACATTCGTGCACTGCTACAGACTAGATCCAAAGTATTATTCATCTTTCAAATAGTGGCGTAGAAGTAAAAGTAATAAGTTCTCCAAAATACTACTCAAAAACTATGTACTTCACCACCTCAGAACCCAAACAAACATTGACCTATAACTTTATTTCTCCCGGCGTTGTATCAGCGTCTGCAGATGGGAAATGGACATGCTGTTTGCACAGAGCCGATTGTCCGCGTCACAGTGAGGGGTCAGACCAGCTGCTGCCCTGTGGCCCGTCCCGCCCGGAGGAGGACAGCGCCGTGACAGCCCTGTGTGCGAGTGCATGCCTCGGATTCTGAAGCCCCCGCGTCTCGTCTATTGTGAAAATGCCACCGGTATCCGAGGGCCGCTGCTGCTGCCCGCCGCGGTGGTGAAGGGCTTGACGACGCTCTGACAGGCTGTGAATGTCCCTCCCACCGAGCACATGTGGTCACTGCGCCTTATTAGCGTCAACGCATCAACGGGCCGTGTTTTCTGATCGTGTCTATTTTTCACTGGGGGCGGCAACAGGGGGTGAACTTGTTAAATATTCTGAAAAGGTTAAAGACACCCTCAACTATACAAATGCCCCATTGTTTATTTTGGTCATTTTGTTTCTTTTGTTTCATTTGCAATATCCATCAGCTAACAATAACATCGGATTCATTTATTAAGTTAATAATTACGTCACATTGTTGGATTAAAACTTTATTTATTTACGCAACCTTACCTGTACCACATGGTTGGAACAAAGGCGTGGTCTTTGTCAGCCATTTTGAAATCTCAGGCTGAACCATGTGGCAGGGGGGAAACTGGTTTGGGCTTTGGGTCATTGGGTTTCCTTTTGTATATGATTTTTGATTTTTATTGTCTATTTATTTGATTTGAACGTTAGAATTTTGGACTAAACTACTTTTTTGCCAGCTAAACTTATATTTGGAATTTACCCATCAAGCAATGGTACTCACCTGTGGGAGGTCCTTTCCCATGAGAAGAGATATAAAAGCTGACTGCTGTAGTCACAGGGGGAAGCCATCTTGTTCATGCACGTGACATGTTTGTCACTGAGAAGTTTCTTTTGCTAAGAGAACAAATTTTGCCTGGTAAGAGTTATATGTTTGTCAAGCCTGCTTCCCCACACAGGGGTTTCTAAACTTTTCAGGCCGCAACAACTCGGGACCCCCTATGTAATGAGCATTTCTAATCATTTAAGTTGAAAAACATTTGTGTGAAGAACATGAGTTACTACAGACACCTAATGACAAAAATTGTTCCTTGAGAATAGCCAAGGGCAACTTTAAAACAGTACTAAGTAACTTGTTCATCTTAAAAAATCCTTTTCGTAGTCCCTCTGGGGGTAATACAAGTGTTAATGGGATGATTGGGGGGTCTTTCATCTCCCCCTGGTGTCTCTGGCCAGAAAACCCCAATTGCAACTTCGCTGACACCGGGTCGGAGTCACCAATACACACTAATGGAATGATGAAGCAAAGCTAACTGCGGGCTAGCGCCACTTAAACAGTATTTACAGCCAAGTTTGAGTGAAAAAAATTATCTCCATTGTGTCATTGGATGTACAATATCCCTCTCTCCCTTTGTCTTTTCTGTCAGCGTAGTATTTACTCTCAAGGATAATTAATGAGTAAAAAACCGCAACATGCTACGACACCTGCAGTGGCGCCTCTGGCCTCTGGGGGCATGAGTTACTTAGTACTGCTTTAACACTTCCCAAAATGCTTTCAACAACACCTCAGAGGGTAATATGAAACTTCTGCTACTTACAGTACAGATCAAATGTTGAAAATGTAACACTTTGGGCAAAAATCACCTTTTCTGTTGTGAGCAGTTTGCAAGGGGAAAAACGAGGTGGGAAAAACATTATAAAGCATTTCTATCAATTTCATGAAGGCTTGTTTTCTAGTATTTCTGCCAAGTGACCCTGAATAATGACCCTGCAAGGTTCTAAGCGTGCCCATAAACCCGTCCATGTGAAGAATTGGGGTGTTACAGCGTGTTACGAAAGTTACGAATGAGTTTGGCCTTTTAATTCATTTGTTGATGTAGGACGAGTCTTTTTTGGGGAGGAGTTAAACTGGTTTCGAGGAGGGAGCTGAATACACTACGTTTGCTCGTTTAAGTTTGAAAGCTTTATATTTTATTCGGACTTCTTTGATTATGTTACTGTCATTTCTGTGTGGTCGCAGGAGAGCGGGCGTTTGTTTGTGCGCGTCGCTCTCCGCAGACACAAGCCCTGGCCCGGACCCCGACAGTGATGAATGACCCTCAGCTGCCCACTGCATTACTCACATAACGGCCCCTTTCTCCGACTGCGAGTGGATCTGACAACACGAGGATTAAGATGCTCCCCTCTCACTCGCAGCACATTTGGCAGGAAGAGTGGTCACAATATGTATCTAAAGCCGTACAGTGTAACATTTCAAGTGTAAGCCATTGTTATTATTATCATGGTTGCAGTGCAGAACGTAATCTACAAATCTGTCAATGGGGCCAGTTTTTTACTCTTAGATTAAGGAAGCACATACAGGGGAGAGTGGGGTAAATCCAGCCAAGTTAAGTGGAACCACCTATTATATTTTGAGATAAAACATTTTTATTTTTAAGTAAGATTATAGATTTGAACTTGCCAGGCAAAAAAAAAATGGCTGTAGAATAACACTAATGTTTTAAGTTAGTAAAAGTAATAAGTAAGTGGCTTTTTTGTCATTGTACAACGAAATTGTGCTCAGGTGTTAGTCCTGAGCCGCTGCGACCGTGGGCCAACCTGACCAGCATGTTTTCGGAGGTAGGCTGCTCTTGGTGTCTCTTCAGTGTTTCAGAAGAAGACATTTGTAGGTCTCAAATGTCTTTAGCTCATAAGCTAGCTGTTTGTTTACTTTTAAAAAGATGCTTTCTTCAGGACCATTATGGACTCTCTGCAATTAAAAACGTCATAAAAACACGGCAAAGACCTACAAAAGCATCCACTAAAACAATGTGGAACACAGAAGCCACAAATGCAGTTCGAAGAAAAAGGCATAAAACGCAGCTGTACCAAGAGAGAGGGAAGTTGCTGCTTGTTTATGTGTCCCAAAAACAGCATAAAGTAATTTTTTGGCATGATTTTAAAATGATGCATCTAATTAAAAAAAAGACTATGTTGGTGTTTTCAAAGAATAAAAAATTAAGTAAATTGAGCCGCTTTCGAGACTAAATTTCATAATCTACAGATGATGCATATGAAAGGTAAAACATGTATTATTTTTAATACATATTTTGTTTTGCAAAATATTGCTAATTGCTAAACATTGAAATGTAAAATGAAGTTACCCCGCTCTGAGGGTAAAATGAGCCACAACACCATATTTTTAAGTGTTTTTGAAGAAGCAAACATATACATTTTTTGCATGTTTAATATACTGTTTTTACACAATAACTACCACTACTCTAGGCACTACTCCTTACAACAAGTAAATCCAGTATTTCTTTTTCCCCTATCATTTTGAGTGCGTAATTTGAGTGTCAAAACTTTGCCTCACTGATAGATTTCTTGAAATTGGGGACTAAAATTAGATGCAAATTGACTAATTTCAAGTTTTACCTAGTTCTAGATTACTTTTTGAGTCACATGACTCTTTCCTCTTATGACTGCCAATTTGAGGACTTTACACAATCGAAAAGATTGTTTTGTATTTTAATTTACTGAGCAACCGTCCTCATATTTATTATTTTGTACCAATGTTTAACCTGGGAAGTTCCACAGTGTGTTTTGAGTTCGCTTTAAGTGTCACGTGGTCTGTAAAAGTTTTATTTGTGGATGTAAACGGAAAAAATGAAACAAACTAATTCCATTATACCGATCTCATGTTACAGCGGACTTTCCTTTTCCGACCTGCCCCGCACAGCTCCATCACTCTGCCCCTTCCTGCCTCATCAGCTCGCAGCCCGATAACGGATGAGCCGCGAGGAAAAGTTCCCTCTGTCGCACGGCCAACTGCGGCAGGCTGCTCTCACGGCCCGGGCCATCTGCTTCCCACTGCGGGGCGAGGAGGAGGGAGAAGAGAGGGTTTGATTGTACCGTTACGAACACATTGAGACAAATTTGTTTTAATTCCGTGTAATTCTGAATTCTCTGCGAGTCAAACAAATGTTCTCACACACACACGGGCTGCAAGAAATGTCAATGTTCAGTTCTCTGTCTGGGAAGTTCTTGTCCTTGTAAATTTAGTATAACCTTTCACCAGACTTTTTTCAGAACTAGATTCACGCTGTGCAACCTCCAGCATCCTCAGACGACAACCAAACCCATCCATCTCCATCATAGTGATCAATATAGAAGGACCTATTGTCCCCGTCCCACGGCTGCCTGAGGTCCCACACATGTCCTCCTCTGCTTCCACTCTCTACATACCCCTATTGTTCATGTCTCCTACTCATATTTTACTTTCAATTGTTCACTTTGGCTTGATTTGTGTGTAGAGCAGTGTTACAAAGGGGAAGAAAATTCCAGATACATTTCCTGAAATTTTCCAGAAACTTAAGCTCGGAAATTTTAAGGATTGTCAGAAATTAAAAACTGTCAAAACGCTTAAATAAACATGATACCTTTGCATTTTTGTTGAATATACATTTGGTGAACTATTGGCTACCCATTAATGATGTTTTTGAACCGTAAAACATGCATTTGAGTGATGTCACACCACGACCCGTACAAGAAGTGTGAGGACCATATCGCCAAGTCAAAACATAACACAACTTTCCTAGACTTACATTCTGTTCTCTTTCTAAGAAGTGGACGGACAAACAGGCAAAGTTTTATGCCTTGATCTTGCTTTAACAGACACTGATTCACCTGTCTCTAATTCAGATCATGACCAACAGTGACCGATACTGTACGAGGGGTGGGCGGACCAAAATTGTTGACTTTTAAAACAACATAGTATTGCAATACTGTACACAGTTGGTGTAAACAAGCAAGATGGACACAAACATGGATTGAGTCTGTTCCATTTGCAAATGCTCTTGTTTGTTTTGGCCACAACCTAAAACACTGTCCTCTTCAAACTCTGGTGTCAGACACAGTGAAGATGATTTATTTGAGACTTCTCATCTCTGCTGCGATAGATGGTTCAGTGTATAACTATCAAATCAAATGATTATGCTTCAGTTTAGTATATGTGTCTGTAAAGAAGCAGCCTTCAGTTGTGTTAATTCCCTGTTAATTCCCATAAATTTGTTTCGAAAATTTCCAATGTTGAAAATTTCCAGAATTTTGCAGGTCGAGTCAAGTGTCGATCAGTTTATCAAAATTGATTTCAAGATATCTAATGAGTTTGAATTACAGTCAGAGTAGAACACACAAATGTATGTGATTTCCTTATGGGTTTCTCAAAATATATACAATACAAATACTTTTTCGTTTTTTTCACTGGCTGTTGTTAATGACTTTATATTATTCATTTTTACATCTAATAAAGCGAGATGATTTACTTAAAGGTGCATTATGCAACTTTTGAAGTGAAAAAAATAAATAATAATAACTTAAATACTTGATATTTGTGTATATTTCACCTTGTAGTGACTTCATGGGTGCAGCATGGCACCTTTGCATTCCCTCACAGTGGCCTTTATGATGCTCCAGGATCAGTTGTTTTTGTGGGTTCGTACCAGAAACTGGCCAGAAACCCTGTGAGGGAAAGCAAAGCTGCTGCACCCATGAAGTCATGGTCAAATATACACAAATATTAACTTTTTTTTTTTTTCACTCAAATAGTGAAAAATAGCATGATGCACCTTTAAATATATTTGTCGTATTGACAATTGCTTTGTTTCAGAAACGTTCAAGTGCACAGAAGGCGGCAGTCACTTCCCCCTGGGTTTGTCGTCATCCATTGATTCTGCCAATCACTTCAGTCAGTGCTTTATCGATACGAACTCCACCTCTCGCCTCTGATCAATGAGGCCAAGAAGAAACTGCACTTGCACATGAACCAGGAGATTGACAAAGACAGACCTTATACGGGCAAAACATGAAGAGAAACAAATAAAATGTCAGTAAAAGGCGATCGCAGATATTGACACATCCAGAGCTTTATCAAGTAAACATTTTGTTTGCTAAATTAGGCCAAATGACAAAACAATTTTGATCACTTTACAGCTTCACACACACACAGTAGAATTTAGTTCTTGTTGAAGTATAGGGCATAGAAGTAAAAAGGAGAAGCAGCATTCGATCTAAACATAATGGACAGTTAGCAAGTAAGGACACTTTTAGATGCTAATTTGTATCAGGAGTAAAGCCGCCAAAGGTTTCTAACTAGGCTTTGACCTAAATGTGGTTGATGGGCTGATAACAGCAGAAAACATTTGGATCGTTAATAATTTGCGATGTTTGATTGCTAATGCTAAAGGCTAAAGGAAAAACACATTGAGCACAAAGATAAATAAAACTCTAGATAGGACGTGGCGATTGTCATAGTTGGAACAAATGGCAATTCCATCTTGTGACTGGCCCTTCTGACCCAGTGCAATGAAATCAAATGGAAAATGCCACTTATTTCCTTGATACTGTTTTGATATATTTTTTGTTATTTTATTACTCTTTGATAATTGTGCCTGACCTTATGTCAGATCTGGAAAGAAAGTAAGATTTTGCAGTTTTTCTAATGTTATTTCAGTTTTATCGGAGGCATAGACATTACATTTGTTCATGGATTTTCCTCTGTCAAACACTTAAAATCATTCTGTTCTATTTATATCAAATATAACATTTCCTACTTTAAAGCAGTACAAAGTAACTCTTGGCCCTAGAGGCCATAAGCGCCACTGCAGGTGTCGTAGTATACGTTTTTTTACTCATTAATTGTCCGTGAGAGTAAACACTACACTGACAGAAAAGACAAAGGGAGAGAGGGATATTGTACATCCAATTACACAATGGAGATCATTTTTTTCTCTCAAACTTGGCTGTAAATACTGTTTAATTGGCACTAGCCTGCAGTTAGCTTTGCCCGTTTGCCTGTTAGCTTCTTTTTCGTGATTCCATTAGTGTGTATTGGTGGCTCCGGTCCGGTGGCGGTCAAGTTGCAATAGTGGTTTTCTGGCCAGAGACACCAGGGGGAGATGAAAGAACCCCCAAGCATCCCATTAACACTTGTATTAACCCCAGAGGGACTAAGGAAAGGATTTATTAAGGTAAACAAGTTACTTAGTACTGCTTTAAAACAGTTTTTATGTTATGTTATGTTATGTTATGTTATGTTATGTTATGTTATGTTATGTTATGTTATGTTATGTTATGTTATGTTATGTTATGTTATGTTATGTTATGTTATGTTATGTTATGTTATGTTATGTTATGTTATGTCACATGTCCAATATTTATGGGACAGTGATACAATGAATGCTGAGTGTATCTCACATTCTGCCGTTGAATCAATGAAAATGTTGCTCCTGGTTTTAGCCTCACCAGCCAGTCACAAGATGGCCGCCACATCTGCCACGTCAATGGGCCTCATGTCCAATCTACAGTTTTATTAAATGGCTTTGATTGGGGAGGCTAACGGACTCTGAAACGTGCCTGGACTGGCTGACGTGCTAACTCTCCGCGTACATTTGGATCGAACGCTGCTGCTCCTTTTGATTTCTATACCCTGTACTTCAACAAGAACTAAATTCTACTGTGTGTGTAAAATTTGTAAGATGTATGGTAAGTATTTTGTCATTTGGCCTAGTTTAGCCCAAGAAAAATATCCTGTTTTCAATCACACAATAAATACAATGTTAAAAATGTCTAAAATACTGTCTTGATATCGTCTCACAATCACAATGGCTTATTGTTGGGTCAAAATCACATCTAGTGGCTTCAACTTATAATATGTTAATGATAAAGAAACCATAGAAATTATGTAAATGCCATTAAAAGGACAGAACAGTTTCATTTTCCCTGTTCATTTGTTAGAGCATCGAATACATTTGTAGGAACAGGCTCAGATAACTAAAGGCATTTGATTTCTGTGAAAGGGGGAATGTAAATAACATATAGTTTCCAAATATATTTCACTAAACCATGATAAAGTTAAAAATACAACCTTTTAGAACACAAAAGAAAAAAGGGGACAACTTTCTACAGACTATTGTGGCTCCATTCATTCATTTGACAGCTTTTGTAATGTATCCCATTATATTCGACATTGACCCATATAGCCCAAATCATGTTAATATGAGAGTGCCCTTGTTTTCTTGTCTCTGTGAGTTTACTTTTCCGACCGCGGCCGCAGATCGGGTTTCTTTTAAATTGCTGTCAAAATGCCTTCGGAAGATGGATGACGCTGGGTCAGAGGCTGCGTATGCGTTTTATACTTTATTCCAAAAACAACATGCGATAAAAACCCACTCATGCAGCTGCTTTGCCTTTTACTAAGAGGAAGAAAAAGACGTCGCAAAGTATCTAACCGTCAAAACATCATCCTCAACAAAGTCCAGGAGACAGTTTGATCAGATAAGTTGCTGCCAGTGTCCGATTGCCCCAGAGTGTCCGTGCTTTATGAATATGTGACGTGTTTGTTCATAGGATTAGGATCTATAGTTCCGGCCCAGGCACCCGCGCTGTTTAAGGTGAAATGTCCATGCATAATTCCGGCTTAGAATTTTAAATAATGTCAATGTGCGCCCTCTGCAGACAGTGATGGTAATGATACGCTATAAAACAGTAGCAACAAGCTTTCACATATAACGCCATGATACAGTATCTTAGGCTGGTATCATTAAACATACAATCAATATCAAAGTTTAGGGACAACTTTTGATGCCTGTTGGTCCCGGCACAGCATTCAAGGAAGTGCTCAAGTAAATGATATATAATTTTTTTTTTAATGATTAAAAAAAATTTTTTTATGATTCTAGATCAGTGGTTCTCAGCTGGCGGGTTGGGACTCAAAAGTAGGACAGAAGCCTTTCCCAGAAAATGTTTTTGTTTTTTTGTTTTTATTTAAAGAAACGTATAGAATCATATTTTCAGCCTTTTGACTTATTTAAGCCACATTTGTAATAATATATTTAAAATATATAAAATACGAGGTGTACAAACCTGTGACCGATTTCTGCCGTAGTGTTTCTTAGCTTCCCTGAGGCTGAAGTAGGGAGGGCTCATCTTAAAGCTCTGACTGAGCTCTGTCCAATACTAAAACAGGAAGTCTATCACTTTCAGTTCCGGAGACATGTAAAATACCCAAATATCGGCCCGCAGATATATCGGTCGACCTCTATAAGTGACGCACATTACAAATGTGTTAGAAAATACGGCACATTATTACAAAAGGTGGTTTTATTACACATTTAGTAAGTGGTGGCACAGTAGCAGCGGTTAGCACTTTCTTCACAGTAAGAAGGTCCCGGGTTCAATTCCCACCTGGACGGGGCCTTTCTGTGTGCAGTGTGCATGTTCTCCCCGTGTCTGCGTAGGTTTCCTCCGGGTACTCCGGTTTCCCCGACCACGAAAACATATACAATAGGCCAGGATAAATGATGTTTTACGTGAATGAATGGTGGTCAGAGGGACTGTTGGCGCAGATGTGTGCAGTCACTACAAAGGTACCACCACCGAGAGTGGAGTGAATGTAAAATTGTCTCATGTAAAGTGCTTTGTGACCATGTCTGTGAAAGGCGCTATATAAATAAAGATCTTCTTCTTCTTCTTCTTCTTCTTCTTCTTCTTCTTCTTCTTCTTCTTCTTCTTCTTCTTCTTCTTCTTCTTCTTCTTCTTCTTCTTCTTCTTCTTCTTCTTCTATTACATTTTTAACTTTTGTTATAAAATGCAGTGTTATTACAAAATGCGGCTCTACAGGCCTTACAGCGTGACCCGATATGATAAATTAAGACGCTTTTAGACTGTGTTTCCCCTGTCACGCAAATATTTCTACAGTTCCGGCTCATTTACGATGATATGAGGCAGAATTAGTCCCAACCGTTCTCACTTGTTTGAGGATAGCGGCGCAAAGTGACCAAACAACCTACTTCTACTTCTTTTATAGATAAAAACGAAGCATTTGCCACTTAAATATTTTCTCATGTGGAAAAAGTGACAATTATTTTTACACAAGTAAGAGTACAGATACTTCAATTGTAATTTTACTCAAACAGAAGTAAAAAGTAAAATGTATTACAAACGTTACTCAAGTACATTAGCCTCTGCTAAACTGGACTCACACCAGAATTACTCTCGTATCAAGGTTGTGTATTACACAGAAGCACCGCTAATGCCAAATACCTTGTTATCCACATCGTTTTGAACCTCTTACCATAGTACTGTGCTGTAAAGTTAAATGTGACCATCTTTTTCCGTGTGCCCCCAGTGGCTTGTGTTTGCAGCTTGCCTTGTGTCACCACCTCCTCGAGTTCCTCCCTCGTGCTCTCTCCTCAGCTGTTCAAATATTCTCCTTGTGTTTACGCTCTTCTCGGGGAAATATTTGCGCGGGGCCAGTGGAGCGGGCGGGCTCTGAATGGGCCTCGTCTCAGCTTGTCAAATTAGTCGCCGCTCGGTGCCTGCTAATGCCTGTGTAATTGGTGATTCTGGCTGCGACACCAGAGTGCAGCTCCTGTCCCTCAGAAACAAAGGGAGGCGAGATTAAGAAGAGCCTGAAAAGACACAGACGAGGAAAAACACATCGGTTCGCTCAAAAATAACTTTCCGAGACCAAGCCAAGTCCCCGCTCTAGCCCCGCTCAAGATTTTCACTGCACCGACCGGTCTCTGTAACAGAAAGCTGCAGATGTTTGAGCATCGAAGACCATGTTATGACAGTAATGACATTTCGACGCTGGATGAAAGTGTATCAGGTTTAGAGTCTCGAATGCTGCTGTCTGACAGTGAGCAGACACAGTGACACATGACGCTTCTGTCAAAGACCACAGGAAGTCGTCCAGACGCTCGAAGAAGGGAAAAATAGATTACTTAAAAAAAAGAAACAAAGTAGATACAAAAGAAGTAACAGCGTTCTTTTTTCATATTTTTCCCTTCAATTTACGAATAAGCTGAAACTACATGTTTAAATTGTGACAATCCAATGGTTGCATTGTTTATTCATTCCTTTTGAACACTTACTATCGAAATTGATGATGTTCAAAATGTTACTTTGTCTTTACTAATACTTCACCCACTCAATGTTTCAGTTTGTTCTGTATAATGATGTAAAGATTGCACAAATTACCTAAAACACAACTCCAGAAATGTCTTTGATGAGTGAACAACATAGTGAGATGGGTGTGGCACATGCATAGGCCAGGGGTGTCCAAATGTGGCCCTCAGAACCCCTCAGACTTCTTGTTGAATCGGCGCACATCGTGGTAGATAGTACTTTTACAACAAGTTTCATAGTTCTACACAATTATACCGCGTTTACTGTTGGAAATATCTAGTTTTAAGATTCCAAGCTCCAATGGGACACAACTTAAAAATCCCACTAAACGCTCTCAGTTGAAGTTTTCACCGCATTGACCATTGATACACTTCAATAGTTCAATTATTTGGACACCCTGGCATATGTTACAGCTGATGGGATGTATACGCAGAACCATTTTTCCACATTACTTTCCAGTTGTTGTTAATCCGTCGTTTTGGAGCGTCAAACCGGTGGCGTGAGAGCGTAAAGCCGGCAACAGTCCAGACCTATCCTCGTTGGCAAGTGTGTCTTGTTAAAACTGTTATGATGTTGCGTTGAACAGGATTCGCTTCTAAGCCCACGCAGTCTTGTGCCGATGCTGGTCCGAGGGTGTGTAGCTGGACCAGGTCGAGGGTCAGCGGATGCCTCGTACAATGTCTTGCGTCGGTAGGTGTGCTGCGATGTAAAGGTCTGTAATTTGAACCTGTATTTGTGTTCATTGTATTGGCATTGTCTATATGGGGTCCCGCGCACCACCATGGCTCCTCTTTCACCCTAAAGGTCAGCACACACTACACGACTTTTACGCCCGATTTTGCTCTAATTCTCAGTCGCGCCGAGTCTTCTTGAGTTGTGTGTTGTCGAAGGCAGTCACACAGAGTCTTGTCGCGTAGTGCGGGGGGTCACCACTGGACTTGCGTTCGTTGTAGTGTGGGCAGCAGAAACACGCGACGAGACTCCAGTCGTAGGAAGTCAAACATGTTTTTTAAGCCCAATTTTGGACTCAGGAGAAACGTGGGTGATTTTACTGTCCCCAAAGCGAACACACAGAATGCAGCGGCCAGAGTGAAATAAATAAATAAAAACACCGCAGCGCCTTCCTTAGTTTTCATTTCTCTGTTAAAACAGCGGCACAAACAACTCATGGCCACTGCGAGCCCCACACGAAAAAGCACAACTTTATATCACCAAAGGGTTCACGAGAACCACCATTTCGAGCTACATTTCAACCGCGAACAGAGTTTGGCAGCACTTACTGAGCTTGGAGACGAACTGTTCAGCTTCACCTCGCCGCTAGCAGCTAGCCTCTGCTTTCTCCGCTGTCTCCTCCGCCTCCTCCGCCTCCTCCATCTCGGGGCCCGTCTCCTTTTCTTATTAAATCCACTGAAATACATCCTGCTTCTTCGTGGTGCCGACTTTTATCTCCATTTGACAGAAGTATAGCCAAGTTGAAGGCTTCGTAGTAGCAGTGGCCTAGGACTGTGATGTTGTGACATTGTGGACACTGGTTACACCCCGCCATTCCGACACAACCCCCCCCCTCCCCACTCCGACCCTGAGGCCTAATTGTCGGATTGGGGGTGTTTCCATTTTTTATAAAACGTCCCGGCACTCGGACATTTTTTTACCCCTTTGTCGGAGTGGTGACACTTTTATTTTTTTAGTTAATTTGCGTACCGTAGCCTTACTGTAGCCCTAACCTTAAGGACCTGTTGTTGGAATAGCGGTGTCAAAAAGTGCTGCAATGGAGGTGTGTCGGAATGACGGGCCGACCCCGTTGACACTGTTGACCAATCGGGACACGCACACGTTTTCCCATGCACACAAACGCAGGCCTATCTTTGCGGACTGGGGTCAGTTTTTTAAGCCGGAGGAGAAATGAAGTAGAGAGGACAGACGCGCTGTGTTATAAAACATCAGCTGTTCATGAATCATGTATGTGTGCTGACCTTAAAGATTAAGACCTCAACTGACAACTAACTTCTACTCCTGCTCTGCTGCTGATGGCCCTGTGGGGCGTGTTTCTGATTCTCCTGGGCAGCATTTGGATCACACACAAAGCTCGAAATCATCCACAGCTCTCGAAGAACCATGGACACTGTGGTGAAACTGACTGTTTGAACAATCTATTTTTATTGAAAACTAGATATTGACTACAAAGAATGTTAACATGAAGCAAATAAATGATTGATACCTTATGCCAATCAAGTGCCTCTGTTCATGTTAACACATCAAACTTCATCCGATCCTCTCCACTCAAACTTTGCTCTAAAAGCCTAACCTTCCCCCGACTGTGAAGTCTTTGACCAATCCTCCATCAGTCTGCGAGCCTTGCATCCTCTTCCGGCCTTGGTCGTTCTCACCTTGCCCTCTCTCTCTCTCTCTCTCTTTCCCATCCCCTGCTTCGTTCCTCTCCTCTCTCTTCTTCTGCTTATTGCTCTATCAATCTCCTGGACAGAAGATCAATATCAGCGCGGCGGCGGCTTCACTTTCCTCTCCCCCCTCATCTCCGAAGTCTCGCCTGCGTCTCACGGAGAAATGTGTCCATCCATTAGCGCTGCCTCACTCTGCGCCGTTAACCGCTTCCTCTGAAGGAAACCGTCTGATTCTGAGAGGCGTCTTGTGCTTCAGATGTGTAAAATGTAGATTATTGATGACAGTGATGATGGGGATGACTAATCTCTCTCTGCCTTGTGTGTTTAGCAAATGTTTATCATATGATTAAAGCCACGCGAATGAACATTTCTCCCTGTAAATAAAATACATTTACACATCACTATCTCATCCATGTGACAAATTGAAATGTTAAGAAAGTTAGAAATAAGTCTGGACCACAACCGATAACTTTACTGTCTTCCTTTTACTGATTTAAAGCAGTACTAAGTAACTCTTGCCCCTAGAGGCCATTAGCGCAACTGCAGGTGTTGTAGCAAGGTGCGATTTTTTTACTTATTAATTGTCCATGAGAATAAATACTACTCTGACAGAAAAGACAAAGGGGGAGAGGGATATTGTACGTCCAATTACACAATGGAATTTTTTTTTTTTCCACTCAAACTTGGCTGTAAATACTGTTTAAGTGGCGCTCGCCCGCAGCTAGCTTTGCCCGTGAGCCTGTTAGCTTCTTCTTTCATCAACACTTGTGTTAACCCCAGAGGGACTATAAAAGAATTTATTAAGGTAAACAAGTTACTTAGTATCGCTTTAAGAAAAACCTACAAAATGCGCACATTTGTTAGCTACTGGCTCCCAGACCCGATCCCCATACAAATGAATAGGAAAGCCTGGCACCCATTCTAACAAATGGGGAGGTATGTTTTGTTAATTTCATGGCATTTATTTAACCACTGGATGTGTATCTGACTCCACAACAAACAGAGACTGAACTGAATTCGAGTTAGCATGTAGCTCAGAGGACATTTTCACACGCTAATTTGTATCTAATGTAAAATTTCATTCATTCATTCATTCTAACTAGGCTTTGACCTCATCTTTCTGTGGTCAGCTGAAAACATCTGTATTGTTCATAATTTTCGTGCGTGTGTGACGTGAAGCTCGCGCTGCTCCAATGCTAACAGTCCGGCCCTCAATAGTACGAGATTTTGAAAAATGTTCTTAGGAAAACCAGCCTGGTCCCCTTAATTGTAACTAACCCAGCGTTATCACAGGAGGAATATCTAGCTGTAGAAAGTTTAAGAAAATTAGGGACCAGGCTCTAAAGTTGTTGTCTAAAGTCCAATGCATTCCAATGGGAGACTAGCGGCTATTTGGAGGTACTACAGCAATGGCGGAGCAATGGCGGCCTCTAGTGTCGTCGTCACAAAGCACAGCAGCCAGCGGCTATTGAAAAAATACTACAGCCAGCAGGCAAAACGGATTCTGAAAGGTCTTCCGGACTAGCCTACTTGTACTACTCTACACATACCTTAGAATCGAACGCAGCTTCTCCTTATGGGACACACATTCAATGGCCTCTAAACCTCATCCTATAATATGTTAACGATAAAGAAATTACATTGATGATTTAAAATAAATGTCATGAAACGGACAAACCGTACCTCACCATCAGTACGCCATCATATATTTGTAGGGGAAGAACACACAATACAAACAAGCCCAGGATCCGCATTAGCAGGAACAGGCTCAGATTGCTAAAGGTGTTTCTACTATTTCCATGCGGACACCTTAAAAAGTTACTCAAGTAAATGTAACTGGCACGCAACTCACTACTGCACGCCTCTGCTTAAGGGGCTGTGCTGTTGACGGAGCAGAGACTGCGGTGCCGCGGTGTGAAGGGTGAAAGATCAGGTGTCCGCTCCTAATTGGGTCAAGGAGAGTCGGGCGAGACATGATGAATGAAGCAGGGCACAGACAGAAAGATGATTGGATTTTATGTGATTGTGGGGAGAGGTGGGGGAGAGAGAAAGAGGGAGAGAGAGGGGAGTGTTAGCTATAGCCCAGACAGTAAAGGTGACCCCCAGCCGGCTAATGGCACCATACATATTCTTTAATGAAGTGAGCGCTGGAGAGCAGTCAGGCTAACGGTGAGGAGTGGGGTCATTGCTAAGGCTATAGACTTTGGTGTATAGGCATATTAATAGTGATATATAAGTACATAATGTGAAGTTTTGTCATGATTTGGATTTGTTAAATGCATCGTTTTTATATACTGTGGCTCTGTTGATTGATACTGTACCAATCAAAGAAGAAGAGGAGACAAAATGTTGTCTCGCATAGAAGCAGCGTTACTACAAAGTTGTCAAAATGTGTTATATCGCTTTAAAAGAATATCTGTGTATTGAGAAGACAGTAAAGAGTGAATTGAATTGGCCTGGAGCGCCCTCTGTAGGCAGAATTATGAACTACACATTAAAAAACAGCATGCTTACAAATCAATGGCGGCGTAATAAGCACAATTTGAGTGCAGAATTGCTCAGAACGGGTCCACTGATGGATTATGGGCTTCACAAATGTTGAAGACACTGGCCAGTCTTTACGCAATTGAATTTAGGGGTTAAAAATTACAGACTTTATGCTGCTTTAACATTAAAGTTTAATTTTTTTAAGGATAAGCCTCCTTTTCGTGTCGTTTTAGGTTTTAATTCTCGACCCATGGATAGATTTCCGTGTCCACTGATTGATAAAGCCATCTCCTTTTTGAAGTGAGAAACCCTATGCCTTTAAATAGCCAGTCCACAGTGACAGCAGAGGCCAATATCCATGCGTACCGTTGATTTATCGGCGACGGGGGCACGGAGTGGACAACTGGCGAAAACCATCAGTCAAGACCAAGGCCTAATGACCACCGCTGACGAATGACTACAGCCCAGTGACACATACACAGCGCCATCAGATAACGCCGCTAATGCCTCCACCGCACGGCGTGTCCTTCGCAGCGGCGCAAGGAAAGCCAAGGAGGTGAAAGAGGAGAAAAGACAGACTCGAGTTTGTGTGTGTGCTTTTGTGGGTCGCTGGCATGTCGACACGTCCCCACGATACCATCTCAATTTCCCCCCCGCCCGGTTTGTCACGAGGCATTACCATCAGCAGGAGCCTTCACTTCAGGGACGTGTATGAACGCTCCTATAAGGGCCAGGGTTGAGATCATCAAAGGGGGATTTCAGGATCATGCACAACTCAACTCGGCAATAAATATCTTGAAATTGTGCAGGATAATTGTTACGTTGTCAAAGTCTGACCATTTTGCCGCCACCAGAGCCGTTGGTCATACAAACGGAATCAGGCTGTTGTGTTAGTGACTAGTTTGGACGCACCAAGTCTCCGTTCAATAAAGGGCCCAGCTCACTGGCCTGGAGACTAGTTGGAGACTGGAGTCGTCGCTCGTTGTGGAGATGTCTCCGAGACGTCCCCATGGCAGTCAGGCAAGTCTCCAGGTGTCGGTGAAAGCAAACAGGTTCTATTTCAATGGAGACTGTACGGAGACTTTTTCAAGACTCTTGGCGCCATTAAGGAAAGGCCGTTATTTAAGAAAAAGAGGCAGACTGAGGCAGCACTGCAACCTTCACATTATTTTCCTCTTCACATCGTGCTGCCTTGTATTCTTCCTTTAGAATCCATGTATCATGTCAAATTGAAAACAAATGCGAATTTACCTTGAAAAGTCTGCTTGAGCATATGCACGGCCTTACGTTGATACAGTAGATCAACGCGCACAACCCTAACACCAAAACAACAACAACTGTTTTCCATAAATAAATAAACACCAGATCTAATCTGCGTTTTAAGGAGAGATTTACATTGTGTGTCAGTGTTAACCTCCTGATGAATGAAGAGCATCAGCGGTGGTCGTTGTAATAAGCCTCATGTTTCCTTTTTGCATTGTTGCTCCTTGTGTAGGCCAGTGTTTTTCAACCACTGTGACGTGGAACACTAGTGTGCCATGAGATCTTGTCTGGTGTGCCTTGGGAAATTATCCAATTTCACCTTATTGGTATGAAAAGATATTTTTTGAAGACAAATTAATTATCATCTTCAAATAATGTGCTGTTATTGAGTCTCTGAGCTGTCTAGTGATCGACAGAGTAACCATGTTATATGTTGCGACAGAGGCATTGTGGCTGGCAAGACTATACGGGGTTCCTATTCAAAACACTTTGATGAGAACGACTTTATATTGTGAATATAGAATACAGTAATTTTTTTTTTTACATTTTCTGCTGGTGGTGTGCCTCGTGATTTTTTCAATGGAAAAAATGTGCCTTGGCTCAAAAAAGGTTGAAAAACACTGGTGTAGGCTACAGCTCAGTCCAAAAGAAAGAAGTGCATTTCACAAACGGGGCGCATAGCAAACTTTTTTTTTCTTTTTCAATTCAGCTGCACCAAGAATCCTGCAGCTGTAGCGCAAATGTTCCAATAAGCTACAATTTTCTTGCACCTACTGCATTACTCTGCAACCCGTCCGCAGCCAGTATGACAGTTTATGATCAATTAAATCGTTTTAATTTGGTAACTTTGTGCATTCGAACGGTGTCCAATGCCGAGGCTGCTGCCTTTCTTTCCCCGCTCGCTCATCTTGGATCAGCAGCGAGTGGCTGGAGGACAGTTTTATTTCTTTCAGCTTTATTAAGCATTGCACGCTGCATTAAGCGTTTGCAGAACAAACATACCACCCCACAACACACTGCCTTCGGCAGTGGTGGTCTGGGGAAAGCATGGGAAGAGGCGGCACCAAAACATCGGCACAACAACCCTGTCCTGCCCACTTTTTGCACCAGGTATGACACTGAAGATTGCAAGGAGCGCCACTCGTCTGCGCTGTCGTCTGCTCTACAGCTTGCGCTATGAATGATTGATATACAGTCTTCCTAAGATTTGGAGCTGCAATTATACATGTCTCTACTAATGTGCCGTGGCGCTCTTTATCCCCATCCTGCTGCATGCTTTAGTGAGTCATGGTTCCCTATAATGTTAACTTATAATGAGCAGTGGACAGACTTTTTACTCATGTCTCCACCAGATTATATTTACAAAGTGAAACCAGTTTATTGTGACACTCATAATGAGCTAAAGAACGTCAGCCTTCTGTTCTGAGGGAAACTTATGCAGAGAACTGCATTATGGGAGTTGTCAGGTGACCAACTTCTGCCCACGTCCTCCCCAGTGCGCAGTACACAGGGCGGCCACCAGAGGGCCCACTACTGACATTCTTGCTTGGGGCCCCTTGGTACCCTGACAGGTCTCGGAGACATTGCAGGGATGTCACAGAAACATCTCACAAGCTGAGGACAACAAATAGTGTTTGAGATATTGTCACAGCTGCTTGAGACCACGTAGACCTCTCACTGATCATGTAGAGACTCAGCTGAAATCCAACCTGTTCGTTTTCACTGTGACAACCTGGAGACTCACCTTATTGCCAGGGGACGTCATCGGACACATCTCCGTGACCAGCAGCAACTCAAGTCTACAACTAGTCTCCAAGCCGGTGACAAAGGCCCTTTGTATGCGCGCAATAAATCGGAGATGTGCTCCGGACAGATAGACCCTTTAATTCAACCTTACAGCAAAGATTAGAGCTAAAATGGCAAAAAAAAAAAATGTCTTCACTATAATGTACAGTTCTGTCATTCTTCCTGACCTGACTTACTATGTTGAAATCTGTGACACTTAGAAAAGCAATACAGGAGTTTAATTCAGATGACAAAAGAATTATCCCCAAAGTTGTAAACAGGGAGCACACCAGTCCATTATTGTTACAGTCAATGAATTGGTGCAATTAAAACCTGGCCTAATTATTTTTAAAGCCAGAAGCTTCCTGTAAACATACAAAACAAGTTTTCAGATCGTGATGGGGAGAGGCAAAATTAATTTTACGAAAAAATATTCCGTCACAACATTAAAAAGTACACAAAGTGGAGTAGACCTCTGGAACACAGTTTGTTCCGCTGTAGTAGTAGTTTAAAAGAATGCGCAGAAAGCTGGATGTACGCACATACTGGAAAAGTATGTACTCTTGTAAAATAATATCTTTCAATGTTGCTCAAATAAACTAAGCTAAACTCGTGTCTTTGGGTGCAGAACAGATGTTGACAAATTGCACTTGGAAGGCAAGCTAAAGACTCTAAGTTAAGTCATTTATCCTACTTCTCCAATATAAACAAGCAAATGCAATGTTTATATGGCCATTTTGAAATAGCCCGGCTAAATGTCTGACCCACCACACTGTCAGGAAACACTCCAGAGAGATTAGAAGTTAATGAGACTAAAAACAACTAAAACTAATGACATTTTTATCAGAGGACAAACACTTAAATTGTTAAAAATATGTTATTGCTTGTCCTACTCTGCCACATATTGCCTGGATAAATCTCATTGCTATTTAGAGGGTGGGCTGCAGAAATGGTCTAAATTTCATAAAACAAAGTCATAAAATTGGAAGCCACTACAAACGCGAACAAAAGACTTCCAAAACAATAAAAGACATTTTTGCCATTCTATTATTTGCATTTGTGTGACGGTCATGATGTGGACTTCTGAGTGACATTTCGAGAAACACACCTGCAACAGACCGAGGCTTCACGTGTATTTGGCACTGGACACTGCGAGCCGTCACTCTGAGCTTGTGTTACACAGGCCGATAAAGTATTTAGAGCTCCCCCGGTGGCTGTGCAGGGGGCAGCAGGGCAGGCTGAGGACACTGGGGGCCCATCGGGAGCGAGACAGATGGTACATCCACTGTAGTCTGTAAAGATAGATTTAAAGTTTTGTTTTGATTGGGTTCTGTACGGTTTGACCACTGTTTGGAGGGATCTTGTGTAATCTCCTCAAGGTGGCACTGGCACACGTTGACATTTATGCAGATAATCATTGTCTGTATCTAGCTGTGTACACAACAGAATAGATCACATTAGTTTAGATTGGGGTGTGTAAACTTTTCTTCTTTGAGGGCCGTATATTGAAGATGGAGGGCCATAGATTGGTGGTCAATGCAGTCAAACATTCAAACTGGGTGCATTTAAGACCAGTTTAAAACATTCCCCACACATTTATTTAAGGAACCTTAACCCCTGGCTTACATTAACTCCGGGTTCGGTCCTGATCCAGTCCTGATTTTCCGCAAACTGCCACTCACAGTGACTCCGCCTGACACTGTGACACCGGTAATGGAGAAATGTTTACATTTCCGACATTACGCTAGTGTACAGGTACGAGACCAGATAAATTGTGTGCAGGCTGATTTTATTTTGAAATACACCGGATCTTCTTTCCTCACGAGGCCCGACTTCCTGATTGGTTCATGTTTTTCCATCAGTTTGATCAAAAATACAGACTTCTTGTGGATTCTTTCCGTTGCAGCCAGGCGGTCTCGGTCACCGAGTGTGCAACATTGGTTTTACTGACTTTCGCGGAGGCTGTACCGGACCTTAACCGGAATTAATGTGAGCCCAGCATTAAACCAACTCTGAATAACAAAAAATATATTTTTTTTTAGGGTTTTAATCATGTTTAATGATTAAGCTTGCTGTAAATATGACCATCTCTGGTGAAGTGTCTTGTTAATAAGAAGCCTGACGGCCAATTTTTGGCCTGAGGGTCGTATTTTCCCCCCAGGCCGCACTTTGGCACTGATTAAGATCCTCAAAAATACAGCTAAAATAACATTTTTCTTTAAGGGCATGGTCATATCATGCAAAATCAACTTAAAAAAAAAAAAAAAAAAGAAAAACCTGTGATAGTAATTCACTTCATTCACGTTTGAGGTTAATTCTGTTTAATTTAGCTGTCTCTTCTTCTATGGTGTCAGCGCTTCATTCTTTACTTCCTGAATACAATAGGTCATTGTAACAAACCAAAACTGTCCACCACATTTTAAAGCCCATAATCCAATCAGTTCTAAACCGTTCTGTGCTTAAGGCATGCTTATATCGGGCTGTGCTGAAGCTGTAAACCACGTCATAAATCGAAACTGAAAGCTATTTCTACAGCTGCCAGCAGGGGGAGCTCCTAAGTCTACAGCTGATGTAGGCTTTAAAATCTCTTTTGTAAAATAATTTAAGTTCAGAATGTGTGTTATTCAAATTGCCCTTTGCTTCAATTGTATAGCTTTTAGAAAATTATTTTCTAAAAGCCAACTGATTTTCTAGCAAAAAACAAGAGCGCTGACCTGCTAATACAGAGTGCAGTGAAGCAGTTTACAAGGGACTCTGTTGAACCATCTACTTAATAACTTGTGTTCTTTTTAGTGGAAGGAATCGAAGCTTGCCCCCACTAAAACCAACTACAGGAGACCCAAAAATACAAGAATCAAACAAAGCACAACTCCCCGTCAGGTTTGGATGAGGGCAAAACATGATTAATACCTCTGGTCGGCGAGTTGAGCATAATGCAGCCCCGTTAACCTCGAACATAAAAGCGTGGCGGAACAAGGCCTCATCCGTCAGCGCGAGAAACACTGTGCTTTCAACTCAAATGGCCACAGACACATTAGGAACAGATCTCGCCGCTGTGGACAATGGATATAGTCGCGCTCCATTGATTTCTCGGCAGCTTTTATTGCATTTCATCGACGTCTAATGCCCCCAAGATTCCTGAATTATTCAACGCAAGTGTTTTGTTTTCGTGTCCGGGAGTTGGCGCGGTAACTCTAGATCGGCGATATTCGATGATGTACGGCTCACGGCGCGGAGTGAAATGCCTGTTCCTCTATCCGCCGACTGACTGTTTTTTCAATGGCAGTTTGATGGGCCGTCTGCTGATAGGGGTTATCCATAGCCCTGACGGTGATATTTAGCGTATTTGGCGGCGTGCCTGTAGTTTGTCAAGGCTTTTCATTTGCGACAGACGGACAGACAGGTGGAATGAGAGGGAACAGGAGACGAAAGACTTTGACGGTATCGCGGGGGGATTAGAGGAGGCAGTGATGAAGTAGCTGCCGAGCAGTGAAAACAATAGCACTAAGAGGACAGACAGAGTGAGGGAGAGAGAGAGAGAGAGATTAATATAGAGATTTCAAAAGGCAAAGGTATAAAGGTACGCTTTTAATAATTCAAAAGGGCATAGAGATTGTTATTTCATGCTATTCCCTCCTGTACAAACTTGTCTTGCTTCACTTATACATGCGTGTTCAGTAAATCCACTGTCCCACACTTGCACTCGCAAACGCACTCTCATTCAACCAGACAGAAGCCAGTCATGCTTTTTAGGTGAAATGGGCACGCCGAAAAGAAACTTATCACAGTCACGAGGAGAACATGCAAATTCTACACAGAAAGGAAAACCTGGGACATCTTACTGTGAGGCCACGTCCAGTAGCATCATTGGACAAGTCCGGTCATTTCAGCTCAGCAAATTGCCTCTGCTACAAAGCCAAATACTGGACTGGCCATTCCTGCCCAGCCAGAACCAGGTCTGATGTCTGTATATAAGAAACGGACATTCCGCCCCATTCATGGTAACGGTCCAGTATTTTTTCGTGAAAATAACATGGCCCACTTTGCTCCTCCTACAGAGCATGTTGCTTAAAAGGGTAAAAGGTGAGAAGCCCCGCACTCGCGGGTCGGGCGGACCGGCTATGAGCCCCCACTGTGCTCCAGGGACTGTCAATAAAGGCTTCATGTTTAAAGTTTTTAATGCTACGGCACAAATAACGGTGTGGTTTAAAATACGATACCTCGCCCAGCATTGTCACATGGGTCACAGCAATTTTTAGAAAAAATTTAACTCTTTTGAGCCAGGCTTGAGCAGTGTTTGGGAGGTTTAAAAGCGGGGTTTGGGATCGGTTTTACAAGTGTATTCTGGAGTCAGTCCTGGCCACAAGGGGGTGGTATTGCAGCAATGTCAGCTTCCTGCCATGAGGACCAAAGAGAAGGACTAATGTGACGTGAACAGACTGCTGGCCTCAGATTGGCCAGAGGAGAGAGGACAGCCCCCAATATTTCACGCCATTATACTTTATTTACTTGTTTATTTGGTCGGGACAGTGCATGTTCATGAACACACATGGGACTCATACATGATGTAAACACGTCAGATTATAGCCTTGGGCTAATGTCCATCCTTTGTCCCACACTTTTAAACACACTCTGACTCATCCTGGCCTATTATACATGTTTTTAGTGGAAGGGGAAACCAGAGTGCCTGGAGGAAACCACACAGGGAGAACATGCAAACTCCACACAGAAAGGCCCCGCCTGGGTATCAAACCTTCTTGCTTTAAAGCACGAGCGCTAACCGCTGCGCACCGTGCTATTTAAAAAGGTGCTTTTTCCAATGATAGCATTAGCCACTGTTAGCAGAACTTAAGCTGGTGTTAGCATGACATCTGCTCGCGTGCACATAGCTACTTCATTAGCTGCTTTGTTCCTCCATAGTATTTGTCCACAGTGTTCTCATCGCGGCTCACAAAACTTTCATTGCTTTTTTATTGTTTCTGTGGCATCGCCGTGCACAACTTCTACGTTCTGTTTTTAATAGAAATAGTGGACGAGTAAAACAAGGCAACGCCGTATACTTCGTCCAAATAGACTCCAGGTATGAAAACCTTTTTTTTTTTAAACACAAAAAATTTACCGGCATTCTAGTAAATACACCAAAATAATGTGGTTGTTATTGGTTGCTCTGCTCACGGAAACCCTCCCCATCACAATAAGCTTAAAAACTATTGTGCAACTTTACTCTTCACATTGTAATATTTGAGTTTTATTTTGGCTCGCCTAACTCTCAAAATGTCTCGCACCAAACACAATAAAACAAAGCCAGTGTGGGCCAGACAAGAGAATAGCTGCTATAGAAATGCCGAGGGAGGAAGGAGGATGTGCTGAGAGCCGAGTGGGAGAGGACAAAAGTGCGTTGGTTAAGATTCAGGGCAGGCGGCGGGCGCGGGGCTATCATTACCATACATCAGGACAATAAATGAGGCTTTCAGCGGCTCGTAATAAGAGTTTGATAAATCATCGGCAGCAGAATTAACTCCACGTCAAAACAATGTGAGCGGCCTGACGGATGGCAGAGGAGGGGCCGATGGCACCGATTAGAGTGTGGAAGTGCAGGAGCGCCAGGGCCAGAGAGGAGCTGCTGCAGAGAGAGAGAGGGGAAGGTCGTTAAACACTAACAGAGAAATGGGAGAGCGCGCCGTCTGCACAGAAAGTTGAAAGTTTGAGGAAGAGGGGATGTTTTACGAGCAAAACTTTGACCCGATGTAATAAAAATGCGCTGTGCTTCTCAATTAGTTGCAATATCGCGACATTCTGGCGATCACTCGACTGGTATATGCAATGATATCTGCTTAAAATGCCTAATGGGAAGTCGCTGGAGTCTAGTGGAACTGAAGCAACTTTTGTACCTTCGATAAAATGTGCCAAAGTCAAGTTTTAGTTGTTTAGGGCTGAGGGAAAGAGTTCATCATCTCTCCCTGCTGTTAGCCAACAAGTTAGATCTTCATAATGTCAAGAAATGGCGGACAAAATGCAGAAAAGCTTCCATTTAAACAAACAACACCAAACAACTCCAGCTAAAATTAGCCCACTGAGTGAAAAAAACATATGCAATAACTAGTTTTGACACTCATTTCCAAATGTTGTGAGGCAGAAAGCTGGCAGCTATATCCTACTATCACAATGGCAGTTATGGTTGGAAGCAGCCATAGGGAGAAGACAAAAACGGGGTAAAATCTGAACTTTGTCACAATCCTCCACCATTACTTTTAACAAACGCTGAATTAGGAATATACTTTTCTATATAGTATATATAGAAAAGAGACATGGAAAAGTGAAAAAGTGGTTCAAATGCCCATAAATACAAAAAAAACAACAGGTGGATAACGTTAGCTTTATGCTACATATGCTAACGTTAGTAACAAGTGCCGTTTTTCGCTTCTACTGCAATTTGCTGTGAAAAAACATCCACTTGGGGCTGATTTTGGATCGACTTTAATTGTGTGTGATAAATAAGATCATAGTCCATCAGAAAAACATTTCCATCTGTATCTAAGGCAAATGAACAACTAATCATTTCTCGACCCTTCGAGACCTTCTACGAAAGATGATATAGGTTGCCACATTTTGTTTGATGTATGCAAAGGTGAAGACTTCTCTTGTTGCCATGTTTTCTCGCCATATTATTTTACTTGTAATTATCACACAGTTTGTACGGTACCGGTCCAAACGGTTATTTTATATGTATTGTTTTTTCTTTTATTTCAAGACTATTTACATTGTAGATTCTCACTAAAGGCATTCAGGGATGAGCATGTATGGAATTAAACAAAAAAAAAGTTGAAATAGATTCTTCATCAATCAATTTGCTTTGATTGCTGCTTTGCACTTTGTTGTTTTGACTTCACAGACCATTTCAGATGACTGCCTTATGAAACTAATTTGAGAAAATGCCAAGAATAGTGTGGCAATTTTGCAGAATCTGAAATATTAAGCATATTTTTGATGTATTTCACCCTTTTCTTGTTTCCTACATAATCCCATGTTTTTATTTATAGTTTAATATCTTCAATCACACAATTTAAATGGTGTTAAAAATAAAGAAAAGCCGAAACACAAAAAGTGCTTCCAAACCTTTGACCAGTGCTGTATATAAAGCAGTTTTGTGTGGAAAACGGGTACATAACTTTTCTTGTGTAATGCATAAAAGCCAACTGGACAAAGTGTTCAGAGAGAGAGTAAGAGTCCTAAAAATGTCAAGCAGATAAAAAAAATCAATATAAGTCCCGTCGCAAACCTCTTGGCTCGGAGTTCCCACTGCAAACCTTCCGGAGGCCATCTTTGACTCCCACTGTACGGGGTGACTGGGTTTGCATGTGTCTGTCGTTGGCCTGTAGCGATTGTGTGAGCGCATGTCATGGCTCTGGGCGCCCTGCAGCTAATCCTGTTAGTTATCATGATGAGAGGTTAGAGCCGACGCTGCTACTGTCCCCTGCGTCTCCTCTCGAACCTCCCTCGCTCCCTCCCTCTACGGCGCCCCCATTGGGTAGCTTTAATTGCCAGGCTCTGACCTTTCGGCGTGTGGTGGTGACAAGGCCTGTCTGTGGCTGTGGGAGGTGGCAGTGGCTCGATTAGCTTTGACAGCAGAGGGGAGAGAGGTGGGGGGAGAGGGAGAGAGAGTGAAGGGGGAGAGATGGGAGTAAAGGCTAATTGGGGCCTCTAGTGCTGAGAGCAAAGCAGTCCAGTACAGCTGAGATCTGTGTGTGTGTGTGTGTTTACAGGAAATGCGACCAGAGAGATGCAGATGACCTCACAGTTGTAGCATTTGCCAAATCAGGGTTTAAACCGGTAGCACAAGTCAAACTTAAGACTTTTTGAGGCCAGGAAAGCAACAAATATTATAACATATTTCATTTCTTAAGGCCAGCAAACAGTGCATCGAACAGAGAAATGAGGAGAAATGAGGAGAAATTAGGAGAAATGAGGAGAAATGAGGATAACCAAATGCAAATTGGTGACAATGCGGAACTTTTGAGAAAACGTTATTGTTATTATAAAAGTACGAACGAAATTGCATGTATCGGATGTTGGGCTAGTCCTGAGTCACTACGGTGCCACTGTGGGCCAACCTGACCAGCATGTTTATGGAGGTCGGGGAAACCGGAGTACCTGGAGGAAACCTATGCAGACACGGGGAGAACATGCAGACTCAAAGTTCCAGACAATCAGGTCTCACAGCTTGGCATCCTTCATAATGTTACACACGCTTGCCCGTATACTTCCTCGCTTGTCCCTTTTTTGTGCCTCTTCAGTGTTTCAGAAGAAGAAAGCTGTGGATTTGTAGGTCTCAAATTTTGCTCGAAGGCTTTTAGTTTATCTGCTAGCTCTTTGTTTACGCTCTCTCTGCAGAAAAAAAAAATCTGCTGAACGCCACAAAAACACGGCAAAGATGTACAAAAGCATCCTGCTGAACAATATGGAACACAGAAGCTGTGCCAAGGGAGAGGGAAGGAAGCTGCAGCCGGTTTGCTGGCCACATTTGAACGTGTTTTGGATCAGAATTGTAGTGCTTTTGACAAAGTTATGCAGTCAAAAGTTGAGTAATGCCTTTATTATCCAAGAAGTTTAGATTTAATGCCAGTTTGAATCAATGGCCGATGGCTGCTCTGCTTTGTGACGACGACACTAGAGGCCGCCATTGCTGTAGTAGCTCCATATAGCCGCTAGTCTCCCGTTAGAAAGCATTGCACTTTAGACACATTGAAAACAAGTCGAGCCAAGTCTACAGTCAAGATCCCGCCCTTATGCCCTTTTTAGGAACATGCTTCATCAGAGCTGGGGAGGGGGAGTCTGTAAATCCGCCATGATTTCCCCCTCGAACGTGGCCATTGTGGTAAACGGGGAGGAGAAAAGAATGACGGTCTATTAATAATATGTCAATGGTTTGACACCAATTTAATCAGTGGTGTGTAATGCCCCACTGAAACCCTGCAAATGTTGATCTTCAATGAAGGTTCAGGTCCTCAAGACAACTCTTGTACGACTGAGAGCCCACACAGACAACCTGCAAATGTTTGCTGATTTTGATTTTAGCTCAACTTTACTGTAACTTTGGGTTTTATGCATCAGATGAATACTCTAGGTTGTCCCTAATTTCAAATTTGTGTGCACATTATGAAAATTGTAACCCAAAATAATCATTTATTCCATCACACACCAATTATAGGTACTTTAATAACAACTCCCCTCCTGGAACCGCAACCTTAACGTGGTGGAGGGGTTTGAGCGCCCGAATGATCCTGGGAGCTCTGTTGAAATGGTGGACAAAATGCAGAAAAGGTTCCATTTAAACAAACAACACCGCGGCTCCAGCTAAAATTAGCCCATTGAGTGAAAAAAACTCATGCAATAACTAGTTTTGACACTCATTTCCAAATGTTATGAGGCAGAAAGCTGGCAGCTATATCCTACTATCACAATGGCAGTTATGGTTGGAAGCAGCCAAAGGGAGAAAACAAAAACGGGGGAAAATCTGAACTTTGTCACATTTCTCCACCATTACTTTTAACAAACGCTAAATTAGGAATATACTTTTCTACTGAATAAAGATACAGAGACATGGAGAGGAGTAAAAGTGGTTCAAATGCCCATAAATTTTTTTTTTTTTTTTAAACGGACAATGCTAACCAGGAAGTTACATATGTAAGACCAACAGGCCCGGTTAGAATCGTGAGGCCGTCCTTCTGTTGACCCACCACCTGCAGGAGGAGCCATAAGGGGCTGGTGCAATGTGATTTGGGCAACTCCAACAGCTGCCCCCACGACCCGGCAACGGACAAGTGGAAGAAAATGGATGGATGGATGGATTAATAACAACAGGTGACCAAAATGTTACAAATTCCGACAATACAATGTGAAAAAGACATAATAGACGGAATAGTCAGTGTCAACCCTCAAACAGAGCTAAAGACCAGAGGAAAAAAATGTTTTTAACTATAATTTATATAGACAGGAAGTGAATTGGCTTGGTTGATATTCAAAGAAAGCTCATTCCATAATCTTGGAGAAGCCACTTTTAATTTTGGGAACAACACTCAGAGCCTAATAAGAGATGAAACAATAAACCTAAATGTATTTGATAGATTCACAATGGCCAGTTAGAAAAATATTACTCTTTTAGCCCAAATATTGGTGTTTTGGTCGGTAATGGCGATACACTTCACCCTCATTTTGTGCACACAGCAGAGGAGAAGATACAGCGTAGTAGTATTTTTCTAACATTTCTGCAAAAAAACACAACTTGGATATATCCTGTAACATCATTATCACATATTGAGCTCTTTATTTGTTGGTGGCTGATTCCTGCCGCGTCAGACGACTGGCCTTAACTCATTTGTCAGTTTGGATCAACATCTCCCTCTCTCTGCGACTGTGGTGCAGATAAACACTAAACGGAGTGGACAGTTAGATTGAGCCGAACGAGCCACAATTACCAGGTGGAGCTGAGGACATAATGTTGTCCCGATGCCTGGACTTTCCCTGCTCACAATCATTGCACTGCACTATTGCTCATATACGTCCCAAAGGCAGGAGCTAAACACCATAAACTCATGAGGATTGGGTCTGACAAATGACCCGGGGCCTTGCGACTGTGCCACAATGATGCGTAAACTAATGTACAAAATAATAACACCAACTTTACCCTGTTTTTGACTATAATTCAGAGGAAACATTTATTTTTTCAAGCTTTTAACCGTGTTGTTATGCTACATCCTTATCAAAAACATGGGGTGAGGCGTTGTTTCAATAATCCTTCAGTAATTTAGTACATTTCTCTCTTGTGCACTTAAACACTTGCCCACTTTCGGACATAACCTTTTTCAATAAACTGTACTTATTCGAGTAGTTTTATCATTCAGTGCTTCTTTTTTCATTTTTTAATATATATATATATATATATATATATATATATATATATATATATATATATATATATATATATATATATATATATATATATATAATATTGTAATGAAGTTTCTTTACTCTAACTTGATTAATAAAAAGTAACAGAAGCTTCATGGCGACCTAAAATATATGTATTTCTTTCTCAGAAATATTCCTGAGGCGACACCAGCAGCTGAGAGACATCGTCCCTCCAGAGTGTCCTGGATCTTCCACGAGGCCTCCCCCTATTAGGACATGCCGAAACAGATGCCCTATAGCCACCTCAGCTGCTCCGCTCGACGTGAAGGAGCAGCAGCTCTACTCCAAGCTCCTCCTGGGTGACTGAGCTCCTCACCCTGTCTCTAAGGGTGTTCACGCTGCGAAGCAACATTTCCTCCAAGTGCTTTTTAACTTTTTTAATTGCGTATTTATTTGGGTCACTACTTCTATTCGTATTATCTACAAACTTCACATTTGTGAAAATATTTCAAAGTAAGTTACTCTTACTGGAGTAAATATTTTGCCCTCTGTACCCACATCTGGACAAGCCACTCAGAGAGATCCATGAAGCGGAACTTGATCTGAACGTTTCCATGGTCAAAATCTCTGTTAGCATGTTAGCTGGAAGCTTCCATTGTTCTAAGAATTCTTTCTTTCTACAGCAGGGTTCAAGTTTGCGCCCCCTTTTGGCATTTTGTATAACTACATTTCCACTGGACATATCTTGCTTAATTGTAGCTTAAAAAAAACCTGCTTTTGAGCACCTCAGCTAAGAAAGGACAGATCTTTTATAGCCTCTCATATGTTGCATGCAGCGCTGGCAGCAGAGAGAATTACACATGGCGAAAAAACAAACACAAGCAACAGCACAAACAACAGTCATTTACTAACAAATAAATGACAGACTAATAAACACAGTGTGAGTGCAGAACGCCTCATTACGAATCCAGTGATGGTTCCCAGGCTTTGAAAATGTGTAGGACACATCATGCATTATTAGCAACAAAATCGAGGAAATGCACTTTGGAGCGCTTTTGCAGGAAAAGAAGAAACAACCATTGGAGATTACTCAAACCTTTGTGAAGGACACAATATACAACTCCAGATTTGTTTTTCAAGAGATAATGTTTTATAACATAAGTAAAAGCTCAAAAAGTTGACATGGGGGTATCAGATACGTTATAAGTTGCTCGACAGCACAGTTAAGGTGTCCAAAGTAGATTTAAAAGCCTGGATAAAGCATTAAGGACCTCAGATTTCTTATTTCAAAGCTCAATGCCAAAGCGAGTGCGCCGTAAATATCATTACAAAAACATCCGACTCTGTCTTTCCTTGCAGATCCGTGTTCAGACCCAGAGCGCGAGACAGACAGGGAGGAAATGAGCAGTAACCCGAACACAAACTGCAAATGTCACCATCGTAAGTCATCTGCGCGCTCAACCTGGCCTGAACCGGGCGCCCCAAACCGCAGCCTTCAAATCTAATCTGAGTCTATGAAAAGAAAACAGGGCCGGCCGATGTCCCGCTTAATGTCCCGCTAACCCCAGGCCCGAGCTGATATTAAAATAACTACAACCACACGCTGTATCCTGGTGCCGCAAGTGCACACTGCAGTGGATCTGTGCCTGGCTAAAGCTGAGGAGTATTCCCATAATGAAGCGTACAAGGTTAAATATAGAAGTCATGCTCGGAAGGAAAAGTCTTTACGGTCTGTCCAGGTGAGATGTCAAAGTTCAGACTAAGGACAAACTTCGCACAAAGGATTTCAAAGTTGTGGGCAATTACATTTTAGACATTTTTTGCTTAATTCACTGACAAAACAATGTGTTGGTTAGAAAGAGCAATATTGATCAAAACAGCTGAAACAAAATGTCCAGTAGTTTCACTTCCTGATTTTTCTGCGATCTTCCTTAAGCCCCTCCCACCTCCCCGCCTCTCGCTCCCTTTCGCTGTGCAGCTGTGTCAATAAAGAAAAGTCCGCCTGGCTTGTGTCGCTGTAGTGAAGCTATGGCGACGGTTTTTACTTCGCGATGAAAGGGTTATAGCTTAGCACAAGATCGAGAGGTGAGGAAAGGAGCTGTCGCCGCGATGCTAAGAACAGCCACCGGTGAAGATACAAGGATTACTCAAAGATGCGCTGGCGGATTCGAAAGACAACTCCAGGTATGTTTTGGATGAGAGAACATTGTACACCCCCCTTTGAACAAAGAAAAAGGATACAATACTTCGTAGAGGGAAATTACTGTCTGAATACAGTTTTAAAGCAGTACTAAATAACTCTTCCCCCTAGAGGCCATAAGCGCAACTGCAGGTGTCTTAGGAAGTTGCGATTTTTTAACTTATTAATTGTCTTGGAGAGTAAATACTACGCTGACAGAAAAGGCGAAGGGAGAGAGGGTTACTGTGCATCCAATTATACAATAGAAATATTTTTTTTCACTCAAACTTGGCTGTTAATACTGTTTAAAGTGATGTTAGCCCGCAGTTAACTTTGCACGTTAGCATGTTAGCTTCTTCTTCGTGATTCCATTAGTGTGTGTTGTTTTCTCCGCACCGGTGGCAGTCAAGTTGCAAACATGGTTTTCTGGCCAGAGACACCAGGGGGAGATGAAAGACCCTCCAATCATCCCATAAACACTTGTATTACCCCCACAGGGACTACGGGAAGGATTTATTAAGGTAAACACGTTACTTAGTACGGCTTTAAAAAGTTCTGTAAGACAAGCTAAGTCTCATAACACAGATGCACCATCAGGTACGGACAGGTACTATATTGTAACACACACAGCCAATGTCCCAGTGTTAATTTGACAGTGTTTGGTGTCAATATGCTTCCTAGGTACATTGGACTTCTGTCTGTCTGCTGGATGCAAGAATTAAAGATAGAGACTCAAGTATTTGCTAGTAAACAGTTAAATGCACTCCAGTTTCTCGGTTATAATCAGGGGTTTTTAAGATTCTGGTTTTGTCTTTACTCATATAAACATGGAAATCTAGAAATAACAGTAATGTAATGAGAAACCTGGATTCTTCAGCTGGGATTCTCCAACAGTAACCTGGATATATCAGCATGTATACAGTATTTCTCGTTTATACTCAACTTCCCGTTTCTTGTATGCATGCTCTAATCGTAAACTAACTTGGCGACGGCAAGTCTGGAGATTTTTTTGAAAAAACTTAAAGTAGTGAATACAGTATTTTAGATTTAAAGGGGATTTGTGTTTCCTGATTTCTCAGTTACATATAAACACCATATCCTGAAAACTGACATAACCGGAATACTTGAGCGCATGTAAACGCACTCAGTGTCAAATTAACACTGGAATATTCCCTGTGTTGAAAGCAATATAGAATATAACGTTTCTTATAGGTGACAAACTCCTCACATAAGGTCTCACCGGTGGCCCCTTTCCTTTTCATTAGCTCCTTCCATACTCCATCAAGCCATCACTCAATTTAAACAACTTGATCTTACTTTCCACTCCTCCACTTTGGCCACTGCAGATTTAACACCCCTCTCCATAACCACAAATTATCCAAATTGTCACTTTAGTTTCAGCTAACTCACTAATCCCGTGGTCCATCACTCAGACTTCATCTCATCGAAAGGAGCTGGAGGGGCGCCACGTCACCGGAAAAAAAAGCCCATTCCTCCGCGCTCTCGCCGCTGTGTCCGTCATTTTAACTAACCCTTTACGGGCGGGTGTCAGGGCGGTGAGTGACTAACAGCGGTGGAACGACAACCATCTGGCACGGCGTGATGGAGCGGCGGCGGACGAGATGTCTTAATTTATGAAAGCAGTCCATTAGCGCTGATGAGGGCAGAAACAGAGCCCGATCATTATGCAAATGATATTGAGATTGGTGAGCGGACCCGAGTCATTTTGTGACATTCATTTTTGGAGGAGATTTTTATTCAAAACCACAGTGTTTGGAGTGGACCAGAGCTGGGCTGGAAAGTCTGTGGATTTAAGTGACAGCTTAGATAAACCTTTTGTTTAAACATAAATGTGTGTAAAGAAAATATGTTTAGCATTTAAACTGCTGCGGCTGACTCAAGCACACTGCCTGACCAGAACAAGTGTCCAACTGGATCTAACTCTCGTTTATGATCTGGGGTCGCTGCAGTCGATCAGGTCTAGGTTCAGAAACACTATGAGCCCAAAGAATGAACTCATCTGGACATGAATGACCAGGCTATTCCATCAGTGGATTTCTTATTCCCTGATGACACAGGTTTATTCCAAGGTGACAATGTCAGGATTCATCGGGCTCACATTGTGAAAGAGTGGTTCAGGGCACATGAGATGGATTGGAGAGTCCAGATCTTAACCCGGTTGAGAATCTTTGGGATGTGCTGGAGAAGGCTTTGTGTGATGGTTACACTTTCCCATCATCAATGCAAGATCTTGGTGAAAAATCACTGGATCTTTTGAATTTGCAGAGGTTTATTGAAACAATGCCAAAGCGAATGTGTGCTGTAATAAAAGCTAAGTATTTGAGCGTGTGACCTTTTTAGTCAGGCAGGACCCAGGGCTGGATACTGTTACATTATTGTTGATACCGATAGCTCAAACTAAATATTTGTCCTATAGAACCATAAAACAGAACAATAATGTTAATTTATTCCATGGTAGAATAGTTCTTTTAAATTTGTGTCATTTACTTTAGATCAAACAACCAAGTAACTTCCTTTAAAGGAACAGGCCACCGTTTTTCCATATTGAGATATGTTCTTGATACGTACCTGTCTGGTCTGTGTGTGTAAGAACATATCTCAATATGGAAAAATGGTGGCCTGTTCCTCTAATGCTGTCCCTGGACCAACAGGCATCGAAACTTGGTCTATAAAGATTTTTTTTTTTAAATCTGCTTTTGATGCTTTTATTTGTTTGACACTAGTTGTACCTAAACTTGTTATTACTATACTGTCATCGTTACCCAGCCCTATGGGACCCAAAAGTGGCTCACGGAGAACCTTTGCCAAAAATGACTTGATAACATGTGTCACTTCTTTATGAAGACCTTATGCACAAATCAACTTTAAATAATGTTAATGCCTATGTTTTGAGTTTATTTACAGAATAAGGGCATTTTTTTTCACAGTTCCCCTGTCCTATGTGTCATTATGTCTTTTGTCAATCAAATGTTATTACATTTTTAACCAATTAGAAAACCTAAATCCAACTTCTTTTCTTAGAGACAATGGAGAAATAACTCTTTTGGAACCGCTGTGTGAGCAGAACGTCTTGTTCCCTATTAAACCGACAATGGACCACAATATTCTCAAAACAATGTCTGTATTTCCCCCAGAATTTGTAGTTTTACAAAAAGTTATCATTAGTTACTTGATATAGCAATTATGATCTAACTATAGTTTTGCTACTGTAATCACATTACATTACTCAAGTGCAGAAATAATAATTTCAGAAATGGATTGCTGGCAACACTTCTTTTAACACAAAAGTTTGAAGATTCATCAAAATCCTTTCTTCAGAGCTAAAGTTTGTGACAGAATCTCCAATAGTTTATTTTTTGTTTGAGGTGCGGTTTGAACAAAATCTTACATAATTCAGTCAAATTTAAGGCTATTTCAGACCCGGGACAGCCCTATTTTGACCTCGATGCAGGCCGGGCAGTACTTGGAAGTCCGACATCGGTGCGATTTTGTTTTTTAGAACCACTCTTCTAAGCCTCTGTTCTTGTCCAAAGGACCTCCGTAAACCAGAGTGATCCATTTGTTATGGATAAATGTTCAATGTAACAGATAATCAATCCCGAAGAGTAAGAGAGCATTGATTAATGACCTGTCACTCTCACTAAACCCAAAAGTAACACATGGCTTCTCTCTCCTCGGAGGCCATTCATCCACTCTGACACAGGGTTACATATTTACCTCTTTGTGCATGTGCTTGTCTTCATCTTTTGGTGTCTCTCAGTGGGACGGGGGCAGTGTCTGTGTGGGAGGGGGGTCTCCCTTTGACCCAGTGTCATTAATCTCACTCTGTGTCACGCAAACGGACACTGATGGACGGGTCTGTGTTTGTTCACTCACACGGCACTGACAGACTCCTCTCTCTCTGTCTCTCCCTCCGTGTGTTCAGTCACTTATTCATTCCCTGCCGCTTCACTCAGATCTGTGAGCCGAGAAATAAGCTGTGATTTGTGGCCTTCAAGAACTCATCTTTACTCAGTTTATATATAACTTCTTTCATGCTTTGTAATGCATTTAAGCAACAATCTGGTTTAGACATGGTTAGTTCACACATAAGTTAGCCCAATTTAGGTCTATTTTACTGCTTGGAATATCAAATATTTTAAGAGGTGGCACTCCATGGCATACTGCTGTCAGACTGTACAGTTCACTGTACGTGCAATAACCTGTATGCAGTATGCAAAAATGGTCCATTACTGTCACTTTGCACCTCAACTATTATTGTACCGTGTATAGTCTTTGCACAACTACTTCGCTTTTGCTTTATAGATAGTTTCTTATATTTTTCGGCTCTTTCTCTTGATTTTATTTTGCTTCCTTCTTTAAAGCAGTACTAAGTAACTTATGCCCCTAGAGGCCATAAGCACTACTGCAGGTGTCGTAGCATGTTATGTTTTTTTTTACTCATTAATTGTCTGTGAGAGTAAATACTACGCTGACAGAAAAGACAAAGCGAGAGAGGGATATTGTACATCCAATTACCCAATGGAGATTAAAAAAAATTCACTCAAACTTGACTGTAAACACTTTTTAAGTGGCGCTAGCCCACAGTTAGCTTTGCCCGTTAGCCTGTCAGCTTCTTCTTCGTGATTCCATATAGGCAGGAAAGTTGCAGTTGTGGTTTGTTTTCTGGCCAGAGACATATGGTTGTTCAATCACATCTTCACGAGCTTGAGACGTCCCGTTCCCCATAAAGTCACAGTCAGCTGTAAGGATTTACAGCTTTGGATTCAAAAACAAGTGCTCATTAACAAGATATAGACAGATCTGTGACCAATATTTGAGAGAAAGTCTTTGAGTTCATCCCATTAAAAGTGAGAGCAAAAACAAGTGTTGTTTAGTGAACATACCTTTATTCTACTGTTATTACCCGTTTGCACATTTTCCAACTATCTGTTCCTTACTTTTTTATTTGAAGAGCTGCTGTAACAGGTGACTGGGATTTTTTTCCCACTTGAAAATGACGACTTACGACGTCAGCGTTCAGCTGAATAAACTTGTCAACAAAATGGATAATGCTACAACAGCTAATCCTGCATAACGTTAATACTGAAGGCTGTGACCAAAAGTAACATTCACTTCACTGGTGCAGTTGTTTGTTGTTTGTTTGTTGTTGTTAAAGTTTGTTTGTTGTTGTTAAAGTTTTATCATTATCGTTTGCTTAGCGATGCTAACGTTAGCTTACCGATGCTAACATTAGCGTAGCGAGACTAATGAGTGCTGTTATTTGCTTCTACTAAACAATTTCCTGCAAAAAAACGTCCATATGGATTTTTGGCTTAACTTTGCTTCTTATCGTCTGCCAGACAACGGCTAAAAAGAGTGAAATATTGTGATTCCAATGAGAGGTTTTCCTCCCACTCAGCGAGGCCACGCCCCCTTGTATGACGCATTACCGTCTGTATCTATGAAACGCATGATCTTATCTGAGGAGGTAAAGTCTTTTATGAGTGGGTACTTGGTGTGAAAAGTTTAAGAGCTATAAACCAACACAAATTATCTTTCTGTTGAACCAGTGACCTCTTTGCTACGAGGAAGGCATGCAAGACGCTCTTTCCCAAAATATCTGCGCCTTACATTTCCTGAGTCGACCATCTCAGCGCTTGGTCCAGCCCCCCCAACCCCTCCTCGTCCGTCTCGTCCCCCTCCCTCCTCGGCCCAATTACTGCATGTTGATTTAGCTGTCATCGCGAGGGGGGCATGTGCTGCGCGCTGATTTATGGAGAGGCCGTCTGGTGCCAGTTGACTCGCGATAAATTGCACAATATCCAGAAAGGGCTCATTTGCTTAGCGCTACATTAGGGGGTCGATGATTGCTACACAAAGCCATGTAAATGAGTTCCGAGAGGGGCCCCATCACTCAGCGTGTCATGTAGCCAATCCCATTATTATTTATGACTGGAGCGGGACAGCGTTTCCTCCCCGTGTGCGGAGCGTCGTGACAGCTCCATGTGTGATACGGGCACTATCTGAGCGGCGAGGAGGAAGGAGCCCGGCTGTCTGAGCCAGAGCACAGAGATGGGAAAGATGGGGCTGAGTGTTTGTGTCGAGACGCGGAGATCAACCCAATCCTTCACTTCTGACTATGGAGGGTATGGAGATGATGTCACGGCATGGCGAGAGCATGGCAATGCAAGCAAAATGGGTGTCAACTGTCAAGACAGAGTAATGAAATTCAGCCGTTAATGGTTCTGTTTAGAAAATGATGCAAATTCAGTTCACTTTTATAGGGCTTTTCATTGTGTCATTGCAAACAGGACAAATATCTGACCTTTTTGGGGACTTTCTCAACAAAAACTTACATATTTGCTATATTTTTAATGACGCAAAAAGACATATTTCTTGTCTACATTAGCAAACTTTTGAATTCAAAAGGTAAACTTCAGAGTAAATAAACTGCAGCTGATTGTGTTTTTGTCCTTCATATTTTAATTGAAATTTAAGGCCTTAATTGCTGTTCATTTAATGACTTTTAATGCCCCACAGAAACCCTGAGTCAACTAAATCAGCACAGATTCAGGAATCATCCAATTCTCCAATATATATGACAAATATTTTAGTATATGGAAGAAAGTATAGTTCAGGTATCGGTATCGAAAACGAAGTATTGTTAAAGTACCGTTATCGGGTGAAAAAATAAACAGTTAGCTCCCCTCACAGCAGGGGTCAGTTCCTGGGCTGAGTGAGTTCTTTCCATGTGGAGAATATGGCCGTGTTATCAAAAAGGTGTGCTCTATCGTTTTATGAGTGGATTTAACAAAGCCTTGTGAATGCTTTGGGTTTACTTTCAACTTCCATAAGTATTTTTTCCTGTCATCGCTCCAACATTACATAGAAAGAAAAAAAAAGGAAAGAAAAGGGAAAAGTTCAGTTATAAAGTCAATCTGTTCCATGTTCTTGATCCCAAAGAAGAGATCCCAAAGTTATCCCATTTTAGATTTACGGTTATCGGTGACACTCAGTTGGTTTCTGCATAATCTTTGCAGGAACACATTTTTTGGCCAGGACTTCCCTGAAGTAAGATAGTCAGGATCTTAGTGAGACTATTTGGGGTAAACCGAATGGACGACTTGTGAACAAGCACCAGGCAATGAATCATTGCTCTGCACAACTGAAAATGTGCAAAAACGTGTCTGATTTTCCACTACGTGCCCTGTACATCGCCCTCATGTAACGCCCTCTTGTGCCTCTGACAGAGCGGCAGATCTGTGCGGTCCATTGTATTTGACTCCCTCTTATCTGCGAGCGCTCAGGGCCTTCGGTGTTTGGCTTTTTTCACGCTCGCTCGCACATGTCATAACAGCGCTACTTACATCGGCGCTGTCAAACATGTCCGCGGCTCTCCACGGCGCGGCCCAGATAAGAGGGTCCCGCTCTGAGCCAATCCTTCGCCAGCTGCATCTCTCGCCACGCAGGCCTGTTGACATTACCCGCCGCGATCAAAATCTAGGTCTAATCTGCGGCAGAACGCTGTGGACGGTGCAGCTGGAAGACAAGGAGGGGCTACGTGATATTTAGAAACATTTCACTCAATGAATAGAAAAATAAAAGCGTTACTTTCATTACGAGTAGTTTGTCGGTGGAAAAAAAGCTCGAAAAAGCATAAGTCGTAACTCTTCAGGCCTCAAGTAACTTTGCTGAGTGCAGGACATCACCAACTCGTCAACTGCACTATTGTTTGGACAGAGCAAGGTTTTCTAAAGTGGTGGTCGGGAAGCCCTGGGCGAAGGTCCCAAGATGAATACAACTTTTTTTCTTTGTAAAACATAGCATTTAATTTGTAAAATGCAGTTAAGAATATCAAAACAAAACGTTTTGTAAACTGATGTTACAAACCTGATTTTTTTATGTTTTGCAAAAGTGGTATAAGACAGTGGCTCCCAACGTTTCCCTGTAAGTTGTTCATTTATTAGTACCCGTCAAATGTTTGGAAACCCTTTCTTAATTATTGGTGTCTCTTTTATTTTCATTTACATTGATGGCGGGTAAGGCCTTCACAGGGTGGCTGGGTGCACCCTCAGAGATAAGGACAGGAGCTCAGTTACCCGGGAGGAGCTGGGAGTAGATCCGCTGCTCCTTCACGTTGAAAGGAGCCAGCTGAGATGGGCATCTGTTCCGGATGCCTCCCTAGGGGGGGTGGTCCAGGTATGTCCTATTGGGAGGAGGCCCACGGGAAGACCCAGGACCCCCCCAGCATGGCTCGAGGAGGTGTGGACAAGGAAATCTGGGCATCTCTGCTGAGACTGCTGCCTCCACAACCCAGCCCTGGAAAAAGTGAAAGAAAATGGATGGATGGATGGATGGATGGATGGATGGATGGATGGATGGATGGATGGATGGATGGATGGATGGATGGATGTACCATTTACTGATTGTCACTCATTTATAAATGAACACATATGGAATTATGTTTTCAACAAAAACTGTTGACATAAATGCTTCAGAATACCCTTTTGATTGCTGCGTTGCGCTTTTAACATTTTCTCAATGAGCTTCACAATATAATAACCAGAAATGGTCTTCACTTGTAACTAGGGTTACAAACCTGGAATGTTTGTCACTCTGAAGGAACCATTGTGTTGACTGACTTTTGAGCTTTTGTCATAATGTCGTCTCAACCACGGTCGAGTTTTTCTTCTTTAATTCATGTTTGGATAATCCTATAGCTCAATCTGGCTCATGCTGATGTCATGAGGTGGTGCTGCTTTGTGCTTTTAAGGTCCAGACAACTTCCCTGAACTCATTCTGGTCATTTCATGGTTCAAATGGCCTCCTCTATGAATCATTTCTTCCTTCTTGTTTGTTTTCTGAGCACAGGCGTTTTATGGAGTGAGGACAGACTATCGTTGGTCTGTCATAAGTTATTTTGGTGTCAACTTTCCAGAACCTGAATTGTAAGGGCATCATGAACTTTTGCACCCGTGTGTTTTATCTGATGCAATCGGACAACAAGAAGTGCACAAACAAATTTCCTGGGGCTCTTGTGACTGTTTTAACGCACCCTTCACTTATGCCCACAGGGGGCACTCTCCGGAGGGGCATGGCCTTTCGCTGCCCCGCGAGCGACCAGCAACGCAGCAGCATGAGGCTATCATCCACCGCTAACACGTCGGATCACTTCAACTCAAGCCATGTGCAAAGACACCGAGTTCCTCCAAAGTCAGAGTTACTGTAAGTTGTTTAATGTGCAGACGTCACAAACTGGATGACATTGAAGCCAAGTGTCCAGCTACAAAAAAGTGTTTAAACAACTACAATAGGTGACAATGAGAGAGAGCTACTTGACTGGAGAAATTAAGAAGTACCTACGCCATACAATGACTTCAAATAGAAAAGCCATGCTAATAAAATAAGATAAAGTTTGGCTTTAAATTTGAGTAAATATGCCTTTGTTAACCCAATAAAGCATCCAAACTTACAACAAGACTTTTATTTAGATGAGTTTTTAGCCTTTGAAATACATGTACTGTATTTTCCGGACTATACGTCGCTCCGGAGTATAAGACGTACCAGCCAAAAAATGTCTAATGAAGAAAAATCAACAGCCTGAATAGGCGTACGGTTTGCTAACGTAGCACATTAATGGTTAGCTACATGAAGCATAAACAACAAACTAAATAGGTGTCTGGTATGTTAACGTCACATAAACAGTTCAGATAACTATAGCAAAAAGAACATACCAAACTCTCCATCTCACTCCAAATCACTAAATCCATTGAAATCTTCATCCTCCTGAATCTTCATCCTGAGCATGGAGGCGTAACTGCACTGTTGACAAGCCTCTCCCGGCAGCGCGTTTTTCAAGATCTCATTTGCAAACTCGTTCCTTTAGCTGTGGCCATCTAGCTTCTAGCCCGTGATTAGCTTTTTTGTTTTGTTCATTGCAGTAAGAGTAACCTCCGCTTTTCGCCAGTCCCTCGCAAATTTCTCGCTCACTCCAAACCTTCTTTCTGCAGCTTGATTAGCCTGCAGTGCCCTCTAGCTGCAAGTGAAATTATATATTTGAATTTAAAAAAATAGCATATTAGTCGCTCCGGGAATAAGACGACCCCCCCCCCAGCCAAACTATGAAAAAAAGTGCGACTTATAGTCAGGAAAATATGGTTTGTGATGAGAACAGGAAAACAGGCTCTTGCCCCCAAAAGAATTCCCAAATCAAAACACTTTAACCTACGCTGGCTGGTTTGCTCTTGTTTCTATCTTTGTTTCACACATGAGATCTGTTTAAAGCATATAACTGTTTAAAATGTCAGGTTTAGCAAATAATATGAAAAAAATGTCTATGGTTTTGTGGTTTTGCTCAAAGAAATATCCTTTTCTAGAATTGATGAGTCTTATGATCGTATTTTATTGTTCTCATCTAGATAAAGAATGATGTATCTAGATGTATCCACAATTTAAGAGTACTCATCTGAAAAGTAATCTAGAAAATAAGTAAAAAATAATAATAATAATTACTTCAACAACAATCGTGTTTCAAGTAAATTCAGACTTTCTTGTGTAATTTTTTTTTCTAAATTAAATGGTGCATTCCAGGTAAATGTCTTGGAACTGGTAATTTCAACTTGTAAACTCAGAGATGACCAGAGAGCTCCGAGTTCGTACAGTAATGGCGCCCCAGTGGAGAAGTGAAGTGAAGGATAAAACTTTAACAAAACAACAGCGCCAGAGAATGGGACGTTACTTTTAGTCACAGCCTTCAATATAATGTTATGTAGCATGTTTTAACTGCTACATATGAGTTTAAACTTATCATACTTATCTCTTGATTACTCTTTTCGGTATGGAACGCAGAAATTGTTGCCTGTCTGTGTGTAAATGTCTCTGTGAATAACCGGCTGCTGCCCAGTAAGTACCAAAGGTGTGAAAAGAAAAAAAGCGAAACCAAAAACCTTTCACCTTTTCTCTCGGACAGTTGGAGCGAGCCCTCTCTTGTTCTCGCTCGGAGCCGGAGTTGGCGTTAATGTGGGAGTGATGGAGGAGTCCTGGCTCAGCCCGTGACACAGCTCATCTCTGGACCATGATGCATTGCTTCCCGGCGCCTCCCCTCTGCCCCATTAGAGCCTGATTAATCGGCCCTGCTTAAGTCAATAACTCATCCGCTAAAAAACAAAACGCCGCAGCGAGGAGAGTGCAGTGAAGGACACGAGAGGAGTGGAGAGAGCGGGAACGCAAACGGGTTTAGAGAGCGCAGATAAAGACGCATCAGTCATAGTTTTGAATAATTAATGTCAATCTGTTACTAAGACAAGGCCAAGCCAATGATGAAAAGCTCTAAATGGCTGTAATCTTACACTATTTACGCTGCGTGACATGAAAGGGACTGTTAAGAGTTAAGTGAGTCAACGTATTGATGTAAGGAGCATTTTATATTTGGCACAATTGGAATATAATATAATTTAGAACAAAACATCTGATCCATGCAAGATGTAATATTCTTCAAGAAATAAAGCAACTTACTCAGAACCTGAATTGGTAGCAGATTAATGCAGCAGACTGGCAGATGTGGCTGACTGAGAATTTACTTTACTCATTGTTATCATCCTTTATTTATACAGGTTTGCAAGAGGGTCCTGTTTCAAACACATCAATTACAAACAATACAAATACTAAAGTTTTACGATATACAACATGACCAAGGCCAAAAACGTCTATGGTTAAAACAATTGTCTTTGAACACTTTCTCCAGTTCTTGTAGTAAAACTGTTCCTCACATCATGCTGCCTCATGTTCTTCCTTTTGCATTATAGGCTTTGAAAAGCTCTATCAGTTCAAACAAAAAACTTTATTTATGCCACTGTGAGTTAAACACTGTCTGTGTCCGGACATCCTGAGAGAAAGAGATCGACAGCCAACTTGGCCAAAGCGTGAAAAGCATGTTCACCCTCACCACAACTCGCGCCTTCCACGCCACGGAGAGACTCTGGTTGGAGGGAAAAGGATGTTCTACATAGCATCGCCATTGGCCGTGGGTGCTTGTACTGCCCACTAGATCGGGAGCTCGCTCTCCAGACTTTGTACATTATTATACGCATTTGAGGTTACATTTTAGAGGTCTTGTAGGACAGAAACATTTAGGTAACTAATGTCAAGTATAAGGACAGAAATCAATTCATTTTCTTCAATTATGTTTAAATATCTTGGCTACTACCTCTCCAGGTTGAACTCCACCTAAGTCCAATGGTTACACAAGTATCTAAGTATCTTTAAAAAGTAGCTAATTTCTGATACATAGGAGTATCTCACCATGTAAAAAAGGTTGGAGACACCTGGTGCTATTGTCTGTGTTTAGAAGCTCAAGATTGGGCCCTTCATCTCTATTGATAAAACCAAAACCATGTTCCTGACTGCAAATCTGGAGAAGAATGGGTCAAATGAAGAGGAAGATTTTCTTATAGGGACAATAAGGTCGGCAATAATGATCCGTTATTTGTCAGGACGTCTAAGCTCACAGCAGATTACTGTCCTGCATGTGCACGTACAAACACATTTACATACACACTTGAGGCACAGCAAATATAAAGGACCTTTCCCAAGGACATAGTAGTGGTAATATTGGCCAGAGCTGGGTTTTGTAACCCCTCTGCTGCTGCCTCACACCTGTGTAACTCTACAGCCTCAAATGTGTTGTGCCGAGCCACACGTATCCCGCGCCCGTACGGATTATGCCACCCAGGGTGCTCCTCTCTGATCAGATTTGAGCCTGGCAGGGCTGAGGGAGGCGGGCCTTTTTCTGTTGTGTCTGGGTCATGGGGAATCGCACCCTCCACTGAACCTCCTTCACGGCATTCCTCACGGCCAGATCTGAACCGTCTGATATGACACACTTGAGGCTCTGCCGACCCAAACTGCGGTGCATGGGACGCACTGTGGCTGCTCAGACAAACTTTCTCACATATTCAAACAGATTTCGCAGTTAGGCTTACTTACTTCTGTTGCATTTTTAGTCCATACGTTTCCACTAAGTCTATTTGGCACAACTGAAACCTTTCCAACTACCCATCTTCCTACAGGGCAAATGTTCAGCCATCGGGATCCCATATGCCCGATCTACAGCTGCTGTCGGCATGCGCTTCACAGTGGACAGTGCAAGTGGCCAGAGAGTGAGCCCAGAGAAACGAGGGAGTTTCATGGAAAAATGCAGTGCCCCGAGTGGACGGGTGGAGAACAACCATGACAAAACACCCATAATGTCACAAAAGGATAGATACAGACGGCAGCCAGAGGAGAGAAAGACTAAACTTTCTCCCATTTCTCGAGCTCTACTTTAACAAACGCTGTGTTATGAATACATCTCTCTACTAAATAAAGCAAAACGGTTCAACAGCTCATAAATACTTTAAAAAACAGACAATGCTAACTGGGAGACTACCGTTAGCTTCATGCTACATATGCTAACGTTAGCAACAAGTGCTGTTTTTCGCTTCTACTGAACGTTTTTTTTTTTTTTTTTTTTTTATTGAAAAGTTGCACATACATTCCATAAAAAATGAGGTAATTTGTGCAAAATACATAAAACTTGCCAGGGGGAAGGGAAATTAACAAAAATCTAAAAATAAAAATAAATAATAATAATAAAATCTACATATACTGTGACCAGATTTGAATGGTTTTAGCAGCCTTTCTGTCAGAACATGGCTTTTTATTTACATATCAAGTTCTTTTTGAAAAACATAAAATACAGGGACTCCACTGAACAGTTTGCTGTAAAAAAAAACAACAAAAAAAAACATCCATATGCAGCTTGGTTTTATTGCTGTGTGATAAATATTTTTACAGTCCGCCAGAAAACGGCTAACAAGAGGTTTTCTTTCCCCTGAGCCACCCCCCCTTGCATGACGCGTTGCTGTGTGTATCTATATGTTTTCCACAATTAATAATCTCACACTTGTAAGACTCAGAAAGTTTGAGAGTCCCAGCCAACACACTTCCCCTTTTTTGGAAATATTTGACACCTTTGAAACCCCCAAGAGAGTCACGTGATCGAACATGAAGTCAGTTCCAAAAGAAACTTGTTGGACGCCCAGCAGCACCGTCCGTTTACGTTTCAACTTCAATTACGACTTGATTTTCAAGTCCGTCAAAATGAAAGATGGCCCTCAAAATTTCCCATCAAAAGCTCAAAGTTTTTCGTAAAAGGACGGAAGAGTTTTGGTTAACCTCTGCACTGACTCGATAGAAGCAGAGCACCACTACAAACGATCTTTTGTTATTTAATGTCTCTTCGCACTTTCATCATGTGGTAACATCATTCAAATCCACCGTTCTTGTCCCGTTTGTGACCTAATTTATATTTCAATTTGTGAGATCAAGCCAATCCTTTATCTCGATAACTGAAGCTGCTTAGTTTTGTTAATCCATCGCCCCATCTCTGCCCTCTCCCTTCAGCCCTCGCACTCTTCAAACACAGCTGTCCCCCCACGTTAAACACACATCCCCCCATTAGGCTCTCAGTGTCCTTGTCCTCAGCCTGACTGACTGATCTGACATGCATTGGACCCATAATAATCGCACACGCACAGCTTTGACATGTGCCAGTCAGGGCTTTAGCTGCTGTAATCCTCCCTGTCACAGAGCCGTATACACTACAGTGAAATACCCACTTAACATACTGTCCATCACTTTTATCTGCCGCACAAGTCCGCCCTGTCTCCCTCTTCACTGCTCAAGATACAAATGTCAACTTTGTTCAGCTAAATTATATATTCTGGGGTTCAGCAAATGGTTTCTAAATTCGATCTGAGAAGTTAAATAAATAAAGGCAGAAGGTTTGTGTTGCTGAAGGTTTGGGAGAAGTATCCAGAAATACCCGGAATTTGAAATCCACAACTTTTCTTAGTTTTGGCGAGTATTCTGGCTCAAGTTATGATAAATGCTGCAGCAAAACCGTGGCTTTGAGGCGGGTAGAGTGACGTTACTTTGATAGCCGCGATAGTAGTAGCAGTGAGAAGTAATAAACAGGATCCCAAATGATCAGTCAGGTAAGAGTAAAAAAGGCGTATTCAGTTGCCTTGTGTACGAAATGCGTGGTATAAATGAACTTTCCTTGCAGTACTTGGAGAAGATTTTTATTTTATAGCTGATTTTTAGCAGGTTTGGACTTTAATTTTGCCAATGGGACAAGAATGATTTTTCTTGCCTTTGACTTTTTTGTCTCATTTCAAGTGTTTTTGTCTTATTTTAAAGTGAATTAAAGCTTGGCACTTTTAGACAGTCCAACCTGCTCAAAATCAGCATTAATTCAAGCACATTTCGAGCCATTTATCGAACTATTCCAATAATCGGTTAGCTGTCGATTAATCGATTAGTTGTTTCAGCCCTAGTTTCCACACTAACAGAAATGATGAGAAACAAAACAAATATTCAAATATCCCAGTGGGACAAATCAAATTACACTGAAACTGTTGCCGTGTGTTTCTCTCAAAAGAGAAATTCACCAAATGAACTTACGAGCAGGTTGAGGATTTTAAGTATTTGGGGTTGTTTTAGACCCATCTCAGAAAAAATGTCTAAGACCATCAAGACAAATGTAAATTGTTTCCGTATGATTAGGTTTTGTGTATATGATTCTATCTCATATGTCGTATTGTTCAATCGTTTATGGCCAGGCCACACAATCTGTCCTCAGGCCTTTTACATTATTCTATAAGCAAACGCTAAAAGTATTTAATCAAAAACCAATGAAGTTGCATCAAGCTGCACTATGATTCAAAAATAGTAGTGCAAAAATACACCTATGAGTGAGCACCAGAGCTGGAGTCAGTGGTGACTGAAGAGGAACTGCTCTGGGTCAGTCTGCTCTCAGTGAAAGGGCCACAGTTATGGAAGTCTTTGACTCTGGAGCTAAAGTCCCAAATGAACCTGAGACTTTTCTCCCAGAAGCTGAAGCTCTGGCTTAAAGAACAAACAAAAGTGTGAGACTGAAATGTATGGATGGACTTGGGATGTAAAGTGGTCAGATATCTCTTCTCTTCTTTCTTTTTATTGCTGTATTGCCTGATGCTTTTTACTGATTTGTCATCTTTCTATTAATATACTGTATATATCTACTTTGAAATACCTAGCCACGGACGGGACTGCAAATTATCCTATGGCTTATGTATATAACAATGTTTTCTTGTACTGTCCTTGTCAAATAAAATAATGAATAAATAAAAGAATACGAGAAAATCCTAGCATTTCCGAAGAGAATGCCTTAAAGCTGCATTATGCAACTTTTTATGTGGAAAACAAAATTGATATTTGTGCATGTTTGACCTTGTACTTACCCAGCATTAACATGGCGTCTTCACTTTCCATCACAGTGGTCTCTAGGACACTCCAGAATCAATTGTTTGGAAGGTTTTCACTGCGGACGGGCCCTCTCACCAGAAAACCTACAAAACAATTGATCCTGGAGCGTTGTAGAGACCACTGGGATAGAAAGTAAAGGCGCCATGTTAACGCTGGGTCACTACAAGGTCAAACGTGCACAAATATCAACTTTTTTTCCCCCGCATAAAAAGTTGCATAATGCAGCTTTAAGGCATTTTCTTTGGAAATATTAGTATTTCCACATATTCATTATTTTTTTATTTGACAGGGACAGTACAAGAAAGCGTTGCGAACTCTGTGGCTGATCTTATGTTCAATTTTACAGAGAAAGGTACATGAAACACAAACTATCTGCGCACAGAATACTTTACTATGGTATCACTCAAGTGTACAAGTAAAAAGTACTATAAGATAAGATAAGAACGTAAGAACTAGTTTCTTCAAAAATCAGTGTAAAACAATAGAAAAGGTTTGAAATTCACAAAGATTACATTGCTGAGGCCTGTCTGCTCTTCAATTCATCTTCCTCCTCCTCATTTACTGTTTGGGAATAAGGGTACAGTAGCTTTAAAAGTGCATCGGTTTACATGACGTGGATAAGTGAGTGACACGGGGCGAGTGGAGCAGGTGGGTCAGTTGTTGTTTTGACGTTCCCCGGGACAGACTGACGACCTGTTATGACATGCGGCTCTTAACGCTCACAGTTCTGCACCCAAACACCCACAGCACTTTCCTGGGACAATACAACAAACAAAGCACCGAGGCAAGTTAATAATACCTTTCAACGAAACTAATCAACTAACAGTGTGTAACTTTTTAAGATTTGAAGGCTAAAAGGGAGTAAACCGGCTCTAACGACGTTTAACCGACCAAGATCCTGACTCATAACCTGGAGATGAGTCCCTGGTTACATATATAGCCTGCAGAATCAATCGCAGAAGACACATTTACCTACAGGCACAAGATTTCAGTCCAATCCAAATAAGTCACTAAAGCTGTATTTAAGTAAACCTCGTCAATGTTGCACTGCTCTATGTATGGCTCATTCCAAACCAGTCTGTCACTCAGTATTTGTTGAAAAAATGTTAGCCCAAAGACATGTCCAAATCTCGACAGGCTCTACCCACGTGTCTGCCTCAGAAAAATAACAATGTTGTTTTGAAACTTGTCCAGTGTCTCTTTAAAGCCCAGTGGGACGAGCGACAGGAATTCCATGCTAAATAAAATCACCAACGCTAGCTTAACCCAGCTTTCTGTTCACTCTAATTATGACCATTTCTACTGCCATATTGCTGCCCTTAATCTAATTTGTGGTGATGCAGGTCAGTGGTTCCCAACCTATTTTGTCCCACGTACCACCAAGTGCCCGAGGACCCTGCCAAAAGTTTTAACAAAGTCTAAACATAGATTACACCAGGCCTTCTCAAGCTCTGGACTCAGATCCGGATGTAGACCAGCAGAAGTAGCTATCGCTCCCTTTAAGCTCTTGAGGTCCCGTCGAGATTATTGGCTATTATCAAATCATTGAATTAAGAACAATACCCTTAACTGATCATAGAGCTGCAACATTAATATAGCCTACTTTTTTCTGGTGTTGAAGACATGAAGCTCCTCTTATAAGAAAATGAATAGCTCTCTTTTGAAACATAGTGATGTAATACAAGAAATCGCAGACTAATCCAACTTCACTGACTAAGCAAGGTTCAGTTTGGGAAAAATTGGGAGGTTTTATTTGGAATAGATAAGAAAATATAGCAGTGATCTGGTTACATCTAAAGGGAAGTATGAAGAAAAGGTTATCTTGGAAAAAACTTTATCATAGTGAATGTGTTTTTCAACCATTATAAAGAACTTAGTGAAGTACGTTTAGATCAGTTCCTGTTGTTCCACATTTTACGAAGCTTACAGACAACAGACAGTGCCATGCCAGTGTCATTTTAACTCTTGAGTCATAGGGCTGCTCTTTACTCTTCATATCTATTTTTAAATACATTCCAATATTACACATTTTTGCTCATGTTACAATTCACTCTGATCATTAAATCACTATATTTACAAATGCATGTTCCATTTTTAGTGCATTGAACACAGAATGCATTTTTCGGACCTTTGACTTCTGTGAATCATATTTTTTCAACCTTTTGATTTAAAGTTTGAGAACCCCTGGACTATAATATACTTCTATATATTTAGTATGAAGTTAAAAATACTCTCAAAGTCAAACTTTTTATTGAAAACATCATTAAAAGTATTGCAAACTACCGAATTTTCCGGACAATAAGTCGCACTTTTTTCAGAGTTTGACTGGGCGTGTGACTTATACTCAGGTGCGACTTATACGTCAAAATATATAATTTCACATGTTTGTTACTTTCACACTGACAGCCGCTAGAGGGCGCTCTAGGCTTCTGTACTAGAATCTGCTACTCCTGTACCACTGAAGATTTAAAAAACAGTAATCGAGCAGCAGAAAAAAGGTTGGAGAAAGTGAGAAACTTGTGAGGGACTGGTGAAAAGTGGAGGTTACTCTTACTGCAATGAAGAAAACAAAAAAGAGTTAATCGTGGGCTAAAAGCAAGATGACCACAGAGGAAACAAGTTCGCAAATGAAAGCTTGAACAATGTGCTGCCGGGAGAGGCTCGTAAACAGCTGCCAAGGCTGTTGCGACTTATACAGTACTCCAGAGCGACTTATAGTCTGGAAAATACAGTACTGAGTTTCACCTTCTATCTGTATATCTTGAAATCATCTGCTCTAGAGGGTAGTAACGTTACCGTGTGTAATTTAACATATAAAACAAATAGAAAACTGGGACAACTTTGATTTTTCCAAAGATTCACCTTGAAATTGCAATAAAGGGAACATCCTACATACTATCACTCTACTATCACTATCACAGCTCCTTCAAAGTAATATTACTCTTGCACAAGTACATCTAAAAGTTACTCACTGTGACTACAACACACCTCAACATGCAGTAGGTTTGTAGTTTTAAAGAAGTGTTTTTTGAGAAATGTTTAATCAGTCAATGGAATTTGTTTCTTATCAATTGAGTAAAATCTGTAAAAGACAAGACAATTTGCAAACCGAAAGGCAGGTGATGAAGGTATGACGTACTTGGAGCTCTATAGTCAAACTAAACTCCACTAAATAACCTTATGACATGGTTGAAAGCTGAACGGCGTAAAATGGCCTCCTCATTGTAGGCTACAGCTCATTCGGCGAATAGGCTCGCCTTTTTGTTCCGCCCGACTTTAACCACATGCCCTCTGTGCCAACCAGCACTGCCACCCAGTCCTTTACTTTGACAGGTTTATTGCGCCTCCTGAGCTCTCCGTCAGATTCCTGGCTCGTGTGAATGGACTGGCAGGTGATTTTGTGGGGTGAGAGAGAGGCGGCAGTGACGGATTTACGGGCGGGACGTCAAACACGAGCGCAGGGCTAAATAAAGACGCGGCTGTGCTCTGTAAACTCGGGCTGAAGTTAGTGCTCTGGCGCTGACAGGACCGAGGTGCCGCAGACGGGAGGGAGGGGCCCGCGACGAGTGGCATCAGTCTGAACAGAGATATAACAGGCTGGAGACGTGAAGGTGTCAAGAGCAGTGCAAGGATAAACAGCAGAAAGGATAAGGGGCAACATATGGGGAGCGTACATTGTATTAAAGGTTATCTCAATTGAAAGGACAATGTTCCATTACCTAGACACTGCACACTATTTTACAGTGGGAGTCATTTCTTACATTTCTGCCTAAACTGCTCATAAACTGTGGCCTGATCTTTATTAAAATCACAAGAATGAGTAAACAGTGTCTGCCTAAACTAATACAGCCCAAACATTTACATTTTATCCTATGGGTATTGGCCATAACATGTAAACATTCACAGGACAGTGTGGAATAAGTGAGTACACCCTTAGATTCAGTTGCTGGTTGACCCTCCTTTGGCAGCGATAACTTCATCCAGATGTTTCCTGTAGTTGCAGATTACGTGCACAACGATCAGGATTAATTTGGGAACACATTTTTTTCTGCTTAAGACAACATATTTTTTACATCTAACTTTTCTTTGTATTATACATCCGTTTTAACCAAAGAGACTCTGGGTAATAAGAAAAAACTTAATAGGCGTTATTTTAAATAGTTGTATCAAAAACAAAAAAACAGAACCAGGTGTGTAAAAACCTGGAGGGACTGATTTTTGAATATCAAGACTGTTAGAGATGGTTCTCTACCCGTTTCCAGTCAGAGAGCTCTTTTGAGCGAGGCATGGAGCACATCAGACAATGCCTTTCAACAAGAGACAATTCTTAAAGGGACTATATGGAGTTTAAAAATGTCAAAATTATGTATTTTCCTGCCCCTACATGTTCCAACAATGTCCTAAGGTGTTGAATGAGCCCAGAACTGTTCACCACAACTGCCTCTAAAATCACTGTCACTCAAAATGGTGTTAATTCGGGTCCGAAGTGCCGTCATGCACGAGCTTAATATAGAAGGTGCAGTTACACGTATGACCCTTTAACTAGTGTGTGTTTTTTCAATGGCTTTTGCTCTTGGAGCATCCTTAGCCAGGGGGTGTACTCACTTATTCCACGCTGTCCTGTGACCAATGAAAATATGATTCAATGTAAATGTTTGGGTGGTATTAGTAAATAGGCCACCGTTTTTCCATACGTTCTTACCTTAGCTTAGATGAGGTGATGCGTACCCACCTGGTCTTTATGTGTGCGCTCAGTCGCGCAAAAAACAAAGTTGTTGTTAGCATTTAGCCTCTATGGGGCCAACGGGGGTGAAGTTAGAAAAGACCAAGCTGTTCCACGTTCACCCTATTTCAATACGGCTACGTGAGTAGTTACACGATCCAAGTATAGTTACACAAAATTAAACATGTCGATTTTCTAAGTGGATTGAAAGGGTTCTACACTGTAAGGTGTAATAACACCTTAGGAGCACTTCGACATTACTGCATGGACTTCGCAGTGCTTCTAAGGTGTTCACCTGCTCGTGTGATGTTCTAGTTTTAGCTCAATTCCATTTGTCCACGATTGCAGAAAAAAACAAAACAATTGAAAAACAATTAATAATACTTGCACAAACTGAACAATACTTACATGAACTGTCTTTTTCATAAAACTCTGCATATTCAATATATTGATGGACAAAACCAATTTCATTTCACGGATTGAAATTCCTGGACCCGGTGAAGCCTTTCCTGGAGTTTGCATGTTTTCCCCAAGGCTGAGTGGGTTTTACCTTCAGCTGCTCTAGTTTCCTCCATTATCTTAAAACTTATGGGATGAGAGAGAAGCAGAAGGAGCCAAACAGCCAAAAAACTCTGGTCCACCTGGCTATTGTCAACATGACGCTAGCATAAAAGATGCTTTGTAGTGAATTTAATGAAGTCCCTCCTGCACACAGTTCAACAGGGGTAAAGCGTATGTAGCATGGCGCTGTAGCATTCGCTCTACATTAGCCCTGCTGTCTGTACGTCTCTTTCTCTCCATCTGACTTACCTTTTCACTCATCACCAACGCTGACAGTAAAAGAGGGATCAAAGTCGGCCCGACAAGAGGAGAGAGAGAGAGAGTGAGAACTCGTCCCAAATCCTGACTGAGATCCTTGAATCTCTCCTGCCAAAATCCACCACTCCAATCCATGTGTTTATATACTTTGTCACTCAAGAAAATGAAATGTGTAAATCCTAAATGTCAGCACTAAAGAGGAGATTCCTGACAGCGCCAAGCAACATGTCCTCATTTTTTTTTTCTTCGTTCTTGACTTCTCCTTCACTCAGTTTTTGGGTCTGTGCGTGAAGTGTTGTTGACAGCAACGTGGCAGGCATGAACACAAAGGGGACCGTAGTGCTAATAGGAGCAAATAGGGGGAGTAGTTAGCCGATTAAAAGTCATCGAGAACCACAACTTTATGATCAGATGATGATCTACATTGTAACGGCAGCATTTGTGACAGACAAACAGACCAAGTGCGCTGTTGTGTATCTAAATGCAGTAGGCTAGCCCGGGACACTTTCCAGAGTCCGCTAGCTTTCTCAATGTCTTTTTCCTAGAGCCGTTAGCATTAGCCGTCACACATTGCATATTACGAACGATCCAGATGTTTTCAGCTGTTGTCAACCCATCGACCACATAGGCCTATAGGTTAGAAATCACATTACTTTAAATACAAATTAACGTATAAAAGTGTCATCTGAGCTAAATGCTAACTCAAATTCAGTCCGGTTTCTGCTTTTGTGAGGTCGGATACACTTCCAATGGCCACTAAACATCCTTTTATAATATTTTAATGATAAAGAAGTAATAGAATTGCCATGAAAAGGACAAAACATACCTCGACATACATTAGTATTGCGCTCGTCTTCTCTATTAATTTGCATGGGGATGAAACGTGCAATCTAAATCGGGTCTGGGAGCCGTTGGCATCTGTAGGGACAGGCTCAGAGCTAAAGGCATTTCTGTGATGTCTATGCTCTCCTCCACTGGGGGCCGTGATCGCCGTCTTCATCTCATATCCGAACTCGGAGCAGTCTAGACATCTCCGAGTACACAAGTTGTAATTACCACTTTGAGCGGCCTTTCAAGTGAGAGGTGGGAAATTTACCAGTTGCCTTGAATGTAAAGGAGCACGTTTTCTTCCTCCAGCGCTAACAAGGAAGTCAGAGGCTAAAGCGTTAGAGTAAGCGGTTCATCCTGTTCACGTCAATCTGGATGTGTGGGAGGGTCTTTTGATCTAGAAACGAGTTTAGGCAACAGCTGAGAGATTTTACTCAACAACCTCCGACTTTCACTGCTTGATAAGAGTAAATCAGGTAGTAGTGCAGCTTTAAGGTGTTGCTACAAACACTATGAGTAAAGTCATGTAAATGCTGAATGCAGACATCGCAGTTCAAAACATGGCTGATATGTCACTTCTTGGATGGGAACCAGGTCTGCGAATAATAACTTTTTGATGAGGAAAATATACGACAGTGGCAACATGTTGTGGATAAATCTCAGAGCAGTGGCTGTAAATAAATGTGTCTCAAAAGCGCTGTCAAGGGTTCATGCCAAAGACTGAAGAGGGAAAATACTTGGAGCAAGACCGCCATCTAGTGCACAAAGCTGTAAACGCAAGCATAATGAAAACAGTAGATGAGGGCTTTGCTCGGCTTGAATCAAAGCAAAAATAAATTACAAGTAACTTCTATTAACTTCCAGCACATAAGACCCAATTATGCAAAAGGTCAATAAAAAGGCAGTGTAGAATGTTGCATGAGCTCCCACTTGGAGTTTGCGTCTAGTCCAAAGATCTTCTTTAGAGTGATCCTACCTTAATTAAAAGTTATAAACCCATAATTTATTTCTGGGATAATTTAAAAAAATATGTCCCATCATTGAAATTTATAGCGGCCCAGGTCCTACAAGCTAAAAATGAATACATTTAAATCAGCTGCATTGGTCACTTTATCGCACTCATAGACCAGGCTACATTTATTAGTTTGAAAAATATTCTATCCATTTTATTTGGTACTTTATAGTTTAATGTTAATGAATCATCCTTTCAGAAATATACGTAAGTTATGTAATAGTAATATACACATAGGTCTAAATTACTAACAGTATTTTGTGTTGTAATCATGATTCATGTCACAAAACAGTTTGTCTTGTGTTAGTTCAACATAGAAAACCAGACTAAATCTAGATTAATGACACACAATTGCACACAATAAGATTAAAGTAAGCAAGCCGACACTGCTTTAGCAACATCCTGTACTTTGGGGAAAACGTCCATGTGCCTGAAGGATTTACGTCACTGTTCTTGATCTCACAGATAATTACACTTCTGTTACATGTCTGGGAACAATGAACTTGTCAAACTCGTCTGAACGGCCGGGCCTCAGGCTGCAATGATCCACTGCACCGTAAACATTATTTTCATTTTTACACAGTTCAGGAACTCAAGGTTCAACTCCGTAAAAACTTACAAAGCAGATTTTGTGTAATACTCGATAAAGGGGAAAAGAAAGAATAGTATAGTTTGTCTCACGTGGATATAGCCTACTAGGTTTTCTCCAATTGAAAATTACTGACTGAGACACAGGACGAGGTAGCAGATTTAGGTACTGTATCTTCAGACCTTTATATTCTGTATGGACACGGGCCATATAGAAATGAAATATGGCAGATTAAGTCAGTTCTATAGTGCAAACAAAAAATCATGAACATTTCTTAAAAGATTCAACTTAAAAGAACAACCTCCATCACTAAAAGCTAAGGATGTGCAGATGAAAATGAAACAAGAAAAATGAATACAACATGTTTATTATGTGCATCAGCATTTTAATTGGACAAAGCAAGAAAACATTGATTACAGTAGCAGAGTCATCAGTTTCAGGGCTAACACCTTTTTCTAAACAAAAGGGTCTGAAAATGGTTTGTAGGCACTGCCTAATTTAAAAAGAGTATCTTGTCAGCTAAAAGAAACCAGCTCTATAAGGCAACAGTTAGATCATAGGCCTCCCATTTCTCCATCAAAAAGAGTGTAAAGATTGAATCATTCAGGTTTGATATAAAATACTGGCGTTTTGATAGATATCTAAAAAAACATCACAAGTGTCCATCAGGTTGGCCCTTTCACATGTGAGTCTTGGTAAATTTAAGTCTGCACTGCATGGCAATGCGGTTAATCCCTGCATGTGTGGTGTCGTACTTTGCCAGTGTCACAGAAAGAGTGCCACTCCGCTCTGTACAAGTCGCGTTAACTGTAGAGTTTCAAACAGAAGAGCAAGCACCCACAGTCAACAGTAGCATTTACATACATGGTTCAAACGATGAGTATTTACAGGTGGCAAAAGGTTTGAGGCTGTTCTGAAGATATGGAGAACAGGAATGCAACAGGAAAACGCTTTGTTTTCAAATGTGTCCATTTACAAGAGAGAAAACTGTGCAATATTCATCTGCCCTTACAGAGAAACAGCAGTGGCAACAATCCCTGCAATTGGTTTTGAGAAATGAGTACAAATTAAGGATTTTCCATTCCTCTGTAGTAACTAAGCTCGATAACTTAAGAATGACTCAAAGCGTTTACAGTCCATTAAAAAAAAAAAAAAAGAAAAAGAAAAAAAAAAATCGGAAAAAAAATCTTGTCGATTGAGTCAGAAACAAGATGTGGAAGCAATTTTTGTAAAACCAAAAGAAGCTAAATCCAAAATGTATGTCCTTTACAGAGAATTTACAGTTAACTTAAAAACGCTAGGAGCCCTGTTATTTTGAAAGGAAGGGGGTGGGGGCTAAAAATCTTGCCTATACCACATTAGGGGTTTCTGACGATGCCAGCGCGGGTTCAAATCCAAGTCCCTCAAAAATATAGCCCCGTCATTGGGTGGAGGGGTGGGAAAAAAATAATTTACAAAGTCTGTCCCGAAGGATCCCAGAAAGTCCTGTCTTAGAAAGTTTGTCGGGGCAAGTACACACCCCTGTGGAGAGCTTCAATTGTAACAGCCATTTTGTAGGCAAAATTGAAGGTGGTCAAAAGAAAAATCTCCCTGACTTCCTTGCCTGTTTTTATCAGTGAGTGGGGTATCCGGCCGCTCCCATACCCGGCTGGTTGGCTATCATTGTCCCATTGAGTGGTGTCTCCAGTACCCCACCATTACTGATGGCGCTCACGTTTGTCCACCCAGCATTGGCCGGTATTTGACTGCAAAAAGCACAGAAAGACACACAGAGACAGAAAAACAAAAAGCCAGCAGGTTAGAAAAGACAAGGCGATAGTGGTAGTAGTAGTAGTAGTAGTAGTAAAGCATTAAGGGACGGCTCGGGTTGTTACAGCTACTTGGGTATGTGTATTATAGCCTATTTCGGTAAGGGGGAACAAGCAAATAAAAGGTGGGGAGAGGAAGGGATGTGAGGCGACATCAAGAAAGTACAGGCGCACAATAAAGCACACATGCATGATTGGGATTCTGCTTTAAAGTATTTGCAATGAAGTTGAGTTTTCTCTAATAAACATACAAACTAAATACTGCCAGAGGACAGGTATAACAAGTATTTAAGACAAAACAGCGCATTGAAATATTTCAAGTCAAAATTTCAATTTGATAACATTTTCTTAAGACATTTTAATGGGAATTTACAAACTAACACAACTAATGGGGTGCCACACAATGTGCCTAACATCTGCAATAAAATGAAAACAAGTACTAGGGATTACTGCGCACTAAGAGTTCACACTTCAACTTCATGAGTAGATCAGTAATCTCAATCATGCAATATATTGTGCAGCCTTACTTTGAGGGGGCAAAAGACGCGTGAGCATATGTGGGTGGACAAGCAGACACAGCATCCGGGCTCAAGCTAGCGAAATGGTTTTCAGATCCACCCCCCTCCCTGCTGTTCATTTTGCATTTAGCCAACAAAATATTAAAGTAATATGAATGTCATCAATGGAAAAAACTAAGCTGTTTGTCTTGCGCTTGACCAGTTGCTTTTCTTTCAGGCTCTTGGTGACCACTTTATATAAACGGGCAATAGCAGGACACGTTTCTTTGGGCAAAGTAATACAAAAGCCTAACATGTAACAAAAATACACCCTTTTATTCATAAGGTATGAAATGGTACTGCACGGTCAACCCAAACAGGACAAATAAGCGACAACGTTGATCTCCAGTTGTTGATTTTGTTCAGTCAACTGAGCCAGGTCGATTCACGTAAAATAAAGCATCTTGGACATGCCTGGGCAGATACGATATTGAATCTGTCAAACCCAACAATTACCACTCAAAATTATGGTGTTTCTTTTACTATGCTACTCGTAAGAATGGGTGTCAGCCAATCGCAGCTCGCAAATGAAAGACGCAGATATCCAACAAGTTTAATGGTCAAAGTCAGGAGGCAAAACCTGGGTTCAACTAAACAAAAGAAAACTGGGGCCTGGGAAAGGTTGCACTACAAACTGAATAGTTGCCGTCATTACACTTTCGGTCGTCAACATTAACTGAAGACACAGCATTAAGTTACTTTTTTTTTTTGGCTTCATAGTATAGTTTCTTTTTTCCTTCTGTGAGCTGTTAACAAGTCCCTCAGAAACAAGTAGAAGAAAGATGGAAATCCGTTCACCCCCAAACTTTCGAGACCTATCGTTGCCGTTTCGAATCCTTTGATTGTTATTCTCTAAAGCTCGCTTATGGTGGTCACGGACAGTCTATGGATTTCTCACAGATGCATTTGTGTTGGAGGATGAGTTGGTTTTGGTTCAGCTGACAGGGCACACAGTCTTGGATGGGACTCTTGCAGGATGGTGGTGATTGGCAGCCCTGTTTGATGGTTACTTACTTATAGCCCTGTTGGTTCCAGCCCTGGCCGTACACGTTGTAGGTGGGGACCTGCTGCCACCCGTTGGGGACGTACTGACTGATCTGGGGCCCGTTTCCGTACCATTGGCCCCACTGGCCGTAGGGCTGGGCTGCCGCCGCCGCGTAGCCGATCTTGTTTTGCTAAAAGATGAAATGGACGAGTTTTAAATAGTGTCTGTACTATAATTAAGCTTCTCAATTCAAGAGACTCTTTTTTGTGTTTTAATTGTCATGAATACGTAAAGAAAGTCGATTGCAAACTGGCTGATTCAGCTGCTATTGTCTGGTTTGTTTTGTGTTTATTTTAGAGACATGTGTACTGTATTTATTGTCCCCATAAGGAAATTTGTCCTGTGTATTTCGACCCATTCTTTGATGTTGCTGGGGTAAACCGGAAGGAGCAGTAGGTTTTGAGCCAGGCTAAGGATAAAAAAATCACCTGGCTGGAGGATTAACCTATTGTGCATGTTTTGAGCCAGGTGTTCATTTCATCGACGAAAATATTTCATCATAATGTTAGTCAAAGTATTATTTCTATGGACTAAAATTACACTAAAACTATGACTGAAATATTTTCGGTGACTAAAATATGACTAAGTAAAAACTAAAGGAAGAGACTAAAATCAGCAAAACTTCCAATGACAGTTTGAAATGGCCTATCATTTACATTCACGGTCAAAGGAACAGCTCTGTGCTTAGTTCATGTGGGGGAAGCTCCATGAAGCAGAGGACCCAGATTAATATTATTAGAACAAATATTATAAATGCAAAGTTGACTGAATTTTCCTTATTTAAGCGACTATACTTACAGGCAATTTTAGTCGACTAAAACAAAAAACAAACATTTTGAATGTGGGAAACTGGAGCACCTAGAGGGCATTAACAACTCCACACAGAAAATCTTGCACGGACTAGAATTTGAACCCGAGACCCTCTGGTTGGGAGGCTATGGCGTTAACCACTCAGCCATCGTACATTTGTCCTCTTTTTATGAAGTTTAAGTCTAAATCCTTATTGTCAATCACCATTTAAAAATATATACAGCAAATTGGGATTGAGTGACTCCCAACTGCTCCACAGATCAGTGCCCTTGAAGGATTGGGGAGGAGAAAGGGAGGCCGGGGAGGATGAGAGTTCAGCTTTTTGACAGCCTGATTAGTCCTTGTTTAAAAATACTTATAAAAAAGGTGCATTACGCAACTTTTAAAGCAGAAAAAAGTTGATATTTGTGTGTGTTTGACCTTGTAGTGACCCAGCAGTTGTACGTGTTGTCACCACAAGGTCAAACACAAACATCAACTTCATTCTTTCGCTTAAAAACTTACATAATGCACCTTTAAGTCAAAGCTTAGACCTGTTATTGACCTGGTTGTAGCGAGACAGCCTTATCCACAAGGCTGTCAGGAAGCTGAACTCTCTCCCTTCCCAAAGCTTCCACCATTTGTAATCATTCTGGAGTACTACATACATAAGGGAGTATGAATGGCCACCTCACTCGCCTTTACCTGTGGCATGGGCATCTGCTGCATCGAGCTCATCATGTCGGGGGTCTCTTTTCCCCAGTAACACTTCACTGTGTGGCCCTCTATAGACGTGCCATTCAGTGTCACAATGGCATGGGCTGCTGACTCATGGGAGTTAAACCTGGACAAACACATTCAGGTTTAAAATGCCGAATCACTATTTATACACATTTGAAAAGTGTCAAATAAAAAAAAAAACACTTCAACTCAAAGCTAAGGACCAAACAAAGGTCAAGCAGTTTATAAATTGAGATTGTACCTGATAAATGAATAGCCTTTGTCAGGGAATACTCGGATTTCCATGATTTGTCCGAAGGTAGAGAAAGTCTGTCTCATCAGTTGCTCTAAAGGGAAAATATATTAAGTAAGAATTGACATGACACTTACACTTCAAGACAAAGATATTTTAATTAAGTCCTGCTTCCTTCCAATTCTAATGCATGCGTTACTCAAGATCCATGAATGTGCATGAATAGATAACTCTGAAAACATTATTTTTGTGTTTGAATCATTTGAACATTTTTCTATCTATCTCTATCCGTCTCTTCTCTGAGCAAAAACAAACAATGATTAATTGAATAAATTGGCTGGCTACTATTTTGACCATCTTTGTTCTCATGAGTTTTGAGCTTCCTGGGTGTCGGAGAAAATTAATTGCTCTTAATTTTATTTCAAGAGTTCCTGACCTGTGAGACCTGAGCTGACACCGCCGCAGTACACAGTGCAGTTACTGGGGCTGGACTGGCACATGACTTCATCAAAGCTTAGGTGCTTCGTGTTACCTGAAAAAAGAGGAGGTTACGTCAATATCAATTGTTTCTATACTCTAGAAACAAACTTCTAATGTCCTACACATGTTAAAAGAACTATGATCTCTATAAAGGTTCATGAACATAACATTGAGGCCGACTGAAATTAAACTCACTCTCGTGGCTGCTCTTGGGCGCAGGAGGTTTCCTCGTGGCCCAGTTTGTGCGGATTGGTCTGCCTCCTAACCACTGTCCGTTCATGTGCTGGATGGCATTCTCAGCATCCTACAAACAGAAAGATACAGCGCATCAGTGAATTGATTCTAATGTTCCTTTTGCAAAATAAACATTAGAGCTTAAACAGAAGAACTATTTTACCCATTTGTTGAAGAACGATACAAAGCCGTAGCCTTTGGATTTCCCGGTGGCCATGTCTTTCACCACACGAGCATCTCTGCAGATAAAGGAGATACGCTTTAGCGTGTGGGCTTTTCATACATCATTGTTCTTCAGAATACAACTTAAAAATTATCTAAACACTGCCATTTGCCTGTAAAGCAGTGTACTTACGATATTCTGCCGAAGGGTGCAAAGGCAGATTTGACGTCTTCTGTTGTTATTTCAGGGCTCAGGTCTCCAACGAAGACGTGAAAATGATCTTAAAGCACAAGACATGTTTTATTACAATTATATGGTTGAGAATGGGTTGACATATTATAAAAATTGCTAATTAGACCAACTTAAACCAGTTTGTACTTACTACTTGTGTCTTTTTTCTGGCTTGTTGGTGTTGTCGCCCAGTTAACTTTAACCTCCTATAGAGAGAGAAAATGAAACAACATGTGGAGTATATTATTTACCGCTAAAAACAAATTTACACTAAGAGCTGCACAGATTTAAATTTAGCTTGACTTTTGGGCCTTCGTTTCAGTGTGTTATGGAGAGGGTATGCAGATGTCTCCGCCTTGGAAACAGAAGCCAAATGAGTGTCAACAACAGAATTATGAAATTTGAACATTGAGGGTTTGATGATGTTTGGAATGAAATTGATGGGCATATATATATGTGGTATATATACCAAATCATATAAACATGAAAATACATCCTTTGTTCTTTAGTGTTACATCTTAAAATGAAAATGCACATAGTCACTCGTATGGGTCCTTGATAGTAATGGGATGCATGTTTACTTATATTATTAAAGCTTTTCTCTATACTAAACAAAACCTAATTTAATGATGTCTATATGCAGCTCTTCCCATACCCAATTCCCACCCATCCCCACTCACCCTGTAGATACGATAGCTTACCTTACCCAATATTTTCCTTCCATTCATTGCTGCCAAGGCAGCAGCAGCGTGTCTGTTTTCATAGAACTCCACAAAGCAGTAAGGGTCATTCCCCGTGGGCTGTAAGATATAATTATATTAGACCTATTATAATATATAAGAACAATAGAGTTTATTTACACCGTGCGTTTCATTCCTAGGAATCGCAGGGCATTAAATAGAACGCATTTGGCCAGAAGACTTATTACAAGTACCAAGCAAAATTACTTTTTCCCAAGAAGATGTATAAAAGTCATTCATATACCAAAGTACTTTTGCCTATTTACTGGTTTATTTTTTGCTTATGTAAGCAGTATCAACGGCCCCAATCATCCTTGTTTCATACTCACGTCAATAATCATTTTACAGCTTTTGCAGGGTCCTATCTGTTGGAAGACCTGGAGAATGAGGGGCTCAGTGACATCCCTGGACAGGTTTCCCACATACCTGCGAAAAAGGAAACAGAAATGCGCCTTTGTCAAACAGGAAGTAGCAACCAAACAAAGGCCGGTTAGCCTCAAACCGCAACAAGTTAAAATATTCATACTTTAATGTCGTCCTCCTCAGTGTAAATCAATATTATGAGTTTACAGAGGCATTTAGGATCAGCCCACTGTGTGCGGTCACATTTAACTGGAGCCGTCCCGGGCCCGTTCAGCGTTGACGTGGCTCGTCTGCGATGCTAGCAGGCTAAACATCATAGGCTAATCATGATGCTAGCAGAGAAATGGGCCTTGCATTAAATGGAAGTCCCCTTTGAACAGTTGAACACATTTACGCAATATTATGTTGTTTTTGTAAAAATCAACACCGCTATTCTGGCAGCACTAATTCCGTGATCAGGCCCATGTGCATTAAATAATAACCGAGTGTAATCGCATCTAAACTTTGCTAACAATAGTTAGCATCAACAAGCTAGTACTTGATTTACATTTGAGAACACAGATCGTGTAATTTTAACTAAGTGCCAGAAAAGGTTTCAGCTATATTTCAAAGCAATTTCTTGGCGATGCTAAACTGGTTTGAAACAGCACACAGAAATGAATTTGCAACACGTTTATCAAATAACAAGGTAGGCTCTACCATGATGCTAACTATGATGGTAGCATTGATTTGCAGTTTGCACTCGCTTCATTTTAGCCTTTCAATCTTCATAGAAAATATCCACATTGCCGGATAATTTCATTTTCTCTGCGATACCACCCTAGCCTCAATACTACAACAAATTTAAAGCGCTTTTCTGCTCAATAATTGACCCCGGTTTTTCACGCCGAAACAACGTGGAAAACCTGAGCCGCGCCGCCGTGTTCCTTCAGACATAAAAAATACTCACAATGTTTTGGGCTGATCGTCATCCATGGTCGAGCTGCAGTGGTTACGTCCTGAGAGCGATTAATCCAAATACATAAAAATAGTTCAAGCTGTACAGAAAAGTACACAATGTCTTATGTACAGGCCGGAGTGTGATCAGTGCTGCTCTTTCAGACAGAGACAGCCCCAGTCTGAGCCAAACAATAGGAAGTGGAAGATGGCGGAGGAGCGGCGTCAGCAGCGTGAGCCTGCAGAGAAATGTGGCAAAATCAAAGCGGTCTTTCCTCCCACGCAAAACTCATTTTCATTAAATATGTCATAATTTCCCCATGTTTACAATAAATCCACATCCTTGCACAAATATTAGCCATTGCATGTTGAAAAATAACTATATTGCTCACATCTGGAAAGACGCAAACGTTTTACTAATATATACATTTTTTTTAAAAATGTATATATTAGTATTTATTGATTCTGAACATGCACTTATGTTTCTGATGACGCTTCGTTTAATATCAGATTTGTTTGTATTTTTAGGGGAAACAAGGACAAAACACGTGCGCCGCCCGGGAATCGAACCCGGGTCGCAAGAATGGGAATCTTGCATGATACCACTACACCAGCGGCGCAGATGAAACAGAACCGACGCTAAAACATGTTAAGACCCCAAAATGGCCTGAGGAAGTATGTTAGTAAATTACTACTGTAAACCAGAAACAAGTAGAAATAGAATGAATTATGGTAGAATTGACCTTAGTCATTCAAATAGAAAACAATAATAGAACAATAATAAGGAGGGCCAGCTCTGTCCTGGGCAGCCCCCTGGACTCTGGACAACACCCCTCATCCACTGCACGAGGAGCTGAGCAGCTCTTTCAGTGGAGGACTGAGACACCCTCAGTGCAAGAAGGAGTGCAGCCACAGGTCCTACATCCCCACTGCTGTCAGAATGTGCAACACTGCTGTAAAGTAACTCATGTGCAATAACTTCTATGCAAAACTAAATGCAATAATCTCTGTATCAGCGTCACTCGTTACTTTATCAACCACCTGCATTATGGCTGCAAACTTTGCACTGCCAATGCTGACATTTTAATATTCTACATTTTATAGTCTGTTCTATTTTTTTTAAAATTATTATTATCAATAGTTTTTGCCCCTTAAAGCTTTTTTAATCATAAGACACCTCTATTTAATATTCAATTGTTTGCAAAAGTGAATTTCTTCATTGTGAGGTCAATAAATGCTTATCTTATCTTGTTATCTTCTTTATTTATTAGTATATTTGACAGGGACAGTACATTTCTGTAAATGTGTCAGTATTAGCTGCAACGCTAGTTTTCAACTGTTGTCCCTGGGCAAGGTTTATGTATAAGGTGTATATCTATCTTATCTTATCTTATCTTATCTTATCTTATCTTATCTTATCTTATCTGAATGAACGGTAATCATATTAAAGAGTTTGATATGACGAAGTTGCCAAATCAAGACATAATTCCACGAGAACCGTCAATGTTGTGCCCAAATACAGTATATGAGTGAATAAATAGCGAGATAATGGAAAAAAGAAAACATCAAAGACATACTTGAATCCGCATCTCTGATCTGGCAACCCTGTGGAGAAGCTAAAGTAGCCGCTGCCTGTTAGCATTACTTAGTTGCTACTTGCCATTGAAAATGGCTTCATCTCCTGGTTGTGAACATTATGTGCGTTTTTGCTTGTTAAAAGTAAGTGTTGCGTCTAAGTTCTTTTTGTGTCTTTACTCCAAGAATAAGAAATGTGTGTTTTTATTCAGTGTAGCATCCAGTTTAGCTAGCACGCTGCTTAAAGATGCATGTTTGAGAATCGTGCAGCTGTCATGGTTTTGTAATGACTATTGATAAAGCTTTTATTAGCTGAAAAAAGCTATTGTTTTTAGATGAATATACTCATTAAATTGTGTTCATAATCCTTTATTTTCTTCGGCTTATACATTAATTTATATTGTGTTTACATCATGTATAGGCTCCCTGTTGTGGAAAGCTGTACGTCTGTAGACTGTGCCACGATGCGGAGGAAAACCACCAAATGGACAGGTTTAAAGTGAAAGAAGTGCAATGCTCGGAGTGTCTTACAATTCAGAAGGTAAACATAAGAACATCACCATTAACAACTCTTGTAATCTTGACATTCAATCTAGAAGCAAACCTGCCAAGCCACATTTTTTATTGAATAAAGTTTTGTGCAGTTTAACTAACTCCAGTCTCGTGCAGAGATTAATTCAGAAACCTTCGAGTAAACAGTGCAGTGGCTTGTGGGAGGAGTCCTCTTGGCTCCTTATGGCTTGAAGAAACACCCAGAGGGACCGATGTTATGATCAAAGCTCATCAGTGCAGTTAGGAAGACATTATTTAGGCGATGTATTCCTAACTGTGCGTACACATTCAGGTCCATGATGAGGAGAGACAGAGCTTCCTAGGCTTATTGCCACATTTCGGATGCAGCCCCACGTTGGCCTCCATCTCCATACACTTTAACATACATACTTTGTAACATACTTTGTCACTAGGGCTGCGTGCCGTTGTCACTGATTGCTGTTTTCTTTATCTTCAGGCTCAGCAGACGTGTGAAAAGTGCAGCAAGCAATTTGGGGAATATTACTGTGACATTTGCCATTTGTTTGACACAGACAAGAAGCAGTACCATTGTCAGCCCTGTGGGATTTGCAGGTAAGCCGTCACAACAGAGTGCCAGGCTTTCAAGTTTGAGTTCAATATCTGATGCGTCATAAGCTGCTATTGAGCGATAGGTAACGCTTTTTTCCTGCGACAGGATTGGACCAAGAGATGAGTATTTCCACTGCAATAAGTGCAATTTGTGTTTAGCCCGAACTCTTGAAGGGAAGCATAAGGTAAAGCAAGATGTCAGTTACAAATCAATAAATGTCAAGTGTTTTCCCCTTTTGTTTATACATTGTTATTTTCCAGTGTGTTGAAAATGTCTCGAGGCAGAACTGTCCAGTGTGTATGGAGGTGGGATATAATTCTGTACAATTAAGAAGAAGAAGAAGAAGAACTTAAGGAATACTCATTTGTCATTTGTTTGAAAACACAGGATATTCACACGTCTCGTATCGGAGCTCATGTGCTTCCATGTGGCCACCTTCTGCACAAGTAAGAAACCTATTGTTACGTGTGAAATAATCCACATTTACCCACCCAGTTTGTCGAAAAGGGCTCCTCTCCAGCCACACACAATTCAAGTCTGCTTCTATCATATCATAATCATAACGGCAACATGTGATTCTTTCTCTAGGACTTGCTTTGACGATATGCTCAGAAACTGGTATGTCTCATAACTGTATTAAAGTTAGAAGCGCTCATAAATAGATTGTCATTACTCATGTTTTTCTCTCATTTCTTTTTCAGTGCATATCGCTGCCCTTTATGTATGCACTCGGCCTTGGAGATGCAGAACCACTGGGAGGAGATTGACCAAGAGATCGCTCAGTCACCAATGCCCACGGAGTACAGGAATGCAACCGTTAGGGTGAGTTTAGCATCTTGATGTTTTGGATGTATTCGGTGCTTATCAAGACCTCGTTTATGTTCAGGGCAGTTTTTCAGGAACAACTGTGGTGAATAGCTGACTTTACCTCATCTAACAAACAAAAAAATGACTCAAACAATCAGGGAATGATTTGGATATGTCGATACAGACGCAATAAGGAACAAGGTTACCATGCAGCTTAGAAAAGCCAAGGCAAACTTTTATCTAAATTTGATTAAAGATGCAAAAGGTAATAGTAAACGTCTTTGGAAAAGCATGGATAAATTACTTGGGAAAGAAAAATCAAATTGTGACCATGTACAACTTAAAATAAATGGAACTACTCAAAATGACAATACAGAGGTGGCAATACATTTTAATGATTATTTTTTAAATTCCGTGCGGGATCTGGCAGATACGTTCCCGAAACCAAATTGTGTATATAATTTCAATTGTGATGAGTCGTTCCTTAAATTATCAAATGTAGATGAAGGTGCAGTTTTAAAAGTAATATTGCACTTAAATAATAGTAAATCTAAAGATATTTTTGCCATTGACACTGTGTTTTTAAAAGAGTACAAGGACATTTTAACCCCAGTGCTAACTAAAGTCATAAATCAGTCTATAAATGAGAGTATTTTTCCTACAGTGCTGAAAACAGCTATGGTAAAGCCTATACACAAGTCAGGAGACAAGCTCCAGGTCTCTAACTATCGACCTATAAGCATCCTTCCTACTATCTCCAAAATCTTCGAAAAAGTTGTCGCAGCGCAGCTTGTGGAACATCTTGATTACACTGCTGCATTACATCCTCTCCAGTTTGGTTTCAGAAAACGATACGATAACGGAGACTGCATGCTGCTACTTAACAGAGGAAATAAAGTCCAGTCTGGATAGTGGAGGAGTTGTAGGGGCGGTCTTTCTTGACTTGCGTAAGGCCTTTGATACAGTAAATCATGAACTACTGATAGATAAGTTAACACATTTCTCCATAAGCACAAGTACAATAAAATGGATTCAATCTTACCTCAGTGCAAGGCAACAGTGTGTGTCAGTAAATAATGTATCATCTCCCTTACGAGCATGCACTATGGGAGTGCCGCAGGGTTCTATATTAGGGCCCTTGCTGTTTTCTCTTTATATTAATGATTTTCCATCTGTTTGTATAAATGCCAAAATGATAATGTATGCTGATGACGCTGTGGTGTATATTCATGGGAAAACTGTTAAAGAGGTTACCCAAAAGTTAACCGAGGAAATGAAAAACATTTCTGTTTGGTTGAAAAACTGTCATTTAACCTTGAATATCGACAAAACGCTTTCTATGTTTTTCACAAATCGCTCTAAATCCTCACTATGTGAGACTGGACCAAAAATCACCATTGAAGGTCAGGAAATCTCAAACGTAGACCAAATTAAATATTTAGGAGTCATTCTTGACCCACATTTAAATTTCAAAAAACATATAAAAAAAATGAACCAATACGTTGAAATTTAACATAGCGAATTTTAGATATATTAGAAACTCTTTGACTATAGATGCTTCTAATCTTTATCTAAATGCGATGATAATCCCGCACTTTTGCTACTGTATGACAAGTTGGTCGCAGGCTTGTAAAACAGCATTAAGGCCCCTGGAGTCATTGTACAAAAGTTCTCTTAAAGTTCATGACAAAAAATCTCGCTTATATCATCACTGTCATATTCTTAAAAAACATAGTATATTAAGTTTTGAAAACATAATCATATATTCAAATCTCTGTCTGCTGTTCAAGATAATTAATGGTACTGCAGCTCCTCCATTAAAAAAAGTTTATTTCACTGAGCTCAGAAATGTCATCTCGAGCCACTCGGTCGACTGTTCGGGGCGAGTGTCGGACCCCCCAGTGTAAATCCGCACTCCGCAGCTCCGCTTTCTCCAGTGTGGTCATCAAACAGTGGAATATGTTGCCAACAGAGCTGACCACATGAGTAAATTTTAACACTTTTTCACACCAGGCTAAAAAATGGCTTATTTTAAAACAAACTTGTTCCCATAATGTCCTGTAATTGGTGTGTATGCAAGAGCGTGCAATCTAATGCTTTGAATGAATGAAGTGTGTGTTGATTTTAATGCTGTTTTTGGGGAAATGTATTATTTCTGTATTAGTATTTTTATGACTTTGTTGACATCAGTCTGCCCAGTGACTACAGGTGGAAATTAGCACAAGTGCTATAACCTGGTACAATGCATCTCTCCCTTTGAGGTTAATGTATATTGTACACTGTCCCTGCTCAAATAAATAAAGAAAGAAAGAAAAGAAAGACATTTTACGATTTAGCCATTTTCCACATCGTCTGTTTTCAAAAGCACGCAGCCCTAGTGCAAGCAGAACACAGAAAAGTCCTCCACATTTTAAAGTTCGACCCCATTCATTAAAATAAAAGCTTGTATTTTCCATTTAAGATGGACAGTTCCCACAGCTGCCTCAGAGGGCGCTCCAACCAAATGATGAAGAGATTCAAACTAACAGTCCAAAGATAGAGAGTCCTTCACGTGGACATTATTTTAAGTTTGACAGTTGATCGTATTGTAGCTTCTCATTCATGATTAAGGAAAACCACAGAGAAATAACTAGTGTGATACAAAATAATTACGATACTAATATAACTTTTCTCTGCAGATAATGTGTAACGACTGCCAGGCCCACAGCACGGCGTCTTTCCACGTTCTGGGGATGAAATGTGGGAACTGCGGCTCGTACAACACGGCCCAGGATGGAGGTCTGATTCAGAACAACAACGTGGATCAGCCTGAAGAAAACGAGAACAGCGACACGGAGCCAGAGACAGACACCGAATCAGAGCAACAGCAACAGCAGCAGCAGCAGCAGCAGCAGCAGCAGGACGAGGAGCCCGCTGTGGAATAAACTTATAACAATACAGAGTAATAGATGGTTGTTAACGGTATAGACTTTCTGCAAACAGTGCCTAGTTTGTCCTGAGCAGTGAAGTACATAGTATCAATTTAATTATTCCCATGCAAATTGAAAGGACTACTATAGGAGTATACTATCAGTAAATTACAAAGATTCACTACTTGCCTAAAATTAAAACAAATCAAATAATTCTCATAGGGATAAAAATACAATTGGGTTGCATAAGAAGGGGCCTATGAGTTTTTGGAGACGGGACATTTTGACAAACGGTGGAGTTTTCTGAATAAAGAGCTGCTTTACCAAGTTTCTGTATCTAAATTTACGTTCTGTCCTTCATAAAGACAGGGTGCATGCATGCAGTATATAAACAAAATTAATATTGGTCTAAGATTCTGTTCAGGTGTCAACGCTATCCTCTGCTTTTCTAAAAGTAAGGAAACCGCTAAAATTTGTACTTGTACACAATTCTTTCCCCTGGTAGTTGAGTGCATGCTGCATTAAAGCCGTCTTTACATGAATGCTGAGAGAAAGAATTTTTGTGCTAGAAATATTTTATATGGAGACGGGTTAAGTGGTGGTGAATGTAAAAATGTAAAGGAACGTTTAAGTGGGAATAAAGGGCACAATTATTTTAAACTGTCTGGTTGATTTCTCATCTTCCCATAATTTCTGCACAAGTCCAAGACAAAATTCCCAAAAGGGACAAAGTGGGTGTAGCAGTTGGTCTTTCTGTGTGGAGTCCAGTTTCCGCTATATTGGTCTTAATCTTTGAACTGTGGTAGCCATCAAGTAAAAAAAATGTGTAAGATAAATACAATAAATCCAATTTTTAGTTTTTTGAGTCTGTCACAGCACTTTATATTTTTTGAGGTAGTCTGCCAGAAAGATGACAATTTCACAGTTTTGCGATGATATGAAAAAGCACATTTATCTCAAGTAGGCCTACATGGCGGAAAGATCCACACTAAGAGAACCAACAAAGGCCCCGTAATGTCTGGGAACTGGAGTTGAAGGAACCAACCCATGTTTTCCACTATAAATAAATGAAACAACACAAGATCATGAGAATAAAAATCTTTATTAGTGTTTTATGAAGTCTGCATAATATGCCACACGCCTGAGAAGCTTATAGTCAGAAAAAAAAGGAACTGCTCTATCAATACCGCCCTCTACTGGTAAAACAACTGCGACATCTACTGTACTGACTGCTTTGCAAAAGATTACTATGAAATACACACATACTGTACTACGGTTATGTATATGTACGTCTGGTCCACGTTGGTTCTTGTAATGCTTTTTTTTTTTTTTTTTAACTTCACATTCATATGTTGTATTAGGCCAAAGATAGATACAGGGCGTGACATTGACTTCATTCTCACTGGTCTTTTTCAAAGGTTTAATTAGTTATGACCTTGCTCATTTTAATATAATAAAAACCTATTGAGGGTTATATGTAGATTATTGCATGAAATAAAACAAAAACCCGGCAAGAATGTTTGAGTAAATCCTCGAGTCGTCCAAGCATTTACCCATCCTGGAGGTTTTCAAATACTATCGATTGAACTGAGTTGTTCGGGTCTAGGACATTGCACCTATCTCTCCTCTGACTCTTCTTCTCGCTCATAAGTCATGTGACGAGCTGGGAACTTAATAAAACGGTGGATCCCACTGCAATGTGCATTGAGCAGAAGAGAGGGGAAACAAAGCAGCCCTCGCACAAGAGGATACATCAGCATCATCAGAGCAACTCATCTTAAAGCCACTAACCACACAACTGACGACAAAAAGTCAAGGGAGGAGTCGAAGCGGCAAACGTAAGCAGGGCTCAAGAGTGTCCCCAATTTAGTCATAATTAAGACCAAGATTTCCACGGGAGCGACTCTACATGTTTTTCATTGGTTGCACCGGCCATGGTTTTTATGAACTCAATTCAATTAACTCTTTGGCTAGCTTAATACATCTATTTTATACCAATTCATTGTCTAAATCCCCAAGTCTCAAACTGACAGTGCACACTTTAAGATTTTAGAGGAGATTTCGACATGTATGACTGAAGATGTTTCTAAAGTGGTACGCTTAAAATACTTAGGCGTACCGGTGCAACCAACCAAAATGTTAGTCTTGGAGCTCTGGGGAGACATAAGCCTGTTTTTAATACGACAGGCTCTTCAAATTGCAAGCTATCCTGGGAATACCCGCGATGAAGTGTGCGCTTGAATTATATCGAACTGCGCAGCAGTCTGGGGACCATGGCCGAAATTTTCGCATGGATTTGGAGACCAATCACAGAACGAGGAGGGAGGGCAAGACGATGACGAGCTATTTGACATATAAGAAGAAAAAAAACAAAGAAAAAGTTTATTTACAGATCCAACATGACAGAAGCATCTTTGGATCAAGCTATAGACCATGTTTTAAATAGTTTACAGCGGGTATGTCAAACGTCATCGGGTACGATGACATGATTGGCTATGGCCACGTGCAGGCGCATATGACATTTGTAGCGCCCAATAAACAGCTATGGACAATCATACGCCACACCTCTCCTACGAGAAAATGAATTAGTGGTCCCCAGACTAAATATAACTTGACCCAAGTGACCCAACGACCCCGAATATCATCCCCATAGTGCTGCACGGGTTGCCTTTTTCTCTGGCCTGCTCCAACCTCACCCGATGAAAATCAAACTGACCTAACCAACCCGAAAGAAATTAGTCTCAATTTGCCAACCTGAACCTGCATGCATTAAAAAGCCGCCTCATGAGCGGATATCGGGGTCGACTCGCACATCGCTATACCCCCAGTTCAGATAAGTGGTATTTTAATGAGTGAATCTTGCTCAAACAAGAGCAGGTGGTGCTATGGCGGCCCTGAGTTTAAACAGGTGACCAGCTCGTGTGGTACAACCTATGACAGAGGAGAAGCCTGTGGGAAACTCAAGCAACACAGTCCAGTCAACATTATTTGAAAACCTTCTCGACTAAAGGACTAACAGATGCAATATGATTGACTTTATACTTTATACAGAATCAGGTCTAGGCATCATCAATTGGCCAGAGTAGCCGTGGAGCGTAAATGAGTTCCTAGCCAAAATATAAATCCACCGTAATCGCTGTGTGGCCAGTGGGTGAGCGTCAATGTCAAGCCCCGAATAGAAACAATGTAATACTAGACCCCGCCCACAGGAGGCGACGTTCGCCTGCCCGCCCGATATCTGACCTCACTAGGTGCACTTTGAGTACAATCACTAGTGCCATTATTATAGGTAAACAACATTTACATCAAAATAGGAGCGCGGGGACATGTCGAAACAGCCACGTAATGACAAGAATGGCAGAGATTAAGCTAGGTATACAAGTCTTTGTTGTACATATTGTATTTTATAGACAGAACAAGTACAATACGAATATTAACACTCGAATGTCCCTGTGTGCAGACCAGGCACATCCATCTTACTATGTGATATATTAAACCATGGAAGCAGAAGTGGTCTTACTCCCATGTTTGAAAAAGCCAATAGTCTCCACAAAAAAACCCGCTCAAGTTAAGCACCAAGATGCTTCGAAGAGGTCACAGGTGTTCTTCAATAAAAATAATAATAATATCAATAATAAAAAGGAGATGAATGTACTCGTTGCCATCTTTTGAACAAGCCTATAAGATCCTGAAATGCATCGAAGGACGAGATAATGTGAAGAGGTTTGGGTACAATGTTCTGTGCACTTTAAAGGAGAAGAAAAAAGGTTTACTTCTGATGTTGTAGTTTTCCTTCAAATTAAAATCAGAATTAAAAGATGACGTAAAAGGTGCTTTGTGTAAAATTATGTGGCATTAATTGTCCAAACTTTTTGTAGATCAGTTTGTATTATATTTTAAATAAACATAAAAACAGGTAACGGAAGCTATTTTTGAAGCCAGAGATCTTTAATAAATAGTCTATGCTTATCTTAACTTTAATACTACAAACAGACAGAAATAAATTTTCCCCAATTTTTTCAAATCAAAATTTGCCCAATTTTCCCCCATGTTTTCCCAATTTTTAACCAACTTTCTAAAATTTTCACCAATTTTCCCCCCAATTTCTTCTCAATTTTTCCCTCCATTTATTTACAAATCTTTTACAAATTTTTCACAAATATTCTCCCACTTGTTTTTCCGAATTTCCCTCACATTTACCCTCACTTTCAATATCGTAAATTTGCATACATCTTCCAAACAGCAATTTTGATATTATCTTGCAGAAGATATGCTGACCTCAAACTTGAAATTGGATAACAAATTTCAATTTACTTTTTATTGTAAGGCAAAAATACTAATTCTTTTTCTATTTGGAGTCAAAATGAGTCATTCATTTGAGTAATTGAAATTAGCACTTTTACAGTTGCGCTATAAATGGATGCCTGAGGGTTAAATAAAAAAAATGTAAAAAGATTATAATATTGATGCCATTGTCATTTTGCACGAAGCACCTTTAAGGAGGAATGGAATAATGCTAGTTGGAGAGCAGTAGCCTGAAGGATGTTATCAGCTTAGGTTTGTTGCCAGTGGTTGGATTTTGAAGTATGTGCGTGAGGTAACTGAGAGAATACTCCTCTTCTTCTTTACAGCTTTGGTTAACAGCAAAGTTACAATGCTGACTGCAAGCAATGTCGTGAAACTTCTACAATCCGTAACTTCTCCTTTAAAATCCACAAGGTTTCTTTGGGAAAAAAAAAAAAAAAACAAAGCAGAGGGAGGCTACACACACAGAGAGAAAACAGGGCAGTGATATCGTCGTTAAAACCGAGACAAAAATCATGTGAAATGAATCGAACTGAACCCATCCGGCGAAATGAGGAATGGTCCGTGCCCTCCGCTTTGAGAAACAGCTGTGGTCTTTTTTAAAATATTACTTTTAATAATAAAAAGTGAATGACAAAGTATTTAAGTATATTTATATATAAAAATACATGAGAATACAAAAAGTAGCAAAAAACAATGGGGATAGAGGCTAAGAACAAGATGAAATCGTAGATAACCTTCAATATCTTTGTAACCCCCCAGTGTCGTCGAAAAAGAGAAAAAATACTCCTACCAAACAACAGCTGATCGTTCTGGTCCCTGCCCAGTGCATCCTAAAGCCAGGCTCGACTCGAACCCTCGCGTCCTCAAAAACCGGGCTTCCTCAAATAAATCAGGGATGCAAAAATCAACTAAACTAGAAGGTCACGCGACTAGTGCCATATAATGACAGAGTTTACTCACAACTGCAGCCAGGCTGAGTTTCAACGCTTCGTTTCACTTGAAAGTTTTTTTTTTTTTTGATTTTCGTCAGCTAACATTCCTATTTGTCCGTTTAAGCTGCGTGTCCTACAACGACACACTTTGAAAACCTTTCGACAGGCTGCGTTCACGCGACGTGACATTCGAAAGAGGTCCGTAGGGTTGATACCGAGGAGGGCGGGCAAAGAGATTCTGCGATTCTAGGATTTGAAGGTTTATGACATCTTTGTAATTGCTGGGTTCATCCACAAGAAAAACCTGGCTAAAGTGGAACGTCTCCCGTGTCAGTACAAAAGAACTCGAAGCCACAATGTATAGTAAAATCACTTATGTCTTATATCTGATCAAGTTTTTACACTTAATTTTGTTTTGCTAGCTTGGCCTGAAAAACAAAAACATGGCAGCTTAATGTGTAAAAGTTGTGATTTTCCTAATTTAGTTCCATTTCAGCCACGGCTCAGTCCTAATTTAGTCTTTTTTTTAACCATTTTTGTCCTATACACCAGTAGTTCCCAACCTCTAATGTCTCTCGTACCCCTTGAGTGGTTCATTTATACTTTGAGTACCCCATACCTCGAGGATCTTGCCAATATTATTACAAAGTGACCAACTTAACTAATCTTAACTCTGAATTTAATAGTGTGTTGTGTTCAAAATGACGCTAAAATGCTCTCAAAATCAAACCTTTTACTGAAAAACATAATTAAAATTAATTTTCCTCTAAAATTCAAACAAATTCAATGAAATTCACTAACACTTAAGCCCGCGTGTTCCATGTGTAGGTACAGGGAACAAGAAAGTAATTACACATGTACGTACAGGTAATTACACATTCCAGTGCAAGGCTTAATAAAGGAGTACAAAGTGTAACAACTGTATACGATGTGTAATAAAGGTGTACTAGAAGTAAAAAAAAAAAAAAAAAAAGTGTACTAGGTGTTATAAAGGTGTAATAAAGGTGTACAAAGTGTAGTTGCAGGTGTTTTGTCCCTCATAATGATGTGCCAGGGCAGACTAGTTTCATAAATTGGGGAAAATGAGCGGCTGAAGGCTGTAATCTAAAGCAGTGTTCCCCAACCAGGGGTACTTGAGCACTTAGCAGAGGATACTTGGACATAGGGGTACTTGGACATGGGGGTACTTGGACATAGGGGTACTTGGACATGGGGGTACTTGGACATAGGGGTACTTGGACATGGGGGTACTTGGACATGGGGGTACTTGAGCACTTAGCAGGGGGTACTTGGACCTGGGGGTACTTGGACCTGGGGATACTTGGACCTGGGGAGTACTTGAGCACTTAGCAGAGGATACTTGGACCTGGGGGTACTTGAGCACTTTGCATAGGGGTACTTGACATGGGGGTACTTGAGCACTTAGCAGAGGATACTTGGACCTGGGGGTACTTGAGCACTTCGCATGGGGTACTTGGACATGGGGGTACTTGAGCACTTAGCCGGAGGAATTATACTAGATTAAAAGAGAAAGTGAAACAATTTCAATTTTATTTTCAAAGGAAAGTTAGCATTAATTGTGTTTTTCAGTTAAAAGGTTTGATTTTGAGAGTATTTTAGCATAATTTTGAAGGCAGCACACTATTAAATACTGAATTACATTAGTTTAGTTGGTCACTTTGTAAAAATAATGACAAGATCCTTGAGGAAAGGGGTACACAGAGTATAAATGAACCACTCAAGGGGCACGTGAGACAAAAATAAGGTTCTTGCAATGTGCAACCATTACTGATCAAGTCAATAACTGTCTTGAGTATTGCGATATTCTACAAATCCACCCCTTTAAAAATGGTCATAATAATACTAAATTAATGCTAAACAAGGCGTGAATGCAAATAAACTAGGAAGACCATGACAAACTGAACTTTTGCTCATTTTTAAGTGACCATTTGTTTTTGTTTTAGGCCGTGTTTGCAAAAAATGTGTTAGATGGAGGACCTCGGTGATATTATATTGCGCAGCTTTAATTAAATTGAACGTTTGTGGATTTTCTATAAAAGGTCCGTGCCCTCAGTCTAGAATTCAACATCAAATTCTCAAACGTGAACGCAACCTATCGAAACGGAAAGCCGTATTGGCAAAAAAAATAAACTAGGAGTCCTCGAGTCCCACAACCGAATTTCATATAAACATCGTTGTGGCGATCCTCTCAAAAAGGCCACCAAAGGCAATCATCGTCAAGCTAATTCCCTCACACAAAAATATGGGGTAAAGTTCATAAAAAAAATAAAAATAAACTAAACTAAACTGAAAAAGCTAGAATAACAATGGTTAAGTTGGGCAAATAACATCAATTTCAAGCTTGCTTTTTTTTTTTTTTTGTAACTCGTACAAGCAATCTTCAATACTGAGAAACTATTCACAAATATTTTTGGTATTCCCCCTACTTTTCAGGACTAGAAACGAATATACACTTTATCTGTACCACAAATAGAGATAATATCAGGGACTATTTTAGGAGTTGGGGGTGCATTTTAACAAGGTGCAAGACGTAAAGGGGTTAAGAAAGTGCCAAATTGTAAAATGTTTGTGTTCTTTTGTTCGAGTGAGTGCAAAAGCGTAGATTTTTTTATTTGAAATTTTGATAAAAGAGGGGTGTGGAGCCAAGCCACAAATACTAATCATGTACTTGTTTTTTTTTTATAGAAATCCTGGGTTGACGGAGTAGTTTCCAATGAAAGGACTCGCAGGTTAAAGAGATAGTGTAGTATTTTGTTTTTGATGCTTTGGGATTGGCAGCTTAGTCCACACAGTAAATAATAAATGGCATAGTTCACGTTTGGAGGAAGCAGACTGGAGCCGTCACATTATCCATTGTTTCGTTGGCTTCGAATTCCTCTTGGTTCACTCCTACTTCAGTCCTTGAGAAACATGCTTAGGGCTGGGCATTGTTAACGCTACCAGTACGTTACTCGAAAAAAAAATGTTTGGGCTATTTTTCTACTTAGAAAGCTTCAGGTTTGAGTAATTTTGGCATATTAACCCCAAAATCCGAAACTATGATAATTTTTTAACAATATTTATTTGTTTCAAATATAATTCTCAACTCCCATTCTCCTTATTTTGCTAAGTTTACGTAGAACTGCTCCCGTCCGTTTGAAAAAGATGCTCATTCATTATACTGTGGGGGCAATAAAGGATCGATCCCAAAGTGTGTAATCAGACCATAAAGCTACAAAACACTGTACTGTCCCTTTAAGAGGTGTTAAAATCTTTGTAACGGGCTTTGTTTTTGGGTGATCCACAGCTGTTTAGGACATGCTGGAGCAGCGGGCGGAGGGAGAGCCCATCTGTGTCAGAACCTTGTCCAGCCACTGCAGCGGCCCGTTCAAGTGCAGCTCGATCCAGCAGGGGGTGCTCGTCACCGTCTGCCGCCTGTGGGACACGAGGTGAAGAATTAAAGCGGGGTTATGTTTTACCTTTTGTGGTCATTTCACCGTTCACACACATCTTAATCTATATTTTCCATTATAACTTATTTTGTTGCTTAGAACAACCCTCTCCCCTCATCGATACAAGAGCAAAAAATGAATGCAACACTGGATCATTGGACATTGCAGAAGCTCATTAAAGGGTCACCGGAGAGAGTTGTGGAGACCATCGCGACTGCCAGTCTCTGCAATATTTCCACACCTCGTACTGATTACACGTATACAAAAGGCCTATCCCACCGGCCTAGAGATTTGTTAGAGACTCAAGTTGCCACTGGTCACGCAGAAGTCTCTGAGACGTCCCCTGGAGAAAACGAACAGGTGCGATTTCAGCAAAGACTCTACATGGTCTCCGAGAGGTGTCCGTGGTCTCAAGCAGCTGTGACAACATCTCAAACACTATTTGTTGTCCTCAGCCTGTGAGACGTTTCTGTGACATCCCTGCAATGTCTCTGAGACCTGTCGGATATGACTCTTTGAGTTCTCCTTAGTATTCGACAGCTCTCCGAGACATTGCAGGGACGTCACAAAAACGTCTTACAGGTTGAGGATAACAAATAGTAGTCACAACACAACTGCTTGAGACCCCGTAGACCTCTCGGGAGACCACATGGAGACTTATTCAAGTCTCCAACCAGTCTCCACCGAAATCGAACCTGTCCATTTTCACCAAGATTACCTGGAGACTCGCCTTATCTCCAGGGGATGTCTCGGAGACATCTCCATGACCAGTAGCAACCAGAGTCTCCATTTAGTCTCCAGGCCGGTAAGATAGACCCTAAAGCTAAATTTTAGAGTGAGTGACCTTTAATCTGTAGCGAAGATTTTTTTTTTCTTTTTTTTGGTCAGGCCGTGTTTGTCGACACAAAGCTTTTACAACTTCCAGATTCACGCGAAAGACTTACCTTTTTTCTTCTTCACTGAAATAGGAGATAGAACATTGCAGACTAAAATCCAAAATGATGAAAACATTACAACAAGTTTTCTGCTGAGATGGTCTACATTTATCCACGGCCTCACTCACCTGTATTCTGCGCCCCAGCCTTTGACGAAGCTCATGCGGATGGTGCACATCCGGGTCAGCTGATACACCGCCTCGAAGCCCTGGTTCACCGATTGAGCCAAAAGAGCTGCAAACTCCTGGTTGTTGAAGATTTTCAAATTACAGCCTGCAAAAGAAACACGATAGATACCAAATTATTAATGTGTTGTTACTTTCCAAGTTCAAGCAATACTTCACCATGGTCGGATTACGGTTTTCAGTTGTTTGTTGTGATTATAAATTGCACGAAATATTAACTATATAGATTTCAGAAGCAGCATTGTGTGATTTATGTGTAATCTATCTTTTGTCGGTTATTTTAAAATAGAAATTGTGGCCTGATTGAAAGTGGGTCAGTGGTCCCGTTCGAAAAGTATAATCCTCTATTAGCAAAGTGAACCAAAGAATCGGGACAATCCAAAACACAGAACACTGAAATTAATCACTAAATCCATCACTAAAGTTTGAAACTGAAACATCCGGTTACCTGGAGGTATTTTGCACACGGTCGCCGGATGCCAACCGTACCGCTGGTTGCAGTTTGGACTTTGGACAAAGATGGCGCTATCACTCAGGCACTCTGCAAACACCTCTCCTCCGATGTAGTAAAGCCTAACGCCTCTTCCTGTGTGACAAATGAAATTCATCTCCCATTAATGTAATGAGAGCCATGTTCTTCACTTCAAAAGGACAACTGAAGTCGCATTAATTGTCTTTGCGTAGCCTTTTTTTGAATCAAACGTTTCACCTATGTGTCTGCGGGTCATCTCCACGGTGGCGTTCCTGTTGACGTTGGACAGCAGCCCGAGGCAGAAGCGCTCGGAGTTGGAGGGGTCCGTGAAGCCGTCTACCGTCAGAGAGGGCTGCGAGGCGTGGAAGGTCTCCCCCACACGCTGGTTCAGCTCGTAGTACGCTATCGAGCACCAGAACGCCGGCTCCGAGTAGGTCACCGGCTGGAGGTCTGGGGGGATACCAATATGAACAGACTTTGTATTAAACATTCCAAAGTTGTGCATGGAATCATCTTAGGTAGCTTAGTTTATAAAGTTGTTTTTGTTTTCTTGGCTGAAGTAAAGGTGAGTCTCAGTCAGAGGTAGTAATCAGTTACATTTATTCACGTACTTAACTTTTTGAAGTAGCTGTAGTTTTGTAAGCAGTTTTTTCGTACAGTACTTTTTACTTCAAATTGAGTAATATTAAAATTAAGCATCTGTATTCTTACTTGAGTAAAAAGCACGGCTGAGTAAATCTTCAACCGACAAATCTTTGCATTTAATTACGTTTGTAATTTATTTCTTCATATAGATTTGTTTTTTATGGTTATTTTCTTCCATTTTTGGTTTTGGATCTCACAATGAAACATGACACAGACTTTTACGCTCAAACAGTTACTCCGTCCTGAAGTCAAAGCACTTTTTTACTCTTACTTAATAATAATGCATCGGTTTTATATAGCGCTTTTCTGGACACTCAAAGACGCTTTACATTGCACTATTCGTTCACTCCATACTCGGTGGTGGCAAGCTACTATTGTAGCCACAGCTGCCCTGGGGTAGACTGACCGAAGCGAGGCAACCAGTCTGCACCATCGGCCCCTCCGACCACCACCAACCACTCACTCACTCACTACATTCGCTAGGCTTCCTGGTGTTACTAAACGGTCTCCCATCCAAGTACCGACCAGGCCCTTCCCTGCTTAGCTTCCAAGGTCTGACAGGATTGGGCATCGCAAAGGCGGTATGGCCACTACTTGAGAAAATATCTGGGACTTTGAGCATGAACTAGTCAGAAGGAGTGTTGTGATTGATTAAAGATGATTAAAAGGTCGATTAACACATTTAAAAGGTCGATTAACACACTTTTTAACACACTCTTGCCTTTTCACATAAAAAATGAGCTTTGTTTGAGGTCATCGTGTTTGTTTGGTCACTCATAAATAAGTATTTCTTACCCATGCTATGGTTGACAGGGGAAAGAGTGCTTGGGGACAGTTCAGCTGGAGAACCTGAAAGAGAAGAATGTATTCAGTGTTTGGCTACAGAATTCAAATTCAATAATACACACACACATCTTGAACAAAGGGGTTTATAGACTGTTCAAAATGTCACACGGTTTAGCAACATTAAATTAATTAGAAATATATTATAATAAGCGTGTAAAGGCAACAGCTTGAAGTTTCCTCCAAGACACTGAAATAAGGGAGTGCAAAACGTGGAAAGATTGAGGACATTGAAGCACAAAGGAGGAGAATATAAGTCTGTTGTGATTTCACTCAGCTCAGAAGGATGAGGGAAAAGGTGCAGAGAAAGCAGGAGCTAGTCTAGGATACCTGTGTCCATACTTTGATTCATCTGTTGATCACTGGCCTCTCCATCCTCGCTGATGTATCCCGGCGGAGGTGTTTCTGTGCAAAAGAAAATATAAATCAAGCCGCGTCTTCTTTACAGCTTAATTTTGACAGTATGAAAAAAGATATATATTGCTTTATTTTAAAAGGTGAAGCCAAGTATTTTCCGTCCAGCCTTTAGTGCAAGTACTGACCTGGTATGTAGTTGCTGGGAGGTTCGATTCCTGCGGGGAAGTTTGTGTTTTCGGGGATGGAGTGAGTGTAGTCGTCCAGAGGGGGCAGTTCAGTCATGATCTCTGAGTGTCGAGGCACCAGAACAGCAGGCAGCACTGCAGAAAGTATGAAATAAAAATAAAGGTAAGGCAAAAACAAGGACCACCGTGAGCTACTGTATCACCACTTTACAGCCACAGACGGCACTGTGGACTTGGGCTGATTGTGAGTGCTTCACAGAAGGGAAAATGTTAAAAACAACATATCTGAGAATAAAACATTCACAATCTAAGGCAACGCAGAGTCAGTAGGATTAGAATGCTTTCCTAACCAGACACATTTTAGGTGCTTTTTCAAGGCATCCAGGGAGCTGCTTCTCTACATCATGATAATCAGTTATTACATTTCAGGCATTTTATGGTGTTGTCAGAAAAAAATCACTCAAACGGCAGAGGCGCAAGGCAGGATAAAACGATCTACCTCAGCCCCTTGAGGTTAGGTTACAGCAGCAGCTCTAACTCGGTTAATCGTGATCAGTGTATACGCTCATGTGCGTGCAGCTGCTGTGTGCGCTCACCTGGGGTCTCCACCCTCTGGTAGTGGTAGGGGTTGATGCACACCTCGTCCTTCTTCAGGTGGAAAGAGAACTCGCAGGCCTCGATGGCGCGCAGCTCGTGGTGGCTGTGCAGGTCGGGCCATCGCCACAGACGGCTGTAGATCACATGAGGGGGGGACTTTCTGTGGGACACCTGCAGACGCCCGTCCAGAGACCTGAATGGAGCGGAGACGGGGATGGGTTAGATCAAGAGGTTGAATGACCTGCAACTTGAACCAGTCGGGATGTTCAGTCACCTGGTTTGGTCGGGGTAGTTGTACAGCCCAGAGGTGTCCCACTGCTCTATCGTATTGGGAGTGCTCAGGCCCCATATTTCAGAGCAATTACTGTCAACAGAGAAACAGATCATAAAAAAGAGCCATTAAAAACTGCTTTCAGTCAATAGAGGCCAATAGTGGTCAAGAATTCAGTCAGAACAGCAAAGGGCAGCACTACAATGTCAAGTACTTGGACCAAACACTGTGACACAAATATATTACTTTTAGTTAGAGTTATAATTATAAATAAGATAAATTTGTGGTTGATTTGTTCCTTTTGGAAACGGGCCTGTGGTTTTTTGTTTAAATGTAAATTAAGTGATGCCTCTGACAGATCAACAGACCCAGTAAGTCAGGGATCATTTATTCATTTATTTCAGAAAAAGGGGTAAAAGGCACAAGAAAACAAATCCTGAATAATATGTTGAATGTTCAAAGGTTAAAAAACGCATGGTTCGTAAAACAATTGTGATGTATCGTAGGTTATTTTTCTGCGGTACCCAGTATCGTCAAATCATTGTTATTGTATTGAGCCATGCATCGTGTATCGTATCGAATCGAGGGTACCCAGAGGTTCAAACCCCCAATCTACATGACCAAACATAATCCATTCTAATGGATTTGTTGCTACTTTTGAGTAGAATTATTACATTCAACACCATTAGAGCATAACATGAAACATGATAGCGAAAAAGCAGCTGGAAAAAGCACAAAGTCTGTTCCATCCAGGAACGGACTTCTTTCTGACCTCTGACAAGAAATTCATTCAAAGGAACCAAAATCTTTACAATTTTAACCCTGGCCAGGTTGTATACCTGTTGCTGTTGTTGCTACCTCACAAGAGCAACTTCACTATTGTGAAACTGCAAAATAAACAAACTTAATGCCAACAATGTCAACAATGCTCCAAATGTAGTGCAACAAGCAGCACCTGATAAAATATTGTCCACATAAAGACATTAATGCTTGTATTTTACTCCATTTATTGGGTGAAACTTGCACATATGGCATTTATAGTGGCATTTACAAATTAAACAACATATAGAGGGCAGACCACATTAAAACACACCTTTATGCTTGAATTGTCCAAATGACTGGAGAGAAAATGTGCCCTGACTTGTAATCACTTGTGAGGAAACCACTTGTACGTTGAAAGCCATAATTATGCATTTAGAAATAATTAAACCCGTCTCCTTTTTAGACATAATTATTCTGATGGGCACTTCTGATGCAACAACAGGCAAACCAGCCTTCTACAGACGCATGGACAGAGTGTTCTTTAACACAAATGTCTCCATTCAGCAGTAAATTAATCGAGGCCAGACTGAAAACTGATAAGGAGGACATCAATCTCACCCTCCAAACTGCGCTTTGCACAGACTACAAGCAAACAGCAAGTTCACTCAAATAGGAATAAAAACAAGATTTAATGAGATGTCAAAAATGCAACGTACCAAGCGCTTTTCTTTGACAACATTGTCCAAAACAAGTGAAATGTATAATTACCTTTGCTGATCACATTGAAAACTGGTTGTAATGATCTGCTCGCTATGCTGGGTACATGTCATTTTGTGATAATTAGACATCTGCTTTAATAGTGTGGGCTGACAGACACATGTAGGGCTTTTCACAGCACAGCTCAGCTCGACCTCTAATCCCCTCCGAAATTAACGGTATTTTCCTTTTTGTTGTGATTACGGACTATTGAGAACCTGAAAATAAGCTGCACCAACTATGTAAAGATTTAGTTTTTACATATATAGGCCGCACATATAGAAGCTACAGCTGTCCACGACCACACAAAAATAATTCTATATTTTTTTTAAACCCGCTTGTGTTCACTGTTCAGTCAGAATAATGACTCCTCCTGGGAGGGTGGCCATGTTTAGTGCAGCCCTCCTTGGCCTCGGGAGGTTCGGCGTGTCCCTTCATAATATTTCAGTGGTGAGAGTAGTTCTTGTGTTATTGTTTTTGTTGGATACAAAAAGAACCGCGTGAGATCTCCATTGCTCCACGCGCACAAGTTTATGTTTGGATTTGAAGCCGTTATTGCGTCTTTCATTAGAAAGAGCTGAGTGTTTTTGGCGCATTGTTATTGATCACACAGTATCCAGTATGACTGTAAAAATGCATAAATAAGCCGCATCGTTGTAAATGCCGCAAGGTTCAAAGTGTGTGAAAAAAGTAGCGGCTTATGTTTTAGTACAAGCGGTGAAAGTTGTTTTATCTCGCTAGAAGCGCAAAGCACATGGGTCGGCAAATTCTTGAATCTGAAAATTTCCCTCCAAATAATGACATCTAGACGCAGCAACCACTGTTGTGAATTTGAAGAGAACCAATTCTTAATGACCTGAGTTTTAACCAGGACTTTATCAGTTAACCCGCACTATAGCACTGAAATGCCTGTGTTTTTACCTGGGGATGGTGATACACTTGGTGTTACAGTTCTGCGTCGCGATGGCCTTCTCCAGTTCGTCCAGCTGCCCCGTCTTCTTCAGTTTCTTCACCAAGATCTTCACGGCTTTCTCGCACCATTTATCCTCCTGCCCGTTCTGGTCGCCGCCCCCCGCTCCGCCCGGGCTGCCAGACTTCTTCCACCCCAGCAGCCTCTTCACGACTGGAGGGGTGAACGGCAGGATGGAGGACATGTCTCTGCAGCGGATGTCCAAGTCTCGAGCCCTGGTTTGAGGAGAAAAGAAAATGTGATTATTATATTATCTGGACTATATGTGCGCGTTATTACTGAAAACTAAGATTTGGCACATATTTGAGAAAAGACTAGAATAGTAAAGTAATACACGAATCACATACCAAGACAAAGTCAGGTGAAAGAGGAGTGACGTTAGAAGATGCTCTGGGCCCTTGCTTTCAGGGGCCCCTGTGCTGCTCAGCGCCTCACAGTGTGGAAGCCAGGGTTAGCAGGACGGACTCTGTGGATACCTGAGGAGAGAGATTAACAGATTAAACGCAAAACAAGCACAGTGTGGCATCTGATCCATTATCAAAACAAGAAAACACTGATCCCAGTAACACAGCTTTTTCAGCTATGCAGAGCTGTAATAGTGATAAGAGCGGCGTTCTGGAGTAACCTCTGTGTACAAATGTTATGTGAATTTACTTCAAACTGTAGTGCTTCCGGTCACAAATCTGAAAGAAAAATCTAATTCTGAGAGCAATTTCAGATATTTTCCAAAATCTGGATATACATTCACTATGATCACATAATCCTATCAATGTTTTCAGTATCAAAATGAAACGTTGAAGTTTGTCATTTGTCTCCTTTAGTTTGAAAATGCTGCTGTCACTTTACGTTATTTTGAGGTTACTGGCCAGCAGAGGTGGGGAGAGTGGCAAAAATAGTTACTCAAGAGAAATGTTAATTTGAAATGATTTTACTTAAGTACAAATAAAAAGTAGTGACCCAAACAATTACTCAAGCAAAAAAGTACTTGGATAGAATGTTACTTGAGTACCGAGTGACTAACAGAGCAAAAAAGTCTGATTTACTTTCAACTTCGCCATAAAAGAAAAGACAATTCCAGAAATGGCATGAAAACACTGAGAAACTAAATAATGCTAAAGAACAAGGTAAATGAGATGAGTTTTAACATTTACATTTTCCACTGATATATTTACTCACAGTGGAAAAGGTAACATTTATTTTTATTCAAGTAAGAGTCCAGTTCAGTATGATTTAACTCAAGTAGAAGTAAGAAGTACCAAATGATAAAACTACTCTAAAGAAGTAAAATTTCTTCAAAAAGTTACTCACTGTAACTGTAAATGTAGCCTAGTACTACCCGCCTCTGCTGGCCAGACAACTGAAGAACACAGCATTTAATCACTCACACACGACAAAAACAACAACTTTATGAATTAATCCAAAAGAGGGAGCTCTAAAACTCATCCAGGGACATCATGAAGAAAAACCATAAGCATTTCAGTACATGTTTGTAGAGGTCTAAAGAGCATGTACATTGTATACATAATACCCCACTGTGGCTGTATTTTGAAGAGATTTTACTGTATTACATAAGAGGTTGCAGCATTTGCAGTTTTCAGATTACAACTAAAGGAATGGTGAGTTGCGAGTCATAATGTTGAAGTCCTACTCAGGTTTATCAAAACATTCCACATTTTACTTTTTCTAAGGTTCAATATATTAACAACCTTATCTGGATAATGTTGGTATTTGTTATCATTTGTTATTGTACTTTTCCCCCCCATTATTACTATTAACCGTTGTAATGGTTGCAAAATCGGATACAAAGTTCCCTAAATAGGATAATTAGAGTAATTCTGATTCCAACAGACACAAACAGGCCAGATGCTAGCTACAGTAGCTCAGCATAGCATCATTATTGGCAGATTATTAGCGTGTTGCAAATACAGACAGCCACAACAAAAGAAAGCCAACAGGACTGTGTGCAATCTGGAGCATAGTTTGGTCATTTAGGTGCATTGGAAGCGATTCAAGGAGGGGTCATCGAGTGGCTAGTTCAGCTAAAATGGCGTTAGCAGAGGCTTTCCAAATCCCTGGCGTTTCGTTCGGGGGGCGGGGCTTAACGTTCTACGTCACTCGCTCATTTGTTGACAAAATGTTCACTTATCTTAACCCAAAACAATCTGAAATGCTTTGTTTAGTCTTGTATATACAGTGAAGGGGGTGGCAAGTCAGTTTTTACGTGTTTTCAGTTTAGTACGAGATAAAGCAACTACCTTACCGTTACTCGTCCACACTAACATAAACGATAACCAAATCCCTATCTTGCTTTATAATAACAATTAAGTACTAGCTATTACATACAGACACGTTTTGAGCAGAAATTCATAGACAAATATAAACCTTAAATGTACTATTCATTTCCTGTGATTTGACCATCCTAAACCAAAACATTAAATGGCACCGTTGATGTCTTTTTAGATCAAGAGGCAGAAGTTTATTTATAAAATTTATCTCGAACAAGCGAAAGCCACTCCTTTGCATCAACACATTGTCCATGTAGTTGTTTGATGGAAAACAGCTATTATCAAAACAGGTTGTCATCATTATGTTCAGAATCACGACGACGTCCTCGGTTACGTACGCCCACTCGAAGCGAAACGCCTGGGTTTTAGCGAGCCCCGTGTTAGCTTCAGCTTGTTATCAAAATCCTTTTGTTGTGATCCACGAAAAAACCTCCAGCGCGCATTAGTCCAGTCGGGCTGCCTCTACAAGCATCGTCAGCCTGTCTGCTCACGTCAGGACACAACTTAACAGAAAGTGTGCAGTAATCAGTGGTGACTTTGTGAGTATGACGGGTTGATTTGCAAGGAGTTTTGAGATTTAAAGTGCATAAACGAGCTAGCATCTCGGGCTTGCAAACTGGCTCTCGCTGGCTAACGATGCTAACATGCACAACAACATCATTAAAAGTCAAGAAAAAGATGAATGCGTTGCAATATTTACCCAAGTTACGAAGTCATAAACTCATCCTTTTCACAGAAACGATGCAGACAGTTCCATAAAACCCATAAAAGTGGATAAATTGCTTTGAATCACGGCTAATTTTTGACAAGGCTCTTCTGAAGTTGCTACAGGAGCTAGTTAGCGATAGGTTTGGTAGACCGGAACAACACAACAAACGTGCTGCCTACGTAGGACCTCTTAACTCCTCCTACACTTCAAAATGAAATATCTATTTTCTTTCTGAACTTTTCATGGCCTCACTGCAAATGATGTGCTGATGAAATAATATTATTAAACGTGGAAGACATTTTAACGTGTTAAAAATAATAATAACTGGGGATTACATTGAATACATGAGGAAAAAACGAAAAAAAAAAAAAAAACATACAATATACATGCATACATTGAACATCTAGTGTGATGAGCTCGAAGTAGAGTTGCTGCTCCTCCACGATTCGAGGAGACGCCTAATCCAGGATGACCTGGGACACGCTGGAGGGACTTTCAGCTGGCCTGTCCCTGAGGAGGAGCTGGAATAAGTAGTGTCATGGGTGAAGGAAGTGTACCTAATTAAAGGCACACTGCATAACATTTTGGACTATAGTGTTGCCATTAGTGCAAAACATGCTCCTATTGACCAGCTCGACACAGAAAAATACTATTACTGCAGGGAATAATCAAAGAATGGATTTGGATGAGGACCTAACCTGTTTTAATCTCAAATTCTACTGCCTTTAGTCACATCTCCATGGAGACGAGCTGGAGACGTACCCACTCCTGGTAAAGTTACAGTCATGTCTTAGGAGAGCTGAGCCGCTCACAGCAAAAACACATGTTTGTTTGTGTATTTATGAGGTATTTTTCAATGAGGAAATGATCTATCATAAAATAGATACTAGTATTTCAATTATATTTATAAGTAAAATTCTACACGGTGTGCCTTTAAACAACTGGCTCTGCATCACATAATAAGTGGAAGAAAATAAATGAAATTTGTATTTATCTAAAAAGCTTGAGCCCTCCTGGTTCACTGTTGGCTGGACAAACTAACAAGGCACTTAGGCCCCTCCCACTTGTGTCACTCAATCAGCCTGCATTGGAGTCACCTGTTAAATCCCTGCAGCTCCTTTTGTTTCATTTTATTTTTTATTTCTAGCTATGACATTCGTTTATTTAATTTGTTTGATCTTGTTACAGCTATTGGGGCTGTTTCATGGTGAGGCAAGAGGATAAAACCTCATCTTTCTACTTTTAACTGTCTTATTGATGCACAAAGTATGGTCTTCACATTTTTAACACGCTTTGTTTTGGTAAAGGCTACACGGTTGTTTCTGCTGGGACGGCTCCATTGAAGTGTGGCAGAGCGTCTAAAGCTTGTAGCGATGGTTCGCAGTGTGTCCCGTACAGCCATGTGTGTGATGGGGAAACCGACTGCAAAGACCGGTCTGATGAAGAAAACTGTGACTCAGAATGCACTGAAGGTAAAGGACTTTTTCAAAACTTGGCACAATATTTAGGTATGTGGAGATTTCTAAAATGGAGTTGCCGTTTTTGTCCCCAATATCTGTGACCGGGTTTTGCCCAGATCATTTTTAAAGCGGGACAGCAAATGGCCTTTTTGGCTGGAATTAGATGGCCTACGTGACTAGTACGGCACTAGTCACGTAGTCAGGATAATTGTCTTCAGTCTCGTGTGGAAATGGAGAGTATCTGTCTTCATTTACTCACGCAGTAGCAAATTCAAAATTTAATTTCTAACTTCAATATGCAAGAATTTAATAAGCACCTTTCAAATACTGTGGACACTGTGGAGAAGGAGGTGGACATGAAGAGTGTCTTGTTGTCGTTTGCTGCTCAAAGTTTTGTGATCTTTCAAACTCCCCCACATTTTTTGTCACTACTGCTAATGCACATGTGGAAGAGATAAACCTTAGTGCCAACACCATTCAGTTACTCAGCTCCACTTTTGTTGCTCGTTTTTCCCCACTTTCTGTCCACTATCATTAGTTTTGTTTACTCTGCCCACTGACACAACTGAAAATAGCCTAATTAAACCAAACTCCAGAGCCAAAATATAAAATTATGTTTCAACACGTACAACCAATGGAAATATGTTAAATCAATCATTGATGAAAGAATCTTGAATATTTAAAAAGTTCTGGTCATTTCTCTTTTTGGGTCACACTTGCCTCCATTCGTTTCAATGGAATGGGCGGGACTAAAGATAGAGGCTGATTTTGAACTAGAAACCGCTGTAACTTTCTTCATACTGAACATATACACACACATTTCCTTGCATATTGTAGGGGGTTGCTACATCTTTCCACCTAAACTATTTACTTGCCTTTCTATTGAGTTTGAAAATGTTATCCACATACCTACAATGTTGTATTTGAAAACGATGTGAACATATCTCACCTATTTAGTATGTTTTAAAGTTGATAAAGGAGTCTACATGCCATTATCATAAAAACAAAACAAAAATCACCCAAATAATCAACACTTGGTGCGTCTTGCCACAAACCTATATACGTTTATTTATTTATTTTTAAAGGGCTTGGACGCACTAAGCAACATTTTATGACAAAAATAAGATGAACAAAGCGCTGTCCCTTGTCTCAGCTGGAGGAGGGATGTCAAAATGAATGGCGATATTTTTTTTCCATGGCGTAAACCACAATTGCTCTGTCCAGCCCAGTTCCAGTGCAGCCACGGGAGTAAGTGCATAGACAAAGCGCAAGTGTGCGACGGAGAGGCCCAGTGTCGGGACCGGTCCGATGAGCTGCACTGCACGAGCGCGAGCGACGGCTGCGTTCACCACTGCGACAACAAGACCCGCTGCCTCCCTGCCAACTTCCTGTGCGATGGAGAGAGGGACTGCCTGGACGGGACAGACGAGGCTGCATGTGGTAATGTTCAAGACCATTTCTAATCGTAACTCCTATCACTTTCAATTCAGTTTGTTTCATTGTCAACTCTGCCACATGTTTAGACCTATGCATTTTTTTCATGGGTTGTCTTCCCATTTGTCACCTTTTTTCCAGAGGACAAAGTGGGAGACCCTGTGGATAAGAATACTTTAACGCCTTCCGCTCACCCCTCTGCCTCGTCTGCTCCACTGAGGTGCTCTTTTTCCTCCAAACCATGTAAGGACAACTCCCGGTGTGTCTCCTATGACCACTTCTGTGATGGAGAGGTGGACTGCAAGGATCAATCAGACGAGGACGACTGCCAGACTGACTGTTCGAAAGGTAAAGATGGTGCTTTTCCATTTTCTGTTTTGTGCAAAGACTTGAGAGGTTACATGCATTTCACTGGACCACCACTTGCATTGTTTCAATAAGCTTCTGCAATGTCAAAAGGTCAGACCGTGAATCTTCTCTCAAATGTTAATGCCCCTGGACATGTGTGAAGTATTCACAATGGACTGAATCTTGATTTTTAAATCTTAAATTGCAAATCTAATCTCAATATGCACTTGTCTTACTCATTTACTTATTATTCTCTTTATGTGTAGACCAGTTCCAGTGTGGCCACGGGCGCAAGTGCATTGACCGGTCCCAGGTGTGCGATGGGGTCCCTCATTGCCAGGACCGTTCAGATGAACTGGACTGCTCTCGTGTCGTGGAGGGCTGCTCTCACCAGTGTGACGACGGCAGCCGCTGTGTGCCGTCCAGCTTCCTCTGCGACGGAGAGCGGGACTGCCAGGATGGCACCGACGAACTCAACTGTGGTATGACTCATTTAAAGTGTGCATTAGGCTTTAATCGGGCTTTTGACGCACCTTCACAAATTGTATGACTTAAATTAATGCACAAGTAGAGAATCATTGTTAAATTCAGCCACAATTTCTACATGTATGCATTTACATTTCTGAAATCAGCTGGAGACACTGTACAAATGAATCTTTTGCTGCCTTGTGACCACGTACTTATGGTGATTATGGTAAAATTGCATTTATTTCTGGGAAACTGGAAGATAATTTTGATGTCCGAGTTCCTGAGATGAGATGACCTTTGACCTTTCAACACAAGAGTGAGCAGCTATAACAGAGCTGAGGGAAGAGGTTTTGGTTAGGGGTGCTGAGGGACAAAATCTGTGCGTATTTCCTATTAATTAATATTGCCTGCAGTTCACAAACTATCCACCGGGGGTACTGCAGCACCTTCAGCACTCTGGCTACCTGGCTTTGAGCTAATACATTTTTATGTCTTGAAGTCTTTGATTTGAGGCCTACACAATGCATTTAGCTATTTGCATTAAAATAAGTGGAAAAAGAGACATGTTTACTGATCAAAGTAGACACAAAGTGGCAGTAAGTCAGCGGCTTACTGAAAAGCACTTTAACACAATGCACTTGTAATTTCCACTTCACTACTAGAAAGGCTCATCTTTACCAGAGCAAAAGGCAGCATTAAACTATTAAAGTGCTGAATGTGCATGTTTACCCTTAACCTTCACAACAAAGTGGGTCAAGTCGAGATGTACTTCCCAGCTGTGCAAGTTTCTACAGTTTTCTGTAAAAAAGGTGGCCTGGATGGATGGACTTTGTCAGATGCAAGGATCTGGAATTTGTTTTGCAAAGTTCAGCAGCTCCGTAGCAACACACAGACAGTGAAACTCTTGACTTTTACTAGTAAATCCAAGAAAAATATCCCAAGAACCTTTTTGCTTTTTACCTCCATTTTCTTTAAAAAAAAAAATCTCAATTCCACTGCCTCCTAAGTTAGAGGTTTGTTGCTGCTGTCCTGCACCATCCTCACTCTGCAAAGTGCTGTGTTGCATCAGGAATTCATACTGGTCACACATTTACTACTTTTTGACAATTTAAAAATAAAAGATAACTGTAATTTGTGTCGGTGCTAATCAGTCCAAATGTTGTGTTTTCGCTTGCCTAAACAACAAAACTGAGATAAAAAGGGGTTCACTTTTGTCAAATATTGTCAACCGCACTTTGGCAGCACAGTTTCTTTTCATTTTAACCTGAGATTATCCATTCGTCAGCTGCTGAAGAATGCCGCCCCGATGAGTTCCGATGCAGCGGTGGTCAGTGCGTGGCGGCCTTGATGCGCTGTGACGGTCACCCGGACTGTCCCGACCAATCGGACGAGGACCGGTGCTCCAAACCTCCAGTGTGCTCCACCAAACAGCGCTGTCCCCAGAGCAGAGAGTGCCTGGTGCAGGAGTGGGTCTGCGATGGAGAGCAGGACTGCAGGGACGGCACCGACGAGAAGGTGAAGGTTTTATCTGGAAACTCCGCCTTGTAGGTTTTGTGTGGGAAGTTCATGAACTGTTTGTGAGAAGAGGAGAAAACAATCTTGATATTAACAGGCCATTAATTTGCTAATTCACTCAACAGTTTGTACTTTGAACTTTAAGTAGACTTTGTTATCTGTTTTTAGGACTGTCCAGTGGCCCAAGTGTCATGTGGAGACTTCCAGTGGGCTTGTAAATCCAAAACAAAGTGCATCCCGGCGTCATGGAGGTGTGACGGCTCCAGAGACTGTGAAGATGGCAGTGATGAGGAGGCGTGTGCGTAGATTCACTTTTAAAACGACACACATGCTGAAAACTCATTATTGGGAATTTGAGTTGGGTCTCGACTTTTATAAATTCTAAATCTTTCCCTGTCCCCCAAGTCTCTTACAAAGAGTGATCTAAATAACCATTTGTAAGCGGCTCAGCTCTCCTCAGACCCGTCACTTCACTGGGAGTGTGACGTCTCTAGCTCGTTTCCATGGCAATGTCGACTAGAGGCAGCCAAATATGAGCTTTAAATGGGTTCGATCCTCATTGAAATCCATTCTGTGACTGAAAGAAGCCTGTTTTGTATTGTCTAAAATGTTATGCAGAGTGCCTATGAAATGATGCTGCATAAAATAATGTAGTGCTGCTTTACATGACGTGACAAGTAATGCTATGTTTGTTAGTGCGACCATAACTAGTTCGTGAAAATACATTGAAAAAGGACCTTTTTTAGCTATACAATATTTGAAAACTGTCTTGAATATAATGATCAGGATATTTCACCAACCAACCACCGCCAAGGCGCTCTAAGTTGCCTTGTGTACAAAATGCGTGGTATAAATAAAGTTGCCTTGCGATTTCATCATGTGCGCTCCATTAAAGTGTGTCAAAGCAAGACTTGTAAACAAAATCTGGACCAAAACAATGTTTCAAACGAACTAAATCAGAAAAATCCTGTCTAAAATTGAGCTCTTAACACACGTTTAAGTTATCATTAGGCCCGAGCGGCCTGCCGTCGCAAGGGCCTATAGTAATCGCAACGCAGTGCGCATTACTTTTGACTTGCTTATTACTCTTTGATACACATTGATAGAAACCTTTATAATGTAAAATCTCTTTAGTTAGAAGCTTGTGTTTGTCCGTGTTTCTCAGGCGACGTGGCGAGATGTGCCCCTCACCAGTTCCAGTGTCAGGACAGGCGCTGCCTGGACTCCGCTCTGGTGTGTAACGGTGTCCGAGACTGCGCTGACGGTTCGGACGAAGGAGGAAACTGTCAGGTCAAATGCACAGCGGAGGATCAACAGCGCTGCTCTCAGACCTGCCTCACGACTCCAGAGGGACCGGTGAGCACAGCGAGACCAGTGAATTTACCGTCTTTTCATCACGCGTTTCAAAAAGTGCTACATTTTGACCTTCTCCCGCAGCGCTGCAGCTGCGCCCGAGGATACAGGCTGCTGGTGGATGGAGTCTCTTGTGCAGATCTGGACGAGTGTGAAGCGCAGAGTCCCGTGTGCAGTCACATGTGCAGAAACAGCCCCGGCTCCTTCACCTGCGACTGTCACCCGGGATACGTCATGGAGACGGACGGACGGCGCTGCAAGGTCACAGGTAAAACATGCCACACATCATTATTTTGTACTTTTTTGTTCCTTTTTTAAAAAAAATTTTATTTGGAGCTGTTTTGATTGAGAGTGGCTAGGGATTGAGGTAAAGTGAGTAACATTTTTTGGGGGGGATTTCTTAAAGGAACAGGCCACCGTTTTTCCATACCAAATTATGTTTTTACCTTAGACGAGTTGATACGTACCTGTCTTTGTGTGTGCCTGTGGAAGAGCTTGGTAGCTTCCAACTTAACCCCTGTTTGGAGCTATAGGGATATACTGGGAGAGGCCAAATGCTAACAACATCTTTGGTCTTTTTGCGTGACTTGGTGAACGCACAAAGACCAGTTTGTACTTGTACTTGTTCATGTGCAGCTTAAGGCAGTCTTGCTCTAGTGCCTTTTTAACAACAACAACTCTTTAATTTTGATCCACTGTGGAACATTTAAATTACATTACGGCTTATCAAAGTGATTTTCCGGTCCTGATGCAGTACACAGTTATGTTCTGTGCTGGCATCTGAATGTCTTGTGCATTGTTTCTGTCAGGTGAGCCGCTGCTGCTGTCGTCGATCCTGAACAGCCTCTTTGTGATGGGGCTCCGCAGCGGCAGCCTGGACGTCCTGCTGTCTTCTGCCAAAAAGGCCATTCTCTCCGTGGACTACGACTGGAGTGAGCAGCGGGTCTACTGGGACAGCCTGGACTCCGAGAGCATCAAGTGGTCCTCACTGGACCGCAAGACAACCGGCACGCTCATCAGAGGTACGATGACTAAACCATCATCCACACCCAGTGCCGCCTCTATCCGGCAAATGAAACATGGCTGACTTTTCTTTAGTGAAGAGCATGTGTAGGTCCTTCAAGCTCTAAACTAATTGTGGAAAAAATACTGTGCATCTAATTATGAAGCATTTGCAAACTAGCTTTACTGTGACCGTGGTCATGAAAATTGACCATGCCAGTTGTGAAGCGTGCAGCCAACTGACCTGAAGTGTCCAGAAGTACAAGGTGTTCAGTGCTGAGACATTGCCAGTGTAACAAAAGTGTAAACAAGGGCTGGACGATATATCACAAAAAATATCGTATCGAGACATTAGGTGATGCAATATCCGTATTGCAAGAAGCCACAATATACAATGGGAGAAAAAAAGTATTTGGCCAAAATCCAATACAAAGTCTATGGGGAACTGACCAAATACTTCCTGCCCCACGGTATCCCAACATTACTAAAGTCTTCATCTGACTGAATTTTTTGCAAACTCAGTCAAAAAACAAACCATGCAAAGTTCAGTTTTAGTGAAACATGTCCTTATGTAGTTAAAAATCGAGTCTTGTTTTAGTCCTGATGACACAATGTGCTGAAAAACTAGTTCCTTACAGTTTGTGATAATTGGAGTGGACCGTATTGTGTTGAAAGGATTTAGTGAAATATCGCAATATTGCACATCTGATTCGCATATTGCAAGTTACTTCAATATCATTCAGCCATAGTGTAAACCCAACCACTATTGATCAAGATAAGCTAAAATGTTTGGACTGGGTGAGGACGGATTTTCCAAAGGTTTTAAGGTCTGAATAGATCAGTGACTGGCAGATAATGGATTCCTGATGGTTTTATGCTTCATTATTCTTCAGGCTGTGGCCGTTACTTTGCGTCTTTTTCTGGCAACTCACTTCTTACGACCGTGATGGCCACTGACAAAGCATTAAACGATTCTGTGTCCTGTCCCAATAATTTTTTATGGGGTATTACTCATAAGGGGCACTCAAGGCAATACTTGACACTTCTAGTTCTTGCTGTATTGATGTGAGAATCAATGGCTCAGTTTGTAAAGCGTTCCCCCACAAACCTAAAGGGCAGTGGTTCCGTCCCAGCTCCCTTAACCAACCTCGTCTCCAGTGTTAAATAATCTGTTTCTGTTCCGTCAGGAGTGCGCGCTGACTCGGTGGCTGTGGACTGGCTCGGGAGAAACCTGTACTGGATCGACGCCGTAAACAGTCAGATTTTCGCCGTTCAGCTCCCCGCAGCCGGGGTGACGAGGCCAGACTTCACCGTGATCCTGGACGAAGACCTGGACCAGCCCAGATCGCTGACTCTGCTCCCACAAAAGGGGTCCCTATTTGTTTTTAAAGTGGCGGCTCGCAGTTTGAGTTCTTAAGTTTTAAAGAGTGTGTTCCTCTTCTACAGGTTGATGTTCTGGACGGAGATCGGGAACACGGTGAAGATAGAGCGCGCCGGGATGGATGGGTCTGAGCGGAGGGCGGTGGTGACCTCCAGTTTGGGGTGGCCTGTGGGCGTGGCCGTGGACACGATATCCAACAGGGTCTACTGGACCGACCAACGGCTCCGAGCCATCGGGTCGGCAACACTGGACGGAGAGGACATTCAGGTAGCGCTCAAAAGGCAAACATGAGCGTGACAAAGCGGTACAGTACAGCAGTGTGTGACAGATCAAAAATATAAATGCATTTAAGGCGAGAGACTGCAGGTGAATAGGGAAAGATATCAATTTGAAACTTGAAGAGGGAATTTTGGATCTTTTTTAATTATATTTGTGGGGGAAAAAAAATCATTGTTTTTGGAGAAAACTAGTAAACCTATATTCTGATGTGTTTGCAGTTACCGGAGTCAAATATTTGTACATTGTAATTTCAAAGCGGTTTATTTGAAGTAACATAATCCATAATGTTTTGTTTTTTTTCCAGATCCTGCAGATGAAGGAAACCACAAACCCGTTCTCGTTGGCGGTCTTCAACGACATGTTGTACTGGTCCGACACAAAGAGGCGCGTGGTGCTGGCGGCGCACAAACTCACGGGCAAAAACAGACAAGTGCTGCTCAAACGGCCCCGACAACCCTTTGGAGTCAAGGTCAGGAAATGCTCTTATTTTAATATTTTCTCTGGGCAAAACTGAGAAACCATTGAACCCCGAAGTTACTGATATATTTATTAGATGACAAATAAGTCAACAGTGTTTTAACCGTATGACCATGAATTGTATCCCAACATGGCACTTGTTCATGGTTGATATTTAAACCATTTCCCATCATTCCTGTTCACTGGAAAAGTATTAAAAGCATTACGTTTGACTCTCCGTAGTCTGTATAAGCCCTGTTCTCTTCAAACGTCTTTCAGATCATGCACCCGCTGCTGCAGACCGCCTCAGAGCGCCCCTGTGAGGCTAAAGGCTGCTCCCACCTGTGCGTGTTGGCCCCGGGGCCCAGAGCCGTCTGCAAATGTCCCTACGGTCTGCTCCTGTCTGAGGACGGACTCTCCTGCTCCAGCTCCTTCAACACAGCCTTTCTCCTGATGCTCTCGCCTTCCTCAGTCACACAGGTACAATGATCGTTCACAGCTAATGCGCATTATGATTAAATGTCACCATGTAGTTCTTGTGACTCATTTACAAACTCTCTCAGATCAAAGAACAATATTCAAGAAAGGGTTTAGATCTTTTTGTAATTACAATTACTGCAGTTACGAAAGCTCACGATGGGTTAATTGTAAGAATTTTAGGACTGCTATCACGTCTCATGAGCCCACATGAAGTATATCCTTTTTTTGCGTGATAATTACATAATGTTGCTAAAGGAAGAGTCCCAAAAGAACCATGTGCAGCTGCGCGGTGAAAACTAAAACTTCGAGCACATGGAAATCAGCTGATCATTTGTTTTGGCTGTTTTGTAATTATAGTGAATTAATGAGACACCGATCAGAGGGAATATCTTGTAGAATGTCTTTTGAAAGCATTCAAACCTATTGAATATGCTTCCTTTTTAGATATAGATAATATTCTATTGCTTATTTATTTTAAAGCGGTACTAAGTAACTTGTATTACTCAAGAGGTGAAGTAGAAATGATTTTCAGGATAATGGCAGGTTTGTGAATCCAGTCACTATCAAATATGATTTCAAAAACTGTTTCTCTCAGAGTTGTATTGATACCTGCCCACCAATTCTATGTGAATGCAACCTATCAAATCAACCCTTTAAGTAAATATAAAAATGCACATATAATGTCCTGTTTCTTTTTGTGAACATTAAACAGTACTGTTAAGGCTTTGACGATTTCTTTTTCTTTAATTTTGCTTATTGTGAATAATTGTAAAATCTCAATCATTTTCCTCACTATAATTGTGACTCAAAAATATAGAATCGTGACATCCCTATCCCATGCATGTTTCCAGATCTTCCTTCAGTCCAGACACCTCACCTCGGGGCTGAAGGACTGGCCCGAACACTCCGCCCTCCAACTCCCCGGCATCAACCAGGCGGCCATACTGGACTTCAGCCTCAAAGAGAGCGTTTTATTTGTAACGGACGACAGCACGACTGCGCTGAGCTTCTTCACGCTCAAAGACGGAGGCTTGAGCGCCGAACATCAGCTCCTGAAGATCCTGGACGACGGCATCACGACCATGGCCTTGGACTGGGTGACCCTGAACATCTACTGGAGCGGCACCAAACAGCGGAGGATACACGTGACCTCCGCCACGAACGCGCACACGCTTGTGGTTTTGAAGGAGGGCATCGGGAGAGTTGAGTCCATCGCGTTGCATCCTCAAAGCGGGCACATTTGTTTCGCCAACCTGGTCACAGTGCGGGGCAGTGACACCGAGGCCACAGTGGAGTGCTCCAACATGGACGGAGGGGAGAGGAGGGTGGTGTGGAAAGATGCAGCGAGGCCTACGTCGCTCGTCTTCTCCAGCAACGGGAAATCCATCTACTGGGCCGATACCGGTAAGAGCAGGTCTGAAAGAACTGCTACAAAGGATCCAAAACACACTCCAGTGTAGTGTTGTAACTGCATGTCTCTGGCAATAACAAAGCATAAAAACAATCAAATCGTATTAAAGCAATATAATTGATTACATAAACACTACAGAAACCACAAACAACAAATGAAACACTAGATCCCAAGTGCTGCAGCCCAACTACCCACTAATCGGTCAGCAAAACATTCAAAAATAGTCAACTACGCTAGACCATATGAAGTAACCATACAAAAAGCTAAAGACTAGAACAAGCGTGTACAAAAAGTGAAAGGAGTAAAAGCCACCGTTTCACATGCAGGTTTCACAAAAACTTTCAGGTGTGCTTAAAGTTGCCTAGTGAGTCCTATTTATTTAAAATGTCTACATTTTACCCATATTTCCCTGTTTGGAAAGGTTTTGTTAATCTTTAATTATGATTAATGCATTAATCTTTAGCACTTGAGGTAAAAATAGCGTCTCTGAGCACAGAAATGGAATTAAAAAAAACACTTAAGTTTTGGCCTGCACTTGTAGAAACCCGGTAACGGCTCATGTTTGAGACGTGTTAAATGATACTGGAGTGAAAATTGCGTTTTTTTAATTTTTTTTATACAAGGTCTATTTAACCATGACATCAGTACTCATAATAGCGAAGCCTATATTTTATTTAATGAGATTGAATAAAAAAATTGATTGCTCAATGAGGGGTTTCTTACCATTCTGAAAACCTAAATGTCACGTAAAAATTAAAAAAATTTAACTCCAGTTTGAATGTGATGTTTGCTCCACAATTCTTTGTTTTATGTCCAGGTTTGGGGACGATCAGCTCCGTGCAGCTGGACGATCTGGTTTACAGAGAGATGAAAGTCGGCGATGGTTTGGCGGCTGTGGCCTTGAACGACGACACACTGTTTTGGATGACCACCGGAGGTAACGGGGTTCCTGAAGTGAACTGAATATGCCAGAATTTAGGCCTTAAATGTTATTCAAATCACTAGATTGGACTGATTGGAAACTTATTGGAAAATGATGGCATTGCTCAGCTTGTTTTCACTGCATACCTTCTCAAATACTGCAGATTTGACTGAAATGTTTTGTTTAAAAGTTGCCAGTGTCCAGTTTTATTTTGACCATGGCAATTTAATTTTTATGGAATGTTTGCACAGTTAAAACAAAATTTTTAGCCTTAAAATGGCATTTAAAAGCTTTCAATTTTACTTGCTGCTACTTGTAATCGTTAGTCACATTTTTCTGTATTGCTGGACAATTGGATGACTGTATTTTAATTGAATGGTGCCGTTCACAGATAAGACCAGAGTTTGGTTCCGAGACGAGTCGCAGCAAAACAAGATGTGGTTTGAAGTCGGGACTGAAGTGGTCAGTTTGAAAGTGTTCAGCAACTCCATTCAGAAAGGTACCAGCGCAATATTCCTTTTAACAAGTACTGTGAGAATAGTGATACTGAAAGCACTGGAACGAGACTATTCCACGAGAGCCCTGTTTCATAGCAGAGAATAACAATAGAATATCTACAATGCAGCCGTGTCACTCTTTAAGAGTTTTTTTTTTTAGATCGAAACATGTCATGTGACCTGGTGTAGCTTCTTAAGCTGTAGTTTAGTCACATGTGAGATAATCAGGAAACCTCCCAACAAGTCCTTTTTTATAAATGAATAAAATGCAGTGTTGCTCTCTATTTGTGCATAGATATAGAGGTCCTGTGTCGGGATCCAACCTGAAATGTCCCATTTCTTATCAATTTTTCAAAAAGTTAGCTGATCAGCTATGTGCGAACTTTTCTGCCTGATGAGGCTTTACAGGTGCCTGAAAAGTGCATTTCATTTACTTGCGGGAAATATCAGCTGCTGCTCAAATGCTCTCACATTCCTTAGAGATGATGCTCATTTAACCCCACATTTCCATTTCTTTATAATGGAAATGTGGGTGTTTGCTCAGAATTTTCAACAAAGTCAACTTTGTAAAACGTGAATGACAAATTCAAAATTAGTTTTCTGAAATGAATCTAATCAATGTAGATTGTGATTGTGTTATGTACTTTCAGGCTGAAATGAACAGCAATAATTCAACATTTTATACTGATGAACGGTAAAGGCCAGAGCACACCGGAACGCAACACACCGCATCACAGCACTTCAAAGGGTTTTCTCAAACCATGCAGCGATTTTAAACACTTATCATAAATGAAAAAAGCTGGGTGTCAAAACATCTCTGGCCTTAACAAGAGCTTTAGGGCCTTTTGTTATAAATGTCTTTTTCTAATGCATCTTTTCCATATTGCTGCCTCGGTTGCCAGGTTCAAACCGATGTTCCTTAAACAACGGGGGCTGCTCTCACCTCTGCCTGGCTACTGCGGGGGGTCGTTCCTGTAGATGTGCCCACGATCACGTCCCTCTGAACTCCACCCACTGTGTGCTGGGGCAGAAGTGTCCCGCCGGCAGCAGGCTCTGTCTGGACCAGCTCTCCTGTCAGCCCGACAACAGCTTCTGCAACGGACATGTGGACTGCCCCGACTACTCTGACGAAAACTGTAGGTCTCAGACATTCTTCAAAACTAATGGTTATTTACATGGTTCTGTTTGTTTTTTTCAATACATGAAATGCAAATTTGATGAGGTTCTAAACTAGAAGTCGGACGATTTATTGATCCAATGCCGATATCTCCGAGACAAAGTGAGAGACTTCCTGTTTTTTGCATTGGAAAGTGCCCAGTCAGAGAGTTAAAAATGAGCTCACAACTTCCTAGGCTTCAGGGGAACTGAAAAACATCAATGAAAACCCTCAAGTATTTGTATTTTAGTTTATGAAACAACTGATCAAACATATATATTGATTTTATGCAACCTAAAAGCCTGTCATGTCTTTTACATTACATTAGACTGTATTGATCTCACTGGAGAAAAGAGGACCATTCACTTGTTCACACAGAGAAAGCCACTTTTAAGAAAGGGTATTGGTATTGGTTAGTATCTACTGAACAGGAATGTTTTAATAAATCATACCTATACCCCTAATCAAGCAATTTCAACACAATACATGGGATTGACACAAGATATTATGGAAAATCGGCCGTGCTTATTGGCCTTAGAAAAGCCTATATTGGCCGACCTCTGTTTTAAATATCTGCATTGCTTACTTTCAAGCTTGTTTCAGTAATCCCGCATATTCAGTCTCTCTCCCTTCCGCCCTCAAAACGAATGCCCATACTCTGATCCACGTCACAGTGTAGAGACACCTTCCCCAAACCTGTTCAGATCCTGTCCATGAGCGTTAAGTCTTCCTTGCGTCGGTTTACAAGTTTGCTTGTTGTCGTCATTCACTATTCTGTCAATTTGAGCCACTTCCTTGTTCACTAAAGCGAGATAATCAAGGTTGTTGTATCCTGAAGGTGTTCAAAAAGTTAAGTTTACTCTACTATACTGTGTACATCTCAAAATGTGGGTACAGCAATGCCTTTTTGAGAAGTTTACATTCGCCTTGATTCCTGTGTAGAAAGATTTCTTTTTTTAATCTTTGACTACAGGGCAAAGACATTCATCGTAGCACTTGTTTCTCTTCAGGCATCTCCATCAAACAAATATCGTCGGACAGCTTCGTCCCCCCACATCTCCACAACTCTCCGCTTGCCCCGTCTTTCCCCGCTCTGCCCACAAACCGGAGCTCCTCCCTGAACGTCAGCGAGGGGCTGTGGACTCTCGGCCTGGAGCAGTGCAGTTCCACGCGGTGCGGCGGTAGGGGGCGCTGTGTGGTGGTGAACGGGGAAATGCATTGTGTCTGTTCGATGCTGTACTCGGGCGAATCCTGCGAGAACCACCTCCTGAAGACGCTGCAGCAGCCGCTCATCTACGGCGCGGTGGGGCTGGTGACGCTGGTGGCCGTCATCGTGGTGTTGGTGGTTTTTAGGAGCAAGAGGAACAACCAAACAAGGTGAGATCAGTGCACATATGCTCACGAAGTATTCATCGTAGAGAAGCTTAGATCGACAGGGTTTGGTAAAAGTAAAGCTTCAACTCGACTAAACCCAATAAGGCAAGTTTATCTGTAGAGCACAATTCAAAGTTATTTACAGGTGCATAGAATTACAAGTAAGCAGATATCATCAATAGGTAGCGTTCACGTGACATCACAACATTCTAAAGAGCCTATAGTTTAACATTGAGGTGGAGGTCAACTGACGGTAACTATGGTAACGGTGGTAACTGACAAAATGCATATTTTTATGTCTTTTTATGGCTCATATCTCAGTCATTACTGGAGGAATCCACATGAAACAAAAACTGTCACAAAGTTCATGATCTCCTCTGTCGGCTCATATGAACTAATGTCCAATTATTATCTCAGAAAAATGTCAAAAAGTGGTGACAATATGTGAAAACATGACCGTGATGTTGTCCAATAGAAAAGACTTTCAAACATAAAAATAGTATCACAGGTTTGTGAATCCAATCACGATCAAATACTGAAGAGGAAAAACATTTGTCAATTTTCGTTTTGGAGATTTCTTCCAAAAACTGCATTTCTCCCATAGAGTTGTATTGGCCCTGCCCTCCATCTGACATTATGACATCATCACATTCTAAATCGTGAACGCCACCTATAAAACATCAACATAAAAATGTATCAATTAGAGTAAAAAGCAAGAGTGCATATAAAATGGTCATACCGCCTTTGCGATGCCCAATCCTGTCAGACCTTGGAAGCTAAGCAGGGAAGGGCCTGGTCGGTACTTGGATGGCAGACCGTTTAGTAACACCAGGAAGCCTAGCAAATGTAGTGCGTGAGTGAGTGGCTGGTGGTCGAAGGGGCCGATGGCGCAGACTGGTTGCCTCGCTTCCGTCAGTCTACCCCAGGGCAGCTGTGGCTACAATAGTAGCTTACCACCACCGGGTATGGAGTGAATGAATAATGCAATGTAAAGCGTCTTTGAGTGTCCAGAAAAGCGCTATATAAAACCGATGCATTATTATTGTTATTGTCATTATTATTATTATAATACTTTCAGTCATATGCACGAGTAAAAACTGTTTTCAGCTTGGATTTGTATATGTCAGAGTTGAGGCCTATCTCTCATTCTCATGAAGACTGTTCCAGATTTTAGCTGCATGAAACTGAAACACAGCCTCACCGTGTTCATTATTGACTCTGGGAACCACCAGGAGACCCCTCCCTGAAGTTCTCAGGGCCCGAGATGGTTCATATGGCTGTAACATGTCAGATGTACTTTGGCGCTAAACCATGAAAAGACATAAGTGACAGGAAGCCAGGGTTGATCTTAGTGAAGCTTATATCTCTGCACTAATGGGTAAAACATAGTGAATTTCTTCTGCATGTCCTCCAATAAGAAACTTGGATTGCATATTGGAAAAAGTCCAAAACATTATTTTAGGGCTGCACAATATACACTGCTCACAAAAACTTAGGGCACACTCAAAAAACACATCCTAGATGTCAATCAATTCGATTTTTCGGATGATAATCTTTATTCATAGTGTAGGGCAATGTGTTGAGAACAAAATAACATAAGAATGAGAAATGGAAATTAAATTCTCAGCCCCTGGAGGTCTGGATCCAAAATTATAGTCAAAATCAAAGTGACAACTCGGGTCACTGGTTGATCCAAATTCTGTAGAAATTCCTCCAAACGAGTCTGTATCATCCTCAGTCGTGTGTGTGGCCTCCACGTGCCTGAATGCACTCCCTACAACGCCTGGGCATGCTCCTGATGAGACCACGGATGTCCTCCTGAGGGATCTCCTCCCAGACCTGGATTAGAGCACCAGTCAGCTCCTGGACAGTCTGTGGTGCGACGTGGCGTTGATGGATGGACCGAGACATGATGTCCCAGATGTCTCTATTGGATTTAAGTCTGGCGAACGGGCAGGCCAGTCCAGAACATCAATACCTTCATCATGCAGGACCTGCTGACACACTCTTGCCACATGTGGCCTGGCATTATCAGGCATCAGAAGGAACCCAGGGCCCACAGCACCAGCATATATGGTCTTACAATAGGTCTGAGGATCTCATCCCGGTCCCCAATGCCAGTCAGGGAACCTCTGGCTCGCACATGGAGGGCTGTGTGGCCCTCCAATGAAATGCCTCCCCAGACCATCACTGACCCACCACCAAACTGGTCATGCTGGATGATGTTGCAGCAGCAGAACGTTCTCCAGGGCGTCTCCAGACTCTGTCACGTCTGTCACATGTGCTCAGGGTGAACCTGCTCTCATCTGTGAAGAGCACAGGGCACCATTGGCCAATCTGCCAATCGCTGTGTTCTCGGGCAAATGCCAATGGGCTGCACGGCGTTGGGCAGTAAGCACCGGCCCAACCTGTGGACGTCGGGCCCTCATACCCCCCTCATAGAGTCGGTTTCTGACCATTTGAGGACCAACATGCACATTTGTGGCCCTCTGGAGGTCATTTTGTAGGGCTCGGGCAGTGCTTCTCCTGTTTCTCTGTGCACAAATGAGCAGATAGCGGTCCTGCTGCTGGGTTGTTGACCTCGGCCGCCCCCCCCAGGTCTCCTGGTGTACTGGCCTGTCTCCTGGTATCTCCTCCATGCTCTGGACACTGCGCTGGGAGACACAGCAAACCTTCTTGCCACAGCATGAATGGACGTGCCATTTTGGATGAGCATCACTCCCTGAGCAACTTCTGTGGGTTGTAGATGCTCCTCATGATACCTCTAGTGGTGAGAACACTGGACAAATGCAAAAGTGTTCCAAAAATACGGTACAAAGGATGAAGACAGGGAAATGGTATGTGGTCACCACCTGCAAAACCATTCCTCTTTTGGAGTGATCTTGCTAATTGCCTCTCATTTCCACCTGTTGTCTGTTTAATTTCCACAACACCAAGTGAAATGGATTCACAATAAGCGTGGCTTCCTAACTGGACAGTCTGATATCCCAGAAATTTGACTGACTTGGAGTTACATTGTGTTTTTTGAGTGTGCCCTAAGTTTTTGTGAGCAGTGTATAATTGCAATAATGTGACACATGGTATCCACTTTGAAAGTACTTGCACTGGCTCCTTCAGTTGATTAAACTACACAACGCCATGAGCCAGGTGAAGGAAAAACAGAGCTCCAAAAGGACTCCGCTTTGAGGCTTGGTAGTTTTTACATTTTGCCCGTTATACAACTAAAAATAGAAAGGACAAATGGCACGCCACCTCCGGAAACAATTAGCGAGCAGCTACTCTTGGAAACTTTGAGAAGTCCAGAAATCCGTTTCGTCTGATTCTGAATGTCAAAATTGTATTCATTACCAATTCCTTGGTAACAATGAAAACGGGACACCGGTTTTGTGAATTTATACACTTTTAGATGCATAAATGTAAATATTGTTATTAATCATTATCGTCTCCTTGTCAAATCTCTAATTCATAACAGCAGGCTGGTGTGTTCATGTGTAAACAATTTAATGTGTTTCCTGCAGCAGAGCGGATCCACCGGCCGTAAAAGAGACCAGCCTGACTGAGATCGAGACCAAAGCAGAGCCCAGTCCCAGTGCACAGACCTCCACGCCAGAAGCGGACAAACCAGAGGTTCAAATACTGCGTCATAAATCACTAAATCAGAAGTATACGTGCTTGGAAGGGGTGTGACAGTCTGCATTTTTCTCTTCCAGGAAGTGGTGACTCCGGTGGACTGACAGTGATTTGAGGGAAGGCTAATTTTAAATAAACTGTATATGAATGTATACTAAATGGTATGGGTGTGTGTTTGACTTAATGACATGGCAAAGATGGTGTGCATCCCAATTGAACTAAAAATATGCACAATGGCCACCAACATAGATTAGAGCAGACCTTCCCAAGTCCAGCACATTGCGGCTTCACTTTTTTAAATATAAAATATATTTATTTTGAACTGGAGTCCATAAAATGTAGTGTAATATAATCATTTTGCATAATAATTAGAAAACACACATTGATTACAGACTGAATACATCAAACAAATACACATAAAGGTCATTTCAAACCTGTTTGAATTTGTGGATAGAGGCCCTTCTGAGGTCCCTGGACCCCACTTTGGGAATGGCTGGATTAATGTAGGTCTTGATAAATGATGTTTTATCTCCAAGAATACCTATAAAGAATACATATTTATAAATACCTAATATAATGTAATATAACTTCATGGTTTTTTTGGTTTTAAGAATTCAATTGTTTGACAAAAAGCTCTAGATTAGGTTATTTTGCCGCTTGGTTCACTGGTTCCAAGAATTGTGACGCCCCAGATACAACTGTACCATTTCCACCTTCCAAATAATTATGTATGGGCGATTAATTTTAATGATTGTCTCGTAGTTTTGAGTGCACCCACCCCAAAGCTGTTAAAGGGAAAATCTAAATGTAGAACACATTTTATAAAATGTGTGAAATTGGCCACCTGGTCTTGCATTTTTATGTAATGTGTATAATTTTTTGTAAAGTCTCTCCATCGTCTACTTTTTAAAATTCTGTTCCTGCTCTCATTTTTCTAACTAAGGGCGGGAGAGGGGAGAAATTTGATTGACCATTTCACTCTCTCTCACTTTGCAAACTTACAGACTATCACTTTAAGCTTTTAAAAGGGACAAATATAAATGGAGAAAAATCTTGTTTTGACGAGATGATACTTAAAATAATCTCCAGTAATGGCTAAAACTGGCGCACATTAAAAATATGTAATGAGACTGTATAACAAGATGGGATTTTGGGGGGGAATTGAACTGAATTGAATTGTCTGACGAAAAGCTAAACATTTTTTTTTTTCCGTCTGCTTGGTTCACTGGTTCCCAAATTGCAGCACCCCCTGATACAACTTTACAGCATTTCCACCTTCCAAATAATTATGTATGGGCTATTGATTTTACTGATAGTCTTTTGTGGTTTTGGATGTTCCCGCCCCAAAGCAATAAAGTCTATTAAAGGAACTAATAGTTTTCAGATTATGGAAAAGTCTGTCAATAATGAAGTTGGTTTATACCTCACTTTCTTGTTTAAAAGCATTTAACGAAAGCTTCTTCTGAACTTGAATGTCTTAACTTCAGCTTTGAGAGGCTAAAACCCTAGCGTTGAACACACAGTAGCTTGTTTCAGTCGTGCACCAAACATTACTTTAGGTCAGGGGTGTCCAAACTTTTTTCATGGGGGCCACATATTGGAGCGTACACGGGGTGAAGGGCCATGGGTCGGTGGTTAGTTACACGAAACCTTCGAGTAGCAGAGGTTTAAATTGTGCCTCATGCCTTTATGCTTAAAACCTTAATGCCAGCTCTGTCTCACAATAAAATGCTAGTTAGGTTAGAATTGTGTAGAATTATTACATATTAAATAAAAAGGACCATGATGTGAACCGATTCAGCAAGCAGCCCGAGGGCCACCAAAAATTGGTCTGAGGGCCACATTTGGCCCATGGGCCGCACTTTGGACACCTCTGCTTTAGGTGATCAGCTTGCGGGCTCGGTCGAACATACCAAAGTAAACCGGTCGCTAGGAACTGCGTGACTTGAGGTTGAATGAGTTGTATTTAAAGACTCGACAGATGCTTCCTATTGTTCACCCCCAAAGCCACAACAATCATGTTTACGCTTTGTTTGTAGGCACTTGTGTCTTCTTCTATTATCCGCCGACAATTTTTAGCGCGGTCTAATTTCAGAGCGTCTCAGCCATGTAAATGATACGGCTTTGTTAGTGGATGAGTTACTGCCACTTTGTGCCCACACATCACTCTGGGACTGTATATAAACAGGACACAGTTGAAAGTTGGATACCAGTCAGTTTGTGAAGCGAAAGGAAAGCAAGGTAAGACATTGAAATCTTTTAAAATGTACATTTGATATGTGTCTGAATAGAAGTTCATCCAAATTGTTTTCTCGCAGCATAAAATATGGGGGATAAAGCCGTGACTCTGCTGTGGATGGTGGTCGGTGCATTGTTCCTGTTGACTGTTGTAACATCAAAACCGGTGAGTTTCCTTTTCCTTCTTTTTGAACAAAGTAAGATGTACATATACTTTGGCCTCGCAATGTTACAGATAGATTAACACAAATGTAATGTCCATTGATAAATAACAAGCTGAAAAGATTAAGATTTCTGTAGATTCCTGGATGGAAATTCTCAAAGTGTAGATAATATGGGTATGTACAGTACATGAATTGTACTGTGGTATAGGTATGGGTTTCAGTAGCCTATTTGTTGGTAGGTTGTGGTTAGGATTAAGGTTGGGGACGGCAATCGTGATGCAAGTTGTGTTTCACTCACACAGATCTGGCACATATTTTTAGAAACTAGAAGGTCTTTGCTTTCAAATTAGGTATCACACTGGCATATTGTCTGTAAGCTCTCCAGTCAATACGCTTTGAGATTTGGATCATTGGAGAAAACAACCCTAACCCTAAGATGGCAGACAACAGGTTAAAAAGGGACCATTGGTTGGCGGACATTGAAAATTTGTTTTGAACACCACTTGCAAAGTAACACTTTCATAAAAAACAGTTTGGAAAAGTGCAGTTGTGACGGATTGGCCCTATTGTATTTGTGTTATCTTGGGTTCTTTTGCTGGGTTGCCATCCAGGTCTCCCTCCTGGAACATAGGATATTGGATTTTAAATATCTTGGGCCAATACACACATGAGGACATACACTGTGTGAACTACAGTGACCTCAAAGTGCAAAATTAGGTTAAAACAAATGTATTGTAATAGACGTTATATTCTTGTTTTTCCATCCAATTAGATTAATATATGCAGTTCACCTTATCTATAATAATTTGCAAATAGGATGGAAATGGAATTACTAATGAGGAATGCTTCATTTTGCAGCTGTGTTTATATTAGTAAAGTGATTTACAATTTGAAAATGAATGTTGCATGTCCTATATCTACTGTAAGTAAATGTTTCCTCCCATTTTCAGGCACTGTGCTATTTCCACCCTTACTAGTAATATGGTGGTACTGTGCTGTAATTTGTTAAATGGACTATACGGAGTTTAAAAATGCTAAAATTAAGTATTCCCCCCCCCCCCCCCCCCCCCACTTGCTCCAGAAATGTCCTAATGTGTAGAATGAGCCCAGACCTGTTCACCACAACTGCCGTTCGCTTAATATAGAAGCTGCAGTTACGCTCAAGACCTGAAGTGGCAGTAGTGAGTTTAAAAATGACCAACTTGCATTTAGTCCCTTTAAACAAGTGAATGAACATGGCTTCACTGTTACCTATGGGGGTGTCTGGTATAAAATCCCAGAAATATTGACTGATTTCTATTGCCAGGTCTCGTTGCACACTGCGGCAGACGAGTCCGACTCTGTTGAAGCAAACTCCTCCGAAGAGGCGGCGAATGAGGAAGTTGAAGAAGTGGAGGAGCCAGAGCTGCCAGAGACGACTGCCACAGAAGCCACCGTCACCGAGGCCCCGAATATTGTGACCCTAACCGACCCGCCCGCCACCATCGCCCTGCCCGTCGCCGTCGACAGCACCGCTTTACCATCAGACGCCATCGACCCGCAAACCTCCACAGACGGGCTGCAAATGCTGCCCGAAGACCCCTCCCAAACTTCCCCTGGTGTGGTGGAGGTGTCCCAGGACATGCCCGAAATCGATCCCGCCCACGCCCCGCTCACGCCACACGTGGACGTCGGTGTGGAGGTTGCCGTCGCTTCTGATCTGCCACAGCAGCAAACCAACGACGTGCAGCAGGAGGTGATCCCGGTGGCAACTCTGTATCCGCCGTACGTTAAAGGGAAGTCTACGCATGTGTCCGTGATCAACGCGGTGCCGGTGCACGTCAGCGAGCCCGGGGTGCCCGTCTGCTTCACCTTTCACACACAGCATCAGTATGTAGCTCCACAGTACAATCCACCCAGAGGAGACAACTATTGAAACTCAATTTTGTGTGATTTGTTTTGTTATTTTCAATGTTATGCATGCTTTTTGAATCTGGAATAGCCTTTTAACTTTGCGTGTTGACTTCTGTGACAGGCTTCATAACAGTTGCCTAATGTTCTTGACTGTGAAGATGAAATTGTTTCACATGCTTTGACCCTTGCCTGTATTCTTCTTTTTGTGTGTGATTTAAAATGTAATCTTTATAAAGTAATAAACTTAAAATTTGAAACCGGTTTATCTGTGTTTTAATGCTTTAATTCTCATGTAATGCAGTTACTTCAAGCAACATGGGTTCTTCTGACTGTCATGAGTTGTTATAAATGGCCCAGATTTTGAAGAGCAGAGACTGTCCAAATGAGGGACAAGGGAGTTATTTTTTCCCCCAGCTGCAACACTATTAAATTTCTCTAATTTGTTTAAAATTGTGTAATGGTCCTAACGGGTCAAATAGTTGTGAGTCATTTAGATGAGGTCCTTTCTTTTTGCAAGTCCATTAATTCTCAAACACCAGGGCTTCAGATGATGCAGAGTCATCTGAAGTTTTGTGGTTCCCGGAGAAGAACGCCCGCGGACGCACCACACCTTCAGCTCTGAGGCTTTCCGATTTTCAAAAGGAGATTTATGGTTCTCCAATCAGAACCTTTGAAATGATTTGAGGGAACTAACAAAAAAAGAGCTTTTAGAACTACCCACACATTTTGGGAGGTTTAAGGCAACTATCTGACAGTGAAGCGCTTTGAGAAAGTTGTCCACACTGGCTTGTAAAGTGCATTTCAAGTTTAGGTTAGGTTAAGGTGCTTTATTTGTCATTATACAACAACTACACAAGATTAGACCCATCCTTCCGACACCGCTGGGACGCCCTGTAAGACGCAGTGGGCAGCGCCCGGGGACCCGTCTCCAGATGTGGAGCCAGGCTGATGGTCAGAATCAGGATCCACCTATTGTACATGTTTTAGTGCCAATATTATTAATGAAGACAAAGTATTTCAAAGCAGAATGCCTCCTCTTATTTCAGTATACAGGCACATCAGGTGACTCCCTGTGGAGACAAATATGCTCAGTTATTCATGCATTGCTAAAATGTTCAATGTAATATTGTAACCAACCAGGCTACACAATAATCTGTACTCTGTATTTAATCATAGCAGCAAAGACTCTCAGGTCACAATTCATCTGCTTCAAAATGGCTTGTTGCTCACATGACGGCAGCCAACATCAGATGTGAGTAGTACCTTTACTTTTTGAAGTACTTGCACTTCACTTTTTCAATGAAATGTTCAATGTAATAAATTACATTATTGTAACCAATCAGGCTACACAATAATCAATACACTATATTTAATAATACCAGCACAGATTTTTTTTTTAAAACACACACAATCAATACTTCAAATTGTCTTGTTGCTCACATGATGTAGTTGGCCGACCTCAGAGGCGACTTTACTACTCAGTTGTTTTTTGAAGTAATTTCCCTTCTTGGAATAGTTTTCATATATGGTACTTTTTACTTCTACCTGAGTAATAGGCTATTATAATGAAGTAACTGTACTTTTACATGAGTAAAAATTATAGTTCTCGTTCCACAGTGAGTTAATCTTGAAGTGGCAAAAGCATCTTCTTGACACATGCAATAAATGTAGTTTGTGTTTATATACTTTATTAATCAGAACAATATTCTTATATTTTTATGGCATTTCCTTTGGAAAAAATAGGAGCTCGGAGGTCCAGCCCTATTAGGTGACGGTGATCCTTCAGTCTCCAACTTTCCAAACCAATCCATAACTTCATACTGATATCACTCACCATTACCATAGAGCCAGAAGAAGAAGCAGAAGCAGAAGCAGAAAAAGCAGAAGAAGAAGAAGAAGAAGAAGAAGAAGAAGAAGAAGAAGAAGAAGAAGAAGAAGAAGAAGAAGAAGAAGAAGAAGAAGCAGAAGAAGAAGCAGAAGAAGAAGAAGAAGAAGAAGAAGAAGAAGAAGAAGAAGAAGAAGAAGAAGAAGACAAACATTGCTGTCAGGCTCTCCATCATGTATTATTTTAATTAATGCAATGTTTACAATGACAACAGTATATACAATCATTGAGTCGACAGGCTCTCCATCTGGTTATACAAATCACGATTGACGCGCGCGGCGTCACGAACGTGCCGTGCGTCAGTGCCATGGAAACGGGGCGCTATTTAAACAGCGACTTGACCAGAATCTTTCTTTCTGTCACTGACAACCCGACTTGGAGATTACACGTGAGGTCTGTATCTTCATTTCTTGTGAAGTCCATGTCAACTATTGGTCAAATACACATTCAAAACACTTTGTAACACTTTGTTTCTCTTGTTATGTGTGTTTTGCAGATTTACTGAACGAGCTAACTACTGAACAATGGCACCTTCGTTCTTCGAGTTCCCTCTTCGTGGTAAGTCCTGTCTAAAATACTGTATATCGACAAATATTGCAAACATAGCGTGAGTGTTGAATGTTGGCAACAGTTTTGTCCGCGTGAGGGCAATGCGGCTTTTGCTAAAGCTAATGTTTGGGTCATAAGTGGTTCAGTTGACGAAATGGTCAAGTTTACAGGTAACTTAGTTGGTAACTTTCACTCGACGATTTCTTTTTAGGACATGGTTAATACCTGATAAAAAGGGCTTAAATGTATCAGTAGGAGTCTTCAGTAAAACATTATCAAGGAATTTGTTGGAAAACGAAGGTATTTTCGTTTCTGGGCGTCTAGTTTTGCGCAGTGTTCAAGTTGCTGAAATGGTTTCCTTCACAGGTAGTTTATAACTTTCACTCGACGATTTCTTTTTCGGGCATGGTTAATGCCTGATAAAAAGGGCTTAAATGTATCAGTAGGAGTCCTAAGCAAAACATTATCAAGGAATTTGTTGAAAAACTAAGGTGTTTTAGTTTCTGGACATGTGTGGTGTGTTACACAACATGGACATTCATGGATGTTTTATGTAAGCTTTCCAGTCCAACTTTCTAAACTGGCAGATTATTATTAGTTACAGGAATGCATTGGCAATGCTTAAAAAGCAGATCAATATTGTTTTAGTTGACTTTTGTGCATTTTTAGGTGTAGATGGCACTATCAGGGGCCCTGTGAACTTACGCAAAACTGAGGTTAGTGATATTTCACTTATTTCTTACAATTGTAATATTTAAATGTTAAAATGTAATATTGTAGCATTCAATGAATGGTAATTAACATGAGTTGGTTAATAGTTATTACATGTTCCTGTAAGTTGCTTATGTTTGTTTGTTCCAGGCCTTCTGCTGGACGCTCCGTCGGTCGCCCTGTGGGAAGACCCGTGGGACGCTCCAGAGGTCGACGAGGACGAGGACGACTGGTTTGAGGTAAATGAGTTGTTCTTTTTCCTAGCATCTTCTGATGAAGAGGAGGAGGAAGAGGAGGAGGAGGAGGAGGAAGACGCTGCGGACTCTGATGAAGAGGAGAGGGGAGAAGACTCTGCGGACTCTGGCGACAGCTGTCTTTCAGAGGAAGAGGAGGGTGAAGAGGATGACCAGCGCTTTCCTCCAGAAGAGTTTTGGGCTGGCTGGCGGGCCCCTCCTGCTCAAGCTGTGGAGAACCCTGTCCCACAGCAGCGAGCAGAGAGCCTGTCTCCAGCCTTCAGCGCTCTGCAGAGGATGTTCGAGGAAGCGCTTCACCGTCAGGACCTCGGTCAGCTCTCTCCCCCTGCACCCTCCCGTCCCGCCCTGGATGTGTCTTCAGGTTCTGCTCCGGACTTTCTGCCCCTCGGCGGATCCAAGCGCAGCAGGGATGAAGATGACGAAGACAAGGAGGTCGGCTTCAAGCGCCCGCGCCTTTCTTCCTAAGACGGCCTGACAATCTCTCCACTTCTGCTGCGACGTCCGGGGACTTCCCCCGCGAGTCCCTCCAGTTCCTGCTCCAGGACCCAGAGTCAGACGAGGACTGAGTATTAGCCTCAAAGCTTTGGACCTGGAACCTCCGTAACGGCGACTTTTACCACCGTCCACGTCGCCGCGCTTTGACCTGTATATAGTCTTTACTTAGTCGTAGCTGTGTGTGCGTCAAAAACAAAGACAACAAATATATATTTCTTGTGGTAAGTAAGTAGTAAGTAAGTAAGTAAGAAGTAATAGTACTAGTATTTGTGTGTGCGTCAAAAACAAAAAGACAAAAAAAAAATCTTTGTTGTAATAGTAGCTGTGTTTCCAGTTTTCTAAATGTAAAGGTAAGTGTGTGTGTTTGAAACTATATATTTACAATATTTTGTACATTCTACTTATTCTTCTTAGTCGTAGCTGTGTGTGCGTCAAAAACAAAGACAACAAATATATATTTCTTGTGGTAAGTAAGTAGTAAGTAAGAAGTAATAGTACTAGTATTCGTGTGTGCGTCAAAAACAAAAAGACAAAAAAAATCTTTGTTGTAATAGTAGCTGTGTTTCCAGTTTTCTAAATGTAAAGGTAAGTGTGTGTGTTTAAAACTATATATTTACAATATTTTGTACATTCTACTTATTCTTCTTAGTCGTAGCTGTGTTTGCTTTAAGACAAAGAGACAAAAAAAGTTTAAACTCAGTGTATTTGCACTTTTCCTGCAGTTGTAGGTGTGCCTTAACTAGTTCTACTCTGGGCATAGGAGGGTTAGACAGGATCGCCCCATAACCCGAGGGTTGTCTGTGCGACTCCTTCACTGTGCGTTTTGTGTAAATATTCCATTTGACTTCTTTATTGGCCGTGTTTAAACTGAACATTTGGATCAGGAGGTCTGGGTTTGTTGACGAGCTGGTCGGACAATCTCTGTCCTCCTGATGAGGTTGTTGTTATGGGACAGCAGTGGCTCAGCTGGTAGAGTTTGACCTCTAACTCAAAGGTTGGAGGTTCGATCTCTTATACTGGCAACGCTCGCTGTCGTTGTGTCCTTGGGCAAGACACTTGACCCGCCTTGCCTCTAGTGTGGATGTGTGTGTGTGGAGAGAGTGAATGGGTGAATGGCTGACTGCTGTACTGTGAGGTAAGTGTGTCTTTGGAGACACTTACTGACTGTGATGATCTGTAACGTGGCGACTTGGGTTTGTCCATGAACTCATCAGTTTGTGGGACACTCCCTCCTTCTCCATTTATCTTGTTTTTTTATTGTACTGTATTATATTAATGTCATTAAAAGATTTGTCTTGCCTCTTTGCACTTGATTTGGGTTTATCAAAAATACAAAAGCTATTTTAAAAGGTGAGAAAGGTGTGGACAAAGGGCTTATTATTATCATTAATAAAACTAGAAAAATAAAATGTCAATTTAAAACTGGCCTTAATCAAAACTGCTGCATGATTTTCATCTAATTTATGGCTAATGCCACAATATTAAAGATGAAAAAAGTGTGTTTTCGTAGGTAGGGTGTGTGTGTTTTTGCTTTATTTGTTTACAGGGAAACATGGAGCCGTCCACATCCGGGAGTGAACATCGCACCAGCAGAGGGGGTCCTGACCAACACCACACAAACGCAGCTCCAGAGGGACCTGGGAGTGACCTGTGAATTCTCAGGAGGCCACTGCTCTTGGTAAATGGTCTCAGCTTATATAGCGCTTCGCATCAAGGAACCACTCACCCATTCACACTCTCATTCATTCACCGATGTACGCAGGTACCGGAGGCAAGGACACGACGGCAGTGTGCACCTGCAGGAGCCGGGGTTCTTCTGACCATGAGACGACCCGCTGTCCTCCTCTCTTATTGGAAGTGGCAGGTCACTGGAGTGCACAGAGGCCACAGAGGGAGCTCCAGCTGAGGTGAGGCGGTGCTGCAGCGGGGTCCTTCTGACTGTGCAGCGCCATGAAGCACTTAAGGCAGTGATCAATAAACCTTTGTAAATATGGTTGATTTGTATTGTCTTTTTTGTTTACAGTTTATTAAGAAAGTATTGGAAAGAATCATTTACCTTTGTTGCGAGTGAACTATTATAAACAGCACAGATGTGGTAGAGCAGAGACTGCCCAAATGTGGGACAGGGGAAAAATTGTTTGTGTGATGGTCCTAACAGGTCAAATAGTTGTGAGTTATTTAGATGAGATCCTTTTATTTGCAAGTCCATTAAGGGGAGACACTACAGGCAAAACTCCATTTTTTCAGTTTCAAGTTTTGGGCCAAATTGGTCTCTGAACATACAAGCTTTCTCCCGGGAACCAAAAATATACCGAATCTTCACAAAAACATGTTTAAATATTGCGCTGATTCAATGTTCCCCCATAGACTTATATGGGACAATGCAATTTGAAGGGCCTTTTTCTCAAAACACATTTTTCTGTCATTGTGGCGACACTATGTTCACGTCAGTCGGACCTAAAGACTTCAGATTTTCCAGCCTTGGACTGAACAATATTTGGAAGATTTTTTCAGAGGGATTTTTTATTATCTAATCCCTAAGCCCCATTTATTGAGTTTTGAATGTCAAAAAATAAGGCGAAAATTACATTTTTCCACTAAAAAACAGCTTATTTTAAAACTAAACAAGAAATCCAAAATCCCCTCTGAAAACGTCTTGGCAACTCATTAATCAATAAAATGAAACCATAAATTTGAATGTAGCTCTATACATTATTCAGATTTCGTCGCCGAAAAGATGGGAAATTTGGGGCATTTTTAGGCATAAAACACCTTGTTCTTATACGAAAAGATAAAATGACAGAAAACTTGCAATGTATTTTTTTCTCACATTTATGCCAGTGATCTACAGCAACAGTTTCAAATTGATATCTGTGAATATACATTTTTTCCCTATTCACCTGCAGTGTCTCGCCTCAAACACTAGGGCTTCTTCAGATGGTACAGGGTCATCTGCTATTTTGGGGAGATGAAGGCCTGCGGATGCACCACACATTCAGCACTGAGGCTTTCCCATTTTGTAAAGGAGGTTCACGGTTCTCCAATTACAACCTTTGAAACTGTATTTACTGTATTTCGGGAGAACTCAACACAAAGAAACCGCATTTAGAACTGCTATTTGGGGAGGTTTAAGGCAACTATCTGACAGTGAAGAAACTTGAGAAAGTTGTCAACACTGGCTTGTAAAGTGCACTTCAAGTGTGGGTTAGGTTCAGGTTAAGGTGCTTTATTTGTCATACAACTGTACACTGATATTTGTCCTCTGCATTTGATCCATCCTTCCGACACCGCTGGAACGTCCTGTAAGAAGCAGTGGGCAGCGCCCGGGGACCCGTCTCCAGATGTGGAGCCAGGCTGATGGTCAGAATCAGGATCCACCTATTGTACATGTTTTAGTGCCAATATTATTAATGAAGACAAAGTATTTCAAAGCAGAATGCCTCCTCTTATTTCAGTATACAGGCACATCAGGTGACACCCTGTGGAGACAAATATGCTCAGTTATTCATGCATTGCTAAAATGTTCAATGTAATATTGTAACCAACCAGGCTACACAATAATCTGTACTCTGTATTTAATCATAGCCGCAAAGACTCTCAGGTCACAATTCATCTGCTTCAAAATGGCTTGTTGCTCACATGACGGCAGCCAACATAAGATGTGAGTAGTACCTTTACTTTTTGAAGTACTTGCACTTCACTTTTTCAATGAAATCAATTAAAAGAAAAATGAACTGAAAATGAGACAAATGTGCTTTATTGATGCTCAAATGTTCAATGTAATAAATTACATTATTGTAACCAATCAGGCTACACAATAATCAATACACTATATTTAATAATACCAGCACAGATTAAAAAAACAAAAACAAACAATCAATACTTCAAATTGTCTTGTTGCTCACATGATGTAGTTGGCCGACCTCCGAGGCGACTTTACTACTCAGTTGTTTTTTGAAGTAATTTCCCTTCTTGGAATAGTTTTCATATATGGTACTTTTTACTTCTACCTGAGTAATAGGCACAGTGGCGACTGGCAGTGAGTTGCGAGTTGTGTCTCGTCTTGTTGTGTTTGCTAGACTTGGCACAGACAATGGGTATAACCACGGCCTCTTTTACTTGGTGGACAATTGGATTGTTTTTGCTGCTCGTTTTGTCCAGTTTTGCGGACTGTCTTAATCAGGGAAATGCTGCGGGCGGCATTATCCAGTACTCACGCGAGTTTTTACTTCGACATAATGTTAATTCCCCTCTGGACAACATACTTATTCGTAAAATTCAAGAGCACAAACTTTTGCCACAGCGTAAACGGAAACGAGGAAAGAAAGGAGGAATACGACAGAGGCTGAAGAAGCTGAAAGATCGCCTTCCATTGCCTACCTGTCTGCTGCTGAATGCCCAGTCCCTTCGCAAAAAAACTGAGGAACTGACGGCTAATCTCCGCTACCTGCAGGAGTATCGCGGAGCCTGCGTGCTGGCCATCACAGAAACTTGGCTGGATGATAGTATTCCTTCCACCGATGTGGAGCCGTCCGGATTCACGGCCTTTCGTCTGGATCGGGACCCGACTACTACTGGGAAAACACGTGGAGGAGGGACCTGTGTGAAGTTAGCCCCCCCATAGTGTCAGATTTGCTTCAAAATAGTGTCATTTGTTTGTGCTTCGTTTGTGCACGTTTGTGCACACAAAATTAGCGTTTGTGCGCACTTCGTTTTTGAGTTATTGATCATTGATTGATAATTGATCAGCCCCCCCATAGTGTCCGATTCACTCCAAATTAGTGTCATTGTTTAGCATTTCGTTTGTGCACGTTTGTGCACATAAAATTAGCGTTTGTGCGCACTTCGTTTTTGACCAGACCAAGACCCGAGTGTGTGTGTGTGTGTTCTACCTACAAAAATCACACCATTAGAATTACAAATTTGATCTATTTTATTATTTTTAAAAAGGCACTTGTGAAACACCTATATCTTTGGTGTGGGACCTACATGGAACTATCGTGGGAAAATGCTGTGAGTCAACAGTAACCATGGTTACCAAGTACTCAAATTGTTACATTGCCTTTTTTTCACACTGTCACGTTCAAATCTGTTTGTAAGGTGAACTGTGGCTAAAACAGAAGATATGCACAGTTTGTCAAAGTGTTTTATTTCTTGTACCACAAACATTTTGTGTACTTTGGAATTACATGAAATAATAATTAAAGGTGCAAGCTTCAATATTTCTGTGAACCAAAGAAAAAAGTGCCTCATCATGATGGAAGCAGGAAAAAACACAAAAAAACTGGTAAAAATTCTATTTCTCACCTCATTCTTTGCCTGAATGTAAAATATCAGTGACAAAGGCTGTGGACATTAGAAACAAAATGTATGGGTTCAGTTGGTCCAAGAGATGGAAAATAAAGACCTCAGGTGCAGGTTTCAGTTAGTTTTAAATCAGCGGTTCCCAAACTATGGGTCAAGGACCACAGAATGGGACCATTTGCCATTTATCATTTTAAAAAGTTGGGAAATAGATAAGATAATCCTTTATTGATCTCACAAAGGAGATCACGTGTAGACGTGTAGTAGTCCTAAATCCCAGTCTCACAGTGGCTTTGTGGTTAGTGATTCTCACACATGGGGCAGGGCCTGAAGTGAGGTCATTATGTTCTTCGTCGAATAGCCATGGGACGTGTGCTGTAGGGCCCAAGTGTGGATTTTTGCTTGGGGCCCCAGAAGGGCCAGCACCGGCTCTGCTCTCCATAAATTTGTTTAATGTTGGCACAAATGGCACATTTGTCAACAATGTGTTTTGGAAACACAAAATAAGATGGCAGGTGCCATTTGATGATAAAACAAAAAAGTAAAGTTTTTATCATGAAGCCAACCGTTTTTAAACCCTGATCAATTACCAATCAATGATCAATACCTCAAAAACGAAGTGCGCACAAACGCTAATTTTATGTGCACAAACGTGCACAAACGAAATGCTAAACAATGACACTAATTTGGAGTGAATCGGACACTATGGGGGGGCTGATCAATTACCAATCAATGATCAATAACTCGAAAACGAAGTGCGCACAAACGCTAATTTTGTGTGCACAAACGTGCACAAACGAAGCACAAACGAATGACACTATTTTGAAGCAAATCTGACACTATGGAGGGGCTAACTTCACACAGGTGGAGGAGGGGTGTGTCTCCTGGTAAGGGATGCCTGGTGCGGCGCGGTGGTGGTGAGGGAGCGTCTCTGCACACCTCATATCGAACTGCTCTGTGTGTCACTCAGACCATATCACTTACCTCGTGAATTTCCACAACTTTTTTTCACTGTGGTCTATATTCACCCTCAAGCAAACAGCTCTAAAGCGGCAGAAGAAATATTCAACTTATCACAAAAATTAGAGTCTCTCTCCCCAGATGCACCCAAATTTTTCCTTGGGGATTTTAATAACTGTTCACTAAAAAGTACTTTACGTACGTACCACCAATATGTAAAGTGCTGTACAAGGAAAAATAAAATATTAGATCTCTGCTATGGCACGGTGTCAGGGGCCTATGTATCCTCTGCACTGCCACCTTTGGGAGCATCAGATCATAATGTAGTGTATCTTCGACCAGTCTATGAGCGACTATTGAAGAGAGAGAAGCCACAAATCAGAACAGTCAAAATTTGGAACGAAGACAGTATTAAGGCTCTTCAAGGCTGTTTTGAATGCACCTTATGGGACACTTTTAACTGTTCTGACTTAAATCAGCAAGTTGATGTAATCTCTGACTATGTTCTGTGTTGATTCTGTCGTGCCCACAAAAACTGTGAAAAAATATCCTAATGACCATCCATGGGTCTCCAAAAAACTGAAATACCTATTGCATAAAAAAAGAGTGGCTCACACCCAAAAAAATGAGATAGCTAAGAAAGAAATTCAACGTGAAATTAAAAGGCAGGTCAAAACTGATAAGCTTGCCTTCAAAGATAAAATGCAAGGGGCTATGGCATCTGGAAATAGTAGAGAAGCCTGGCAGGGCATCAAGGCAATTACCAATGTTCCCCACAAGGGTAAAGCTACAACAGGCCATGGGAGAAGAGGGGAGGAACATTCAGCCAATGACTTCAATGAATTTTTCTCCCGTTATGAAAATGGTCATGATCTGAATCAAGTACACTCAGTGACATCGGACACTCACACTATCACTATTTGTCAGGGGGATGTGTGTTCCCTTTTCAAAAAAATAAATCCACGCAAGAGTCCTGGCCCAGATAACATCTGTGGTAATGTGCTAAAACATTGTGCCGAACAACTGTCCCCTGTCTTTACTGATTTGTTTCAGTCTTCACTGGACCAGCACATTGTACCACGTCTGTGGAAGACATCAACTATTACGCCCGTGCCGAAAATTACAAAACCTTGTGACTTGAACCACTTTCGCCCTATAGCTTTAACCCCACTGGTGATGAAATGTTTTGAAAGGATCATAAAAAAACACATAATCGAGCAAACGCAACACAAACTAGATCCGTTTCAGTTTGCCTATCAACCCAATAAGGGTGTTGATGATGCCATAGCAACATTATTGCACTTAGTTCTCTCCCACTTGGACACATCAAAAAATTACGCTAAAATCATTTTTTTTGATTTTTCATCTGCATTCAACACTATTCTGCCAAATATCTTGGCTCAGAGACTAGACAGGGACTTTTCACTTGAAGGAGGACTCATTTTATGGGTTCTGGACTTCCTCAGCCAACGAGTGCAGCAGGTCCGGATGGGGTCTGTGTTTTTCAGACAGGATTGTCACTAACATCGGCTCTCCTCAAGGGTGCGTATTATCGCCATTGCTTTACATTCTTTACACCAATGGCTGCACCAGCTCCCTCCCTGGCAGGCACTTGGTAAAGTTCGCTGATGATACAGCCCTTATCAGCCTGCTTCGGGAGAACGAGACTGAACACGGCCCTGTCCTAAACGAGTTCATCTCCTGGTGTGACGACTCCTATCTCCTATTGAACACAACAAAGACGAGGGAGCTGACCATCGACTTCAGGCGGGAGTCCACACACAGCCCGACCATCATCAAAGGAGAAGTCATTGATTCTGTTTCTGAGCACAAGTATCTGGGTGTGATCTTAGATGACAAATTAAAGTGGGATAAAAATACAGATCACATCACAAAAAAGGGTCAACAGAGACTATATTTTATGAAGAAATTGGTGTCCTTTCAGGTGGATACAACCATGTTGAAAATGTTTTATAGTGCTTTTGTGGAGAGTGTACTGACTTTCTCTATCATCTGTTGGTTCGGGGCCATGACTGAGGCACAAAAGAACTCCCTCAGGAAAATATGTACAGTTGCAAACAAAATCCTGGGTGTTCCTATGAAGGGTCTGCAGGACATTTACTTTACTCGAGCTCGGAATAAAGCAGACATAATATTATCGGACTCAAAACATCCTCTGTTTAGTGAGTTTGAGCTGCTCCCCTCAGGTCGAAGGTACAGGAGCCCCGCCCTGACTAAAAACAGGACCAGGCAGTCATTTGTGCCACAAGCCATTTTACAATTAAACAAACCAACAATTCGAAGTAACCAACAGTGATTTTTTTTTCTTTTCTTTTTTTTTATTCTGCACAGCTGGTCTGTCAGAGAAGGTTTTTAAGGAATGTAGATAACGATTTTAACAATTTAAACTGAGGTTGACTGGCCGTGGTTTGTTCTTTGTATGTTGTCGATGTTTGGATTTGTCTGCTGTGGTCATTGTTGTATTTGTGTACTCACTGCAAATGAATTTCCCCCACGGGGGACAATAAATTTTCTACTACTACTACTACTAACTGTACTTTTACATGAGTAAAAATTATAGTTACTCGTTCCACAGTGAGTTAATCTTGAAGTGGCAAAAGCATCTTCTTGACACATGCAATAAATGTAGTTTGTGTTTATATACTTTATTAATCAGAACAATATTCTTATATTTTTATGGCATTTCCGTTAGAAAAAATAGGAGCTCGGAGGTCCAGCCCTATTAGGTGACGGTGATACTTCAGTCTCCAACTTTCCAAACCAATCCATAACTTCATACTGATATCACTCACCATTACCATAGAGCAAGAAGAAGAAGCAGAAGCAGAAGAAGAAGAAGAAGCAGAAGAAGAAGAAGAAGAAGAAGAAGAAGAAGAAGAAGAAGAAGAAGAAGAAGACAAACATTGCTGTCAGGCTCTCCATCATGTATTATTTTAATTAATGCAATGTTTACAATGACAACAGTATATACAATCATTGAGTCGACAGGCTCTCCATCTGGTTATACAAATCACGATTGAGCGCGCGGCGTCACGAACGTGCCGTGCGTCAGTGCCATGGAAACGGGGCGCTATTTAAACAGCGACTTGACCAGAATCTTTCTTTCTGTCACTGACAACCCGACTTGGAGATTACACGTGAGGTCTGTATCTTCATTTCTTGTGAAGTCCATGTCAACTATTGGTCAAATACACATTCAAAACACTTTGTAACACTTTGTTTCTCTTGTTATGTGTGTTTTGCAGATTTACTGAACGAGCTAACTACTGAACAATGGCACCTTCGTTCTTCGAGTTCCCTCTTCGTGGTAAGTCCTGTCTAAAATACTGTATATCGACAAATATTGCAAACATAGCGTGAGTGTTGAATGTTGGCAACAGTTTTGTCCGCGTGAGGGCAATGCGGCTTTTGCTAAAGCTAATGTTTGGGTCATAAGTGGTTCAGTTGACGAAATGGTCAAGTTTACAGGTAACTTAGTTGGTAACTTTCACTCGACGATTTCTTTTTAGGACATGGTTAATACCTGATAAAAAGGGCTTAAATGTATCAGTAGGAGTCTTCAGTAAAACATTATCAAGGAATTTGTTGGAAAACGAAGGTATTTTCGTTTCTGGGCGTCTAGTTTTGCGCAGTGTTCAAGTTGCTGAAATGGTTTCCTTCACAGGTAGTTAATAACTTTCACTCGACGATTTCTTTTTCGGGCATGGTTAATGCCTGATAAAAAGGGCTTAAATGTATCAGTAGGAGTCCTAAGCAAAACATTATCAAGGAATTTGTTGAAAAACTAAGGTGTTTTAGTTTCTGGACATGTGTGGTGTGTTACACAACATGGACATTCATGGATGTTTTATGTAAGCTTTCCAGTCCAACTTTCTAAACTGGCAGATTATTATTAGTTACAGAAATGCATTGGCAATGCTTAAAAAGCAGATCAATATTGTTTTAGTTGACTTTTGTGCATTTTTAGGTGTAGATGGCACTATCAGGGGCCCTGTGAACTTACGCAAAACTGAGGTTAGTGATATTTCACTTATTTCTTACAATTGTAATATTTAAATGTTAAAATGTAATATTGTAGCATTCAATGAATGGTAATTAACATGAGTTGGTTAATAGTTATTACATGTTCCTGTAAGTTGCTTATGTTTGTTTGTTCCAGGCCTTCTGCTGGACGCTCCGTCGGTCGCCCTGTGGGAAGACCCGTGGGACGCTCCAGAGGTCGACGAGGACGAGGACGACTGGTTTGAGGTAAATGAGTTGTTCTTTTTCCTAGCATCTTCTGATGAAGAGGAGGAGGAGGAGGAGGAGGAAGACGCTGCGGACTCTGATGAAGAGGAGAGGGGAGAAGACTCTGCGGACTCTAGCGACAGCTGTCTTTCAGAGGAAGAGGAGGGTGAAGAGGATGACCAGCGCTTTCCTCCAGAAGAGTTTTGGGCTGGCTGGCGGGCCCCTCCTGCTCAAGCTGTGGAGAACCCTGTCCCACAGCAGCGAGCAGAGAGCCTGTCTCCAGCCTTCAGCGCTCTGCAGAGGATGTTCGAGGAAGCGCTTCACCGTCAGGACCTCGGTCAGCTCTCTCCCCCTGCACCCTCCCGTCCCGCCCTGGATGTGTCTTCAGGTTCTGCTCCGGACTTTCTGCCCCTCGGCGGATCCAAGCGCAGCAGGGATGAAGATGACGAAGACAAGGAGGTCGGCTTCAAGCGCCCGCGCCTTTCTTCCTAAGACGGCCTGACAATCTCTCCACTTCTGCTGCGACGTCCGGGGACTTCCCCCGCGAGTCCCTCCAGTTCCTGCTCCAGGACCCAGAGTCAGACGAGGACTGAGTATTAGCCTCAAAGCTTTGGACCTGGAACCTCCGTAACGGCGACTTTTACCACCGTCCACGTCGCCGCGCTTTGACCTGTATATAGTCTTTACTTAGTCGTAGCTGTGTGTGCGTCAAAAACAAAGACAACAAATATATATTTCTTGTGGTAAGTAAGTAGTAAGTAAGTAAGTAAGTAAGAAGTAATAGTACTAGTATTTGTGTGTGCGTCAAAAACAAAAAGACAAAAAAAAAATCTTTGTTGTAATAGTAGCTGTGTTTCCAGTTTTCTAAATGTAAAGGTAAGTGTGTGTGTTTAAAACTATATATTTACAATATTTTGTACATTCTACTTATTCTTCTTAGTCGTAGCTGTGTGTGCGTCAAAAACAAAGACAACAAATATATATTTCTTGTGGTAAGTAAGTAGTAAGTAAGAAGTAATAGTACTAGTATTCGTGTGTGCGTCAAAAACAAAAAGACAAAAAAAATCTTTGTTGTAATAGTAGCTGTGTTTCCAGTTTTCTAAATGTAAAGGTAAGTGTGTGTGTTTAAAACTATATATTTACAATATTTTGTACATTCTACTTATTCTTCTTAGTCGTAGCTGTGTTTGCTTTAAGACAAAGAGACAAAAAAAGTTTAAACTCAGTGTATTTGCACTTTTCCTGCAGTTGTAGGTGTGCCTTAACTAGTTCTACTCTGGGCATAGGAGGGTTAGACAGGATCGCCCCATAACCCGAGGGTTGTCGGTGCGACTCCTTCACTGTGCGTTTTGTGTAAATATTCCATTTGACTTCTTTATTGGCCGTGTTTAAACTGAACATTTGGATCAGGAGGTCTGGGTTTGTTGACGAGCTGGTCGGACAATCTCTGTCCTCCTGATGAGGTTGTTGTTATGGGACAGCAGTGGCTCAGCTGGTAGAGTTTGACCTCTAACTCAAAGGTTGGAGGTTCGATCTCTTATACTGGCAACGCTCGCTGTCGTTGTGTCCTTGGGCAAGACACTTGACCCGCCTTGCCTCTAGTGTGGATGTGTGTGTGTGGAGAGAGTGAATGGGTGAATGGCTGACTGCTGTACTGTGAGGTAAGTGTGTCTTTGGAGACACTTACTGACTGTGATGATCTGTAACGTGGCGACTTGGGTTTGTCCATGAACTCATCAGTTTGTGGGACACTCCCTCCTTCTCCATTTATCTTGTTTTTTTATTGTACTGTATTATATTAATGTCATTAAAAGATTTGTCTTGCCTCTTTGCACTTGATTTGGGTTTATCAAAAATACAAAAGCTATTTTAAAAGGTGTGAAAGGTGTGGACAAAGGGCTTATTATTATCATTAATAAAACTAGAAAAATAAAATGTCAATTTAAAACTGGCCTTAATCAAAACTGCTGCATGATTTTCATCTAATTTATGGCTAATGCCACAATATTAAAGATGAAAAAGGTGTGTTTTCGTAGGTAGGGTGTGTGTGTTTTTGCTTTATTTGTTTACAGGGAAACATGGAGCCGTCCACATCCGGGAGTGAACATCGCACCAGCAGAGGGGGTCCTGACCAACACCACACAAACGCAGCTCCAGAGGGACCTGGGAGTGACCTGTGAATTCTCAGGAGGCCACTGCTCTTGGTAAATGGTCTCCGCTTATATAGCGCTTCGCATCAAGGAACCACTCACCCATTCACACTCTCATTCATTCACCGATGTACGCAGGTACCGGAGGCAAGGACACGACGGCAGTGTGCACCTGCAGGAGCCGGGGTTCTTCTGACCATGAGACGACCCGCTGTCCTCCTCTCTTATTGGAAGTGGCAGGTCACTGGAGTGCACAGAGGCCACAGAGGGAGCTCCAGCTGAGGTGAGGCGGTGCTGCAGCGGGGTCCTTCTGACTGTGCAGCGCCATGAAGCACTTAAGGCAGTGATCAATAAACCTTTGTAAATATGGTTGATTTGTATTGTCTTTTTTGTTTACAGTTTATTAAGAAAGTATTGGAAAGAATCATTTACCTTTGTTGCGAGTGAACTATTATAAACAGCACAGATGTGGTAGAGCAGAGACTGCCCAAATGTGGGACAGGGGAAAAATTGTTTGTGTGATGGTCCTAACAGGTCAAATAGTTGTGAGTTATTTAGATGAGATCCTTTTATTTGCAAGTCCATTAAGGGGAGACACTACAGGCAAAACTCCATTTTTTCAGTTTCAAGTTTTGGGCCAAATTGGTCTCTGAACATACAAGCTTTCTCCCGGGAACCAAAAATATACCGAATCTTCACAAAAACATGTTTAAATATTGCGCTGATTCAATGTTCCCCCATAGACTTATATGGGACAATGCAATTTCAAGGGCCTTTTTCTCAAAACACATTTTTCTGTCATTGTGGCGACACTATGTTCACGTCAGTCGGACCTAAAGACTTCAGATTTTCCAGCCTTGGACTGAACAATATTTGGAAGATTTTTTCAGAGGGATTTTTTATTATTCAATCCCAAAGCCCCATTTATTGAGTTTTGAATGTCAAAAAATAAGGCGAAAATTACATTTTTCCACTAAAAAACAGCTTATTTTAAAACTAAACAAGAAATCCAAAATCCCCTCTGAAAACGTCTTGGCAACTCATTAATCAATAAAATGAAACCATAAATTTGAATGTAGCTCTATCCATTATTCAGATTTCGTCGCCGAAAAGATGGGAAATTTGGGGCATTTTTAGGCATAAAACACCTTGTTCTTATACGAAAAGATAAAATGACAGAAAACTTGCAATGTATTTTTTTCTCACATTTATGCCAGTGATCTACAGCAACAGTTTCAAATTGATATCTGTGAATATACATTTTTTCCCTATTCACCTGCAGTGTCTCGCCTCAAACACTAGGGCTTCTTCAGATGGTACAGGGTCATCTGCTATTTTGGGGAGATGAAGGCCTGCGGATGCACCACACATTCAGCACTGAGGCTTTCCCATTTTGTAAAGGAGGTTCACGGTTCTCCAATTACAACCTTTGAAACTGTATTTACTGTATTTCGGGAGAACTCAACACAAAGAAACCGCATTTAGAACTGCTATTTGGGGAGGTTTAAGGCAACTATCTGACAGTGAAGAAACTTGAGAAAGTTGTCAACACTGGCTTGTAAAGTGCACTTCAAGTGTGGGTTAGGTTCAGGTTAAGGTGCTTTATTTGTCATACAACTGTACACTGATATTTGTCCTCTGCATTTGATCCATCCTTCCGACACCGCTGGGACGTCCTGTAAGAAGCAGTGGGCAGCGCCCGGGGACCCGTCTCCAGATGTGGAGCCAGGCTGATGGTCAGAATCAGGATCCACCTATTGTACATGTTTTAGTGCCAATATTATTAATGAAGACAAAGTATTTCAAAGCAGAATGCCTCCTCTTATTTCAGTATACAGGCACATCAGGTGACACCCTGTGGAGACAAATATGCTCAGTTATTCATGCATTGCTAAAATGTTCAATGTAATATTGTAACCAACCAGGCTACACAATAATCTGTACTCTGTATTTAATCATAGCAGCAAAGACTCTCAGGTCACAATTCATCTGCTTCAAAATGGCCTGTTGCTCACATGACGGCAGCCAACATCAGATGTGAGTAGTACCTTTACTTTTTGAAGTACTTGTACTTCACTTTTTCAATGAAATCAATTAAAAGAAAAATGAACTGAAAATGAGACAAATGTGCTTTATTGATGCTCAAATGTTCAATGTAATAAATTACATTATTGTAACCAATCAGGCTACACAATAATCAATACACTATATTTAATAATACCAGCACAGATTAAAAAAACAAAAACAAACAATCAATACTTCAAATTGTCTTGTTGCTCACATGATGTAGTTGGCCGACCTCAGAGGCGACTTTACTACTCAGTTGTTTTTTGAAGTAATTTCCCTTCGTGGAATAGTTTTCATATATGGTACTTTTTACTTCTACCTGAGTAATAGGCTATTATAATGAAGTAACTGTACTTTTACATGAGTAAAAATTATAGTTACTCGTTCCACAGTGAGTTAATCTTGAAGTGGCAAAAGCATCTTCTTGACACATGCAATAAATGTAGTTTGTGTTTATATACTTTATTAATCAGAACAATATTCTTATATTTTTATGGCATTTCCGTTAGAAAAAATAGGAGCTCGGAGGTCCAGCCCTATTAGGTGACGGTGATACTTCAGTCTCCAACTTTCCAAACCAATCCATAACTTCATACTGATATCACTCACCATTACCATAGAGCAAGAAGAAGAAGCAGAAGAAGAAGAAGAAGAAGAAGAAGAAGAAGAAGAAGAAGAAGAAGAAGAAGAAGAAAAACATTGCTGTCAGGCTCTCCATCATGTTTTATTTTTATTAATGCAATGTTTACAATGACAACAGTATATAAAATCATTGAGTCGACAGGCTCTCCATCTGGTTTTACAAATCCCGATTGACGCGCGCGGCGTCACGAACGTGCCGTGCGTCAGTGCCATGGAAACGGCGCGCTATTTAAACAGCGACTTGACCAGAATCTTTCTTTCTGTCACTGACAACCCGAGTTGGAGATTACACGTGAGGTCTGTATCTTCATTTCTTGTGAAGTCCATGTCGACTATTGGTCAAATACACATTCAAAACACTTTGTAACACTTTGTTTCTCTTGTTATGTGTGTTTTTGCAGATTTACTGAACGAGCTAACTACTGAACAATGGCACCGTCGTTCTTCGAGTTCCCTCTTCGTGGTAAGTCCTGTCTAAAATACTGTATATCGACAAATATCGCAAACATAGCGTGAGTGTTGAATGTTGGCAACAGTTTTGTCCGCGTGAGGGCAATGCGGCTTTTGCTAAAGCTAATGTTTGGGTCATAAGTGGTTCAGTTGACGAAATGGTCAAGTTTACAGGTAACTTAGTTGGTAACTTTCACTCGACGATTTCTTTTTAGGACATGGTTAATACCTGATAAAAAGGGCTTAAATGTATCAGTAGGAGTCTTCAGTAAAACATTATCAAGGAATTTGTTGGAAAACGAAGGTATTTTCGTTTCTGGGCGTCTAGTTTTGCGCAGTGTTCAAGTTGCTGAAATGGTTTCCTTCACAGGTAGTTAATAACTTTCACTCGACGATTTCTTTTTCGGGCATGGTTAATGCCTGATAAAAAGGGCTTAAATGTATCAGTAGGAGTCCTAAGCAAAACATTATCAAGGAATTTGTTGAAAAACTAAGGTGTTTTAGTTTCTGGACATGTGTGGTGTGTTACACAACATGGACATTCATGGATGTTTTATGTAAGCTTTCCAGTCCAACTTTCTAAACTGGCAGATTATTATTAGTTACAGGAATGCATTGGCAATGCTTAAAAAGCAGATCAATATTGTTTTAGTTGACTTTTGTGCATTTTTAGGTGTAGATGGCACTATCAGGGGCCCTGTGAACTTACGCAAAACTGAGGTTAGTGATATTTCACTTATTTCTTACAATTGTAATATTTAAATGTTAAAATGTAATATTGTAGCATTCAATGAATGGTAATTAACATGAGTTGGTTAATAGTTATTACATGTTCCTGTAAGTTGCTTATGTTTGTTTGTTCCAGGCCTTCTGCTGGACGCTCCGTCGGTCGCCCTGTGGGAAGACCCGTGGGACGCTCCAGAGGTCGACGAGGACGAGGACGACTGGTTTGAGGTAAATGAGTTGTTCTTTTTCCTAGCATCTTCTGATGAAGAGGAGGAGGAGGAGGAGGAGGAAGACGCTGCGGACTCTGATGAAGAGGAGAGGGGAGAAGACTCTGCGGACTCTAGCGACAGCTGTCTTTCAGAGGAAGAGGAGGGTGAAGAGGATGACCAGCGCTTTCCTCCAGAAGAGTTTTGGGCTGGCTGGCGGGCCCCTCCTGCTCAAGCTGTGGAGAACCCTGTCCCACAGCAGCGAGCAGAGAGCCTGTCTCCAGCCTTCAGCGCTCTGCAGAGGATGTTCGAGGAAGCGCTTCACCGTCAGGACCTCGGTCAGCTCTCTCCCCCTGCACCCTCCCGTCCCGCCCTGGATGTGTCTTCAGGTTCTGCTCCGGACTTTCTGCCCCTCGGCGGATCCAAGCGCAGCAGGGATGAAGATGACGAAGACAAGGAGGTCGGCTTCAAGCGCCCGCGCCTTTCTTCCTAAGACGGCCTGACAATCTCTCCACTTCTGCTGCGACGTCCGGGGACTTCCCCCGCGAGTCCCTCCAGTTCCTGCTCCAGGACCCAGAGTCAGACGAGGACTGAGTATTAGCCTCAAAGCTTTGGACCTGGAACCTCCGTAACGGCGACTTTTACCACCGTCCACGTCGCAGCGCTTTGACCTGTATATAGTCTTTACTTAGTCGTAGCTGTGTGTGCGTCAAAAACAAAGACAACAAATATATATTTCTTGTGGTAAGTAAGTAGTAAGTAAGTAAGAAGTAATAGTACTAGTATTTGTGTGTGCGTCAAAAACAAAAAGACAAAAAAAAAATCTTTGTTGTAATAGTAGCTGTGTTTCCAGTTTTCTAAATGTAAAGGTAAGTGTGTGTGTTTAAAACTATATATTTACAATATTTTGTACATTCTACTTATTCTTCTTAGTCGTAGCTGTGTTTGCTTTAAGACAAAGAGACAAAAAAAGTTTAAACTCAGTGTATTTGCACTTTTCCTGCAGTTGTAGGTGTGCCTTAACTAGTTCTACTCTGGGCATAGGAGGGTTAGACAGGATCGCCCCATAACCCGAGGGTTGTCGGTGCGACTCCTTCACTGTGCGTTTTGTGTAAATATTCCATTTGACTTCTTTATTGGCCGTGTTTAAACTGAACATTTGGATCAGGAGGTCTGGGTTTGTTGACGAGCTGGTCGGACAATCTCTGTCCTCCTGATGAGGTTGTTGTTATGGGACAGCAGTGGCTCAGCTGGTAGAGTTTGACCTCTAACTCAAAGGTTGGAGGTTCGATCTCTTATACTGGCAACGCTCGCTGTCGTTGTGTCCTTGGGCAAGACACTTGACCCGCCTTGCCTCTAGTGTGGATGTGTGTGTGTGGAGAGAGTGAATGGGTGAATGGCTGACTGCTGTACTGTGAGGTAAGTGTGTCTTTGGAGACACTTACTGACTGTGATGATCTGTAACGTGGCGACTTGGGTTTGTCCATGAACTCATCAGTTTGTGGGACACTCCCTCCTTCTCCATTTATCTTGTTTTTTTATTGTACTGTATTATATTAATGTCATTAAAAGATTTGTCTTGCCTCTTTGCACTTGATTTGGGTTTATCAAAAATACAAAAGCTATTTTAAAAGGTGTGAAAGGTGTGGACAAAGGGCTTATTATTATCATTAATAAAACTAGAAAAATAAAATGTCAATTTAAAACTGGCCTTAATCAAAACTGCTGCATGATTTTCATCTAATTTATGGCTAATGCCACAATATTAAAGATGAAAAAGGTGTGTTTTCGTAGGTAGGGTGTGTGTGTTTTTGCTTTATTTGTTTACAGGGAAACATGGAGCCGTCCACATCCGGGAGTGAACATCGCACCAGCAGAGGGGGTCCTGACCAACACCACACAAACGCAGCTCCAGAGGGACCTGGGAGTGACCTGTGAATTCTCAGGAGGCCACTGCTCTTGGTAAATGGTCTCCGCTTATATAGCGCTTCGCATCAAGGAACCACTCACCCATTCACACTCTCATTCATTCACCGATGTACGCAGGTACCGGAGGCAAGGACACGACGGCAGTGTGCACCTGCAGGAGCCGGGGTTCTTCTGACCATGAGACGACCCGCTGTCCTCCTCTCTTATTGGAAGTGGCAGGTCACTGGAGTGCACAGAGGCCACAGAGGGAGCTCCAGCTGAGGTGAGGCGGTGCTGCAGCGGGGTCCTTCTGACTGTGCAGCGCCATGAAGCACTTAAGGCAGTGATCAATAAACCTTTGTAAATATGGTTGATTTGTATTGTCTTTTTTGTTTACAGTTTATTAAGAAAGTATTGGAAAGAATCATTTACCTTTGTTGCGAGTGAACTATTATAAACAGCACAGATGTGGTAGAGCAGAGACTGCCCAAATGTGGGACAGGGGAAAAATTGTTTGTGTGATGGTCCTAACAGGTCAAATAGTTGTGAGTTATTTAGATGAGATCCTTTTATTTGCAAGTCCATTAAGGGGAGACACTACAGGCAAAACTCCATTTTTTCAGTTTCAAGTTTTGGGCCAAATTGGTCTCTGAACATACAAGCTTTCTCCCGGGAACCAAAAATATACCGAATCTTCACAAAAACATGTTTAAATATTGCGCTGATTCAATGTTCCCCCATAGACTTATATGGGACAATGCAATTTGAAGGGCCTTTTTCTCAAAACACATTTTTCTGTCATTGTGGCGACACTATGTTCACGTCAGTCGGACCTAAAGACTTCAGATTTTCCAGCCTTGGACTGAACAATATTTGGAAGATTTTTTCAGAGGGATTTTTTATTATCTAATCCCTAAGCCCCATTTATTGAGTTTTGAATGTCAAAAAATATGGCGAAAATTACATTTTTCCACTAAAAAACAGCTTATTTTAAAACTAAACAAGAAATCCAAAATCCCCTCTGAAAACGTCTTGGCAACTCATTAATCAATAAAATGAAACCATAAATTTGAATGTAGCTCTATCCATTATTCAGATTTCGCCGCCGAAAAGATGGGAAATTTGGGGCATTTTTAGGCATAAAACACCTTGTTCTTATACGAAAAGATAAAATGACAGAAAACTTGCAATGTATTTTTTTCTCACATTTATACCAGTGATCTACAGCAACAGTTTCAAATTGATATCTGTGAATATACATTTTTTCCCTATTCACCTGCAGTGTCTCGCCTCAAACACTAGGGCTTCTTCAGATGGTACAGGGTCATCTGCTATTTTGGGGAGATGAACGCCTGCGGATGCACCACACATTCAGCACTGAGGCTTTCCCATTTTGTAAAGGAGGTTCACGGTTCTCCAATTACAACCTTTGAAACTGTATTTACTGTATTTCGGGAGAACTCAACACAAAGAAACCGCATTTAGAACTGCTATTTGGGGAGGTTTAAGGCAACTATCTGACAGTGAAGAAACTTGAGAAAGTTGTCAACACTGGCTTGTAAAGTGCACTTCAAGTGTGGGTTAGGTTCAGGTTAAGGTGCTTTATTTGTCATACAACTGTACACTGATATTTGTCCTCTGCATTTGATCCATCCTTCCGACACCGCTGGAACGTCCTGTAAGAAGCAGTGGGCAGCGCCCGGGGACCCGTCTCCAGATGTGGAGCCAGGCTGATGGTCAGAATCAGGATCCACCTATTGTACATGTTTTAGTGCCAATATTATTAATGAAGACAAAGTATTTCAAAGCAGAATGCCTCCTCTTATTTCAGTATACAGGCACATCAGGTGACACCCTGTGGAGACAAATATGCTCAGTTATTCATGCATTGCTAAAATGTTCAATGTAATATTGTAACCAACCAGGCTACACAATAATCTGTACTCTGTATTTAATCATAGCAGCAAAGACTCTCAGGTCACAATTCATCTGCTTCAAAATGGCTTGTTGCTCACATGACGGCAGCCAACATCAGATGTGAGTAGTACCTTTACTTTTTGAAGTACTTGCACTTCACTTTTTCAATGAAATCAATTAAAAGAAAAATGAACTGAAAATGAGACAAATGTGCTTTATTGATGCTCAAATGTTCAATGTAATAAATTACATTATTGTAACCAATCAGGCTACACAATAATCAATACACTATATTTAATAATACCAGCACAGATTAAAAAAACAAAAACAAACAATCAATACTTCAAATTGTCTTGTTGCTCACATGATGTAGTTGGCCGACCTCAGAGGCGACTTTACTACTCAGTTGTTTTTTGAAGTAATTTCCCTTCGTGGAATAGTTTTCATATATGGTACTTTTTACTTCTACCTGAGTAATAGGCTATTATAATGAAGTAACTGTACTTTTACATGAGTAAAAATTATAGTTACTCGTTCCACAGTGAGTTAATCTTGAAGTGGCAAAAGCATCTTCTTGACACATGCAATAAATGTAGTTTGTGTTTATATACTTTATTAATCAGAACAATATTCTTATATTTTTATGGCATTTCCGTTAGAAAAAATAGGAGCTCGGAGGTCCAGCCCTATTAGGTGACGGTGATACTTCAGTCTCCAACTTTCCAAACCAATCCATAACTTCATACTGATATCACTCACCATTACCATAGAGCAAGAAGAAGAAGCAGAAGAAGAAGAAGAAGAAGAAGAAGAAGAAGAAGACAAACATTGCTGTCAGGCTCTCCATCATGTTTTATTTTTATTAATGCAATGTTTACAATGACAACAGTATATAAAATCATTGAGTCGACAGGCTCTCCATCTGGTTTTACAAATCCCGATTGACGCGCGCGGCGTCACGAACGTGCCGTGCGTCAGTGCCATGGAAACGGCGCGCTATTTAAACAGCGACTTGACCAGAATCTTTCTTTCTGTCACTGACAACCCGAGTTGGAGATTACACGTGAGGTCTGTATCTTCATTTCTTGTGAAGTCCATGTCAACTATTGGTCAAATACACATTCAAAACACTTTGTAACACTTTGTTTCTCTTGTTATGTGTGTTTTGCAGATTTACTGAACGAGCTAACTACTGAACAATGGCACCTTCGTTCTTCGAGTTCCCTCTTCGTGGTAAGTCCTGTCTAAAATACTGTATATCGACAAATATTGCAAACATAGCGTGAGTGTTGAATGTTGGCAACAGTTTTGTCCGCGTGAGGGCAATGCGGCTTTTGCTAAAGCTAATGTTTGGGTCGTAAGTGGTTCAGTTGACGAAATGGTCAAGTTTACAGGTAACTTAGTTGGTAACTTTCACTCGACGATTTCTTTTTAGGACATGGTTAATGCCTGATAAAAAGGGCTTAAATGTATCAGTAGGAGTCTTCAGTAAAACATTATCAAGAAATTTGTTGGAAAACGAAGGTATTTTCGTTTCTGGGCGTCTAGTTTTGCGCAGTGTTCAAGTTGCTGAAATGGTTTCCTTCACAGGTAGTTTATAACTTTCACTCGACGATTTCTTTTTCGGGCATGGTTAATGCCTGATAAAAAGGGCTTAAATGTATCAGTAGGAGTCCTAAGCAAAACATTATCAAGGAATTTGTTGAAAAACTAAGGTGTTTTAGTTTCTGGACATGTGTGGTGTGTTACACAACATGGACATTCATGGATGTTTTATGTAAGCTTTCCAGTCCAACTTTCTAAACTGGCAGATTATTATTAGTTACAGAAATGCATTGGCAATGCTTAAAAAGCAGATCAATATTGTTTTAGTTGACTTTTGTGCATTTTTAGGTGTAGATGGCACTATCAGGGGCCCTGTGAACTTACGCAAAACTGAGGTTAGTGATATTTCACTTATTTCTTACAATTGTAATATTTAAATGTTAAAATGTAATATTGTAGCATTCAATGAATGGTAATTAACATGAGTTGGTTAATAGTTATTACATGTTCCTGTAAGTTGCTTATGTTTGTTTGTTCCAGGCCTTCTGCTGGACGCTCCGTCGGTCGCCCTGTGGGAAGACCCGTGGGACGCTCCAGAGGTCGACGAGGACGAGGACGACTGGTTTGAGGTAAATGAGTTGTTCTTTTTCCTAGCATCTTCTGATGAAGAGGAGGAGGAGGAGGAGGAGGAGGAGGAAGACGCTGCGGACTCTGATGAAGAGGAGAGGGGAGAAGACTCTGCGGACTCTGGCGACAGCTGTCTTTCAGAGGAAGAGGAGGGTGAAGAGGATGACCAGCGCTTTCCTCCAGAAGAGTTTTGGGCTGGCTGGCGGGCCCCTCCTGCTCAAGCTGTGGAGAACCCTGTCCCACAGCAGCGAGCAGAGAGCCTGTCTCCAGCCTTCAGCGCTCTGCAGAGGATGTTCGAGGAAGCGCTTCACCGTCAGGACCTCGGTCAGCTCTCTCCCCCTGCACCCTCCCGTCCCGCCCTGGATGTGTCTTCAGGTTCTGCTCCGGACTTTCTGCCCCTCGGCGGATCCAAGCGCAGCAGGGATGAAGATGACGAAGACAAGGAGGTCGGCTTCAAGCGCCCGCGCCTTTCTTCCTAAGACGGCCTGACAATCTCTCCACTTCTGCTGCGACGTCCGGGGACTTCCCCCGCGAGTCCCTCCAGTTCCTGCTCCAGGACCCAGAGTCAGACGAGGACTGAGTATTAGCCTCAAAGCTTTGGACCTGGAACCTCCGTAACGGCGACTTTTAGCACCGTCCACGTCGCCGCGCTTTGACCTGTATATAGTCTTTACTTAGTCGTAGCTGTGTGTGCGTCAAAAACAAAGACAACAAATATATATTTCTTGTGGTAAGTAAGTAGTAAGTAAGTAAGTAAGTAAGTAAGAAGTAATAGTACTAGTATTCGTGTGTGCGTCAAAAACAAAAAGACAAAAAAAAAAATCTTTGTTGTAATAGTAGCTGTGTTTCCAGTTTTCTAAATGTAAAGGTAAGTGTGTGTGTTTGAAACTATATATTTACAATATTTTGTACATTCTACTTATTCTTCTTAGTCGTAGCTGTGTTTGCTTTAAGACAAAGAGACAAAAAAAGTTTAAACTCAGTGTATTTGCACTTTTCCTGCAGTTGTAGGTGTGCCTTAACTAGTTCTACTCTGGGCATAGGAGGGTTAGACAGGATCGCCCCATAACCCGAGGGTTGTCTGTGCGACTCCTTCACTGTGCGTTTTGTGTAAATATTCCATTTGACTTCTTTATTGGCTGTGTTTAAACTGAACATTTGGATCAGGAGGTCTGGGTTTGTTGACGAGCTGGTCGGACAATCTCTGTCCTCCTGATGAGGTTGTTGTTATGGGACAGCAGTGGCTCAGCTGGTAGAGTTTGACCTCTAACTCAAAGGTTGGAGGTTCGATCTCTTATACTGGCAACGCTCGCTGTCGTTGTGTCCTTGGGCAAGACACTTGACCCGCCTCTAGTGTGGATGTGTGTGTGTGGAGAGAGTGAATGGGTGAATGGCTGACTGCTGTACTGTGAGGTAAGTGTGTCTTTGGAGACACTTACTGACTGTGATGATCTGTAACGTGGCGACTTGGGTTTGTCCATGAACTCATCAGTTTGTGGGACACTCCCTCCTTCTCCATTTATCTTGTTTTTTTATTGTACTGTATTATATTAATGTCATTAAAAGATTTGACTTGCCTCTTTGCACTTGATTTGGGTTTATCAAAAATACAAAAACTATTTTAAAAGGTGTGAAAGGTGTGGACAAAGGGCTTATTATTATCATTAATAAAACTAGAAAAATAAAATGTCAATTTAAAACTGGCCTTAATCAAAACTGCTGCATGATTTTCATCTAATGTATGGCTAATGCCACAATATTAAAGATGAAAAAGGTGTGTTTTCGTAGGTAGGGTGTGTGTGTTTTTGCTTTATTTGTTTACAGGGAAACATGGAGCCGTCCACATCCGGGAGTGAACATCGCACCAGCAGAGGGGGTCCTGACCAACACCACACAAACGCAGCTCCAGAGGGACCTGGGAGTGACCTGTGAATTCTCAGGAGGCCACTGCTCTTGGTAAATGGTCTCAGCTTATATAGCGCTTCGCATCAAGGAACCACTCACCCATTCACACTCTCATTCATTCACCGATGTACGCAGGTACCGGAGGCAAGGACACGACGGCAGTGTGCACCTGCAGGAGCCGGGGTTCTTCTGACCATGAGACGACCCGCTGTCCTCCTCTCTTATTGGAAGTGGCAGGTCACTGGAGTGCACAGAGGCCACAGAGGGAGCTCCAGCTGAGGTGAGGCGGTGCTGCAGCGGGGTCCTTCTGACTGTGCAGCGCCATGAAGCACTTAGAGCAGTGATCAATAAACCTTTGTAAATATGGTTGATTTGTATTGTCTTTTTTGTTTACAGTTTATTAAGAAAGTATTGGAAAGAATCATTTACTTTTGTTGTGAGTGAACTATTATAAACAGCACAGATGTGGTAGAGCAGAGACTGCCCAAATGTGGGACAGGGGAAACATTGTTTGTGTGATGGTCCTAACAGGTCAAATAGTTGTGAGTTATTTAGATGAGATCCTTTTATTTGCAAGTCCATTAATTCTCAAACACTAGGGCTTCTTCAGATGGTACAGGGTCATCTGCTATTTTGGGGAGATGAACGCCTGCGGATGCACCACACATTCAGCACTGAGGCTTTCCCATTTTGTAAAGGAGGTTCACGGTTCTCCAGTTACAACCTTTGAAACTGTATTTACTGTATTTCGGGAGAACTCAACACAAAGAAACCGCATTTAGAACTACTATTTGGGGAGGTTTAAGGCAACTATCTGACAGTGAAGAAACTTGAGAAAGTTGTCAACACTGGCTTGTAAAGTGCACTTCAAGTGTGGGTTAGGTTCAGGTTAAGGTGCTTTATTTGTCATACAACTGTACACTGATATTTATCCTCTGCATTTGACCCATCCTTCCGACACCGCTGGGACGCCCTGTAAGAAGCAGTGGGCAGCGCCCGGGGACCCGTCTCCAGATGTGGAGCCAGGCTGATGGTCAGAATCAGGATCCACCTGTTGTACATGTTTTTATATTATTATTATTAATGAAGACAGAATATTTCAAAGCAGAATGCCTCCTCTTATTTCAGTATACAGGCACATCAGGTGACACCCTGTGGAGACAAATTTGCTCAGTTATTCATGCATTGCTATAATGTTCAATGTAATAAAATACATTTTTGTAACCAGTCAGGCTACACAATAATCTGTATTTTATCATAGCAGCAAAGACTCTCATAAGTCACTGCCCCAACTTCAAATTGGCTTGTTGCACACATGATATTGGCCAACATCAGAAGTGAGTAGTACTTTTTGAAGTAATTGCATTTCTTGGAGTAGGTTTAAAATATGGTACTTTTTACTTCTACTTGAGTAATATTAAGAATACTCAAATAAAAATCTTGGAATCTTTAAAGACATGACTTGAGCTTACTTTCATTTGAAAACAGTTTAACCTTTCTTTTCTTCTTCCTTTAACAAAACAACCTTAAATAATTTGAAGAATTGAAAAAAAAAAACTCACATCCTTAATTTGATCTTCTGCGGCCACCATAGGCTACGTCAGATGTAAATAGATTGAAGCTAATTCGCAGCTAAAGGGAGCTAACCTTTGATCGGCTGTACTGAGCAGTAAAATGGCTTTTACGCTTTATTCCCTGATTCAGGCCGCGATTCTTTGCGTAAACGCTGTAGCTGTTCTCCACGAAGAAAGGTTTCTCAGTAAAAGTAAGTTGCCTTTGTTAAATGTGAGTCGGTAGGACTAGCAAGAGGCTAACTCATCTTTCGCGTTCAGAATGTTAAGCATGGTTATGATGGATGATGGTGTCGTGGAATTTTCTTCATATTACTTTATAAAACTCCAAACTAAAACACAGTATGACACTGCTATCCCTGCCCAAGCCCGCTGTCATTGTGTCCTTTGGCAAGATACTTCTCGCCAGACTGTAAAATGTGACTTTTCGTTTCGACCATGATTTTCCAGTCGGCTGGGGAGTGGACCAGGGAGTCGGGGGCTTTGGAGATGATCCAGGCATAAAAACACAGATGATGAACCTGGTCCGCTCTGTCAGGACTGTCATGAGAGGTGAGTAGGAGTAGTAGTAATAGTGCAGATGACAGGTTAGAAGTAGTAGTACAAGAGTAGTAGTAGTAGTTGATGTGCAGATGACAGGTTTTCATGTTTTGTTGCTTACGTTTGTGTAAGTCACCAACATCCAGTGAAGCATCTGCCTCATGTTCGCTCTCAAGACTGGACAGATGCTACGTATCTGCAATGGGTTCTACAAAAATACAACAAACATCAGCCTCAACATCATATTTATTGTTGGGATATTTTTCAGTTTGTCAATCACAAGCATTTGATAACAAACAGATCTCTATTTGAGTAGTTATATTGTACAAATACTCACTGTGAGGAACGCTCCGAGCACAATACAGACACAACCTAAGTTTTGCCTACACTGTGCTGCTGTCACAATGGTTTCAGCAGCCATGGTGTAAAACTAGGTCTTGTCCATTTGCCACAAAACAAACAAGAACTCAAACCCAGGTCATGAACTTAAGCATGTTCTTGAATGTTTTTTTTTTATCATTTACCCAAATCACAGATCTAAAAATAGTAAATTCTGCCTGTTGTGTCTCTGGATGGTTAGATACAAAGTAGTAATTGCCTTGGTTGCTTACATGGGTTTTGTAAATCGACTTGCCCGCCCATCCATCCATCCATCCATCCATTTTCTTCTGCTTTATCCGGGGCCGGGTCGCGGGGGCAGCAGTCTCAGCGGAGATGCCCAGACTTCCCGATCCTCACACACCTCCTCCAGCTGTTCTGGGGGGACCCCGAGGCGACACCAGGCCAGCTCGGAGACATAGTCCCATCACCGTATCCTGGGCCTTCCACAAGGCCTTGTCCCAATAGGACATGCCTGGAACACCTCCCGTGGGAGGCGACCAGGAGGCATCCGGAACAGATGCCCGAGCCACCTCAGCTGCTCCTTTCGACGTGAAGGAGCAGCGACTCTACTCCGAGGTCCTCCCGGGTAACTGAGCTCCTCACCCGATCTCGGAGGGTGCGCCCAGCCACCCTGCGAAGGAAACTCATTTCGGCCGCTTGTATTCGCGATCTCGTCCTTTCGGTCATGACCCAAATCTCATGACCATAGGTGAGGGCGGGAACGTAGATTGATCGGTAAATCGAGAGCTTTGCCCCGACTCAGCTCCCTCTTCACCACGACAGACCGATACAGCGACCGCATCACTGCTGACGCCGCACCGATCCGTCTGTCGATCTCACGCTCCATCCGTCCCTCACTCGTGAACAAGACCCCGAGATACTTGAACTCCTCCACTTGAGGTAAGGACTCCCCACTGACCTGAAGAGGGGAAACCACCTTTTTCCGGTGGAGAACCATGGCCTCAGATTTGGAGGTGCTGATTCCCATCCCGGCCGCTACACACTCGGCTGCAAACCGCCCCAGAGCAGCTGAAGGTCCTGGTTCGTTAGAGCCATCAGAACAACATCATCCGCAAACAGCAGAGATGAGATCCTGAGGCTCCCAAACCGGACACCCTCCGGCCCCTGGCTGCGCCTAGAAATTCTGTCCATAAAAGTAATGAACAGAACCGGTGCCCGTCGCTCATGTAAATGCAGTGATAAAGGGCAATATTTTGTGACGAAAAATGAAAAGTTGGGAAACTAAAGGGAATAAATTGCTATATTCTATATTAGTGACTGTTCCATAGATTTCAGACTTTTTAGAACAGTTTGCACCACAGCAAGTTATGGAAATTGTACCTCTTCATTACGACACACAAAGAGCAATAATAAAATCACACAAAAAACAACTAGGGGGAACTTTTTTGGGGGGTAAAATATCGCAGATAAAAGTGAGTTTTTGGGTTAAGCGTGTTCTGATTATAAATGTGTCCAACCTGTCATTTGCACTTTAAAACATGAACTTGGTAAACCACTTCACGAAAATTGGATTCCTATTTTTTTCTCTTGAAATGCGTATGTTCTGTGGGCTAATTCAGTTTTATGCTTCTCTCTTTCAGTGCCTTTGATTGGTGTAAATTCAGTCTGCATCGTTCTTCTTCTTCTGTTTGGATGAAGTCAAGTGAAAAAAAGCACAGAAAATATAGGGAAATACAAGAAAACATGTTTTATACTGCGGGAATGAATGTCATTTCATTTTGAACTTGTTGTAATATAAAGTCCTTAATTAAAGCTTATTGTTTTTGTTGAACAATATTGTTCACTGGACAATTACTTTGATCTACATTGTAAGTGCACTGTAATAAATACACTGTTTGATTATTATAGCTAAATTCATGTGTTTTCTCTTTTGAACCTTGTTTACTAGTACATACAGCATATGTTAGTGGTACTTACATATGCTGTATGTATGTACCACTTACATACAAAGGCGGTATGGATTGGCCATACCGCCTTTGCTCTGCCCAATCCCGTCAGACCTTGGAAGCTAAGCAGGACTTGGATGGGAGACCGTTTGGGAACACCAGGAAGCCTAGCGAAGGTAGTGAGTGAGGCCGATGGCGCAAACTGGTAGCTTCGCTTCCGTCAGTCTACCCCAGGGCAGCTGTGGCTACAATAGTAGCTTACCACCACCAAGTATGGAGTGAACGAATAGTGCAATGTAAAGCGGAAAATGTAAAGTTGTCTATTGCCTATAAGTTAAAGTTAACACATAACATATATCAATGTCAGGAATAGAATAATTGCTCTGATTATGTTAACGCATAATTTTATTTTTTACAAACAATTCAACAACAGATTTCAATTGATACTTCAGTTCCAGAATTGAACATTGAACAAAAGCCAAAAGTCTTCGATGTTTCACAAAAGTCTCTAACGCCAATAGTTCTTTGGAAACAATTTAAACAGCTTTCCGTCTTGTGTTACTTCAAATCCATATTTCTCCAGCTGCTCTTTGTTGAAAGTTCCTGCTTCAAAGTCCTTCTTGATTTGAGGGGCCACAGCTTCGTCGAACAGGCTCTGCGCTGTCAGGGGCTCCTCGGTTCCTCTCGGGGCGCGGTAGGACACGTACGGCTGCAGTTTAAATCCCTCCAAATCCGGGACCACAAACTCCGGAATCATCTGCCGTATGGACACAAACTTATTGCTGGAGAGTTTGTACCCCGTCGGTCTCGATCCTCTGCCTTTATTGTGAGTCTTTGAGCCGCGTTTGCTGGTGAACTCTGACATTCGGTCTGCGCCTCTGATGATTCCTCGCATCAGCGTGGATAAGACGCCCATGGTTCCTCCTAGAGTAGAATGAGACAGAAAAATAACTAATTATTGTTTGAATTGCAATGTATTTTGGGGAAAATCACATGGAAGTCTTGAGATTTTGTTTATAAAATGTACAATATGAACTCAAATGCGCTAGTGTCATTTCAAACAGTGTCCATGATAAAATTTACTTGAGTTTGGAAAGAGCATTTGTTCCACTTTTGACCTTCTTGTGGAAATCTTAAGATCATTCCAGTGGACTATGAAGACTGAATTGAAGTGCAATAGGCACCATAATCTCCATAAAAGTTGCAGCTACTATTGTCATGCTATTCCAGTTACTATCTTTAAATGATAAATCTCAGTTAAAATGAAAAGTAGCCTATTTGATTGATTAAATCTGCAACCAAATATAGTGGAAAAAGCTAAAGAAAATATGAAGAACTGTCAGAATACATAACACTAGCAACAATCAGAAAATAATGCACACAATTAAACAATATCCAAATGATAGATTACAACTGTGGACTTATTTGGCACAAACTCATCTTAAATTCAATTCAAACACATTTGCCCAAATTCAGTGCAATCTGGTCGCAAGGATCCAGTACATTAGCATGCACTATGATAAGCCAGCTAAAGATTGCCTGGATATAGCCTTTACTCAGTTGTTTGCCGAGTTAAGAAGATGGCCAGCAGTTGTTAAAAGAGTCGCTAATCAGGCATCGCGCGCAACGACTTAATTTATCATAACTTTTAAGTTAAATCTGGCCTAAAAAGTATTTCCTCACCTTGAACGCCTGTGTTACAAGAAATGTGTCTGCGTGACTTCCCAAAGCCGGAGCCGGTGATTGGTCGAAAGCGCCAGAGTCCACCAATCAGATCCCGAGATACTCACGTCACTGTCACTGACGTAGACGCGTAAATAACAGGATGTCAAAGGACTTGCTCTTCAAAATAAAACGTGTTTCGCAAAAGTAAAGCGTAATTCTTTGATACAACTCACTTTGTAACAGTAAGAACAGAACAAAAATGGCAAACAACAGATGTATAATTACAAAATAAAAGTGCAGCAGAAATAAATATATGTACACGTAAACAAATGTATATGGTGAAAGCCAGGAGGGAGACACAGAAAAAAAAAATACATATATATAATAAGGCATGAAATCGTACACAACAGAATGAGACAGGAAAGGGGACCGTTTGCATCAAGATATTAGAGTATGGGATGACATAAAGATATAAATAATACAACACGTTTAGTGTGGTAACAGATTATAGGATGCATTATGGATTTTGATGGCTCTTTGATTGGTCACAGTGTTTATTGTTTTTGAGGGGGTGGTTGAGTTTGTTTATGAAATGAATAGACCTCTGGCGTGATTTCAGGGATTCCAGGTGCACTCTGTATTAATAAACCAACACATTTAGTAACCCAGGAGCTAAATATAGCATTGTAGCATTTCCGCGAAAGTGACCCTGCCAGCTGTAAAATGTGCCAATAAACTTGTCCCTGTGAAGAATTGGAATGCAACAAATATGTTTGAGTGAGTTTGAGCTACGACTAACATTGCACATGACAGGTTTTACAGTCTACGGTTTTAATGCTTTTGAAAATGTGACTAATTTTGATGAATATTATCTGTTGTAAGTAAATAATTACCATTTATTTCAGTGAAACAGCAAATTAATTAAGAAATGTTGGACATTATTTGAATTTTTAAGCTACTGACAGGACGTTGCTTTTTATTTCTATGGGAAGTGACATAGATAAAGGTAAAGTTCCATAGCTGCAGTTTGACTCACCCGTTTCCCATTGACGTAACATGGTCGGCATGGCAACAGTTTAAAATTCTCCTCTATCTATGTCACTTCCTGTCGGTTTCCAACAAGAAAGTGAAACTATAAACATCCCAAAAATGGTCAAACTTAAGAAAACTGGCTACAATCTTTAGCAAAATCTTACATATAATTGTGTTAACAATGTTTTAGCAAAAAAAAAGTGTATAATGTGTCTCTTTCATTGTTTTAAGTTCTCTTTTATCATGTAGGCTATGGTTATGCATCTACTTGAATATTTAAGAACACATCCACGAAGAGAATCTGATCACTCATATAATTATTGGTTAAAGTAATGTGTACATTTTGTAAACATTGCTTTTATTTTGAAAGGACGGGGTAACCGTTGTCATGGTGGTTCCGTGGACTTTACGCTACTACGCGGCATGTATACACAAAAAGTTTGACAAATAAAGGTACGTGCTCAATGTTTTTGCTCGGTTAACCGTGGGGAAAACGTGCTTAAAGGAACACTTGTTGATTTCTGTCATGATTTGTGGTTGGCGCTGTCATAAGCGATGTGTTTTAGGTTGTTTTGCGTCGCATGTTGTTGCATAGAGGAATGAAAGGGGAGACCTCGGGGGTGGTGGTGGTGTGTAAGGTCACCAATCACTGCTTTATTTTGGTTCACCTTATGGTTCTGCTTAAAATGTGGCAATGTTTTACAAACTCCAACTGTTCCTATTCGCTTTTTCCACATTTTCGCATGTTGCTAGATTATGAAAGACCCCGGTGTCTGTTTGTTTGTTTACTAAAATGCTTAAGGACAGGCTCTAAAGCAAAGAAAGTAGGCAAATGCCCCAAGAAAAGAAGACTCAGGTACCTTTCTTCCCTTATTGATCGCCTTAAGATTAATAAGATGTACCAGATGTGTCAGAGTGTAGGTAATGCTGAATCCAAGTTGAGTCTACACTGTAGGCTCCAATTTAATTCCTTTATATTTGGTTCTTGCAGTGCTAGGTTTGTTTCCATTATAAGACATTTTTCCAAATCTGGTTCAGATTACATGTCTTAATGCTGTTAAGTTATACTTAAAGGCACTATAACTATTTTTTTTCCTAGTAATTGAACAAGATTTGTTTGTTTGGGAAAACACGGTACATCTAATTATAAAGCATTTGTATCAATTTCATGGACCTACCTGTGAGTGATTTACAGGTTGATTTAGTGGCCTCCCCTTTTATTGTTCGTAATAAATAAATAATACAGATCAGGTGAAGGGCCGTTAAGAGACATAGCCTGCCCAGAAAGGTAGTTACTTGGATAGTTACAGTATATATACAGTATATATATTTTTATTCATCCACTGAGATTAAGAATCTCTTTATCAAGGATGTCCTGGTCAGTCCGTGAGTAAGCAATAACAGGAACCAGATACAAAACATGCAAGACAATCTGAGCCACATGTGCCGAGTTCTGGTTTGTCTTGAGGCTTCACGAGGAGTCACGACACAATCTAATCACATGTTATCATCACACGCCCTCACCCTATGCAGAACATACAGTATGTGACTCATGCAATCGCTGACTGCTTACAGCTCATTATGTGGGCACATACTCATATTTAGTCTGTGTTAGTGGAAGTGTAGCTGCTGTGGGTTTCTGGTTACAAATTTTGACCTCTTCTTTTGCTTCTTGATCTTTAACCTAGATTCTTCTTTTCGGTCAGTGCTTCATTGTGTTCAGAGCGGATTAAACTCTGCAGTGATTAGTATGAAACAGATCCTTGAGCAAAGCTGACGATGCTGTTTTAACTTTTTAAGGTATGGACAACAGTGACGATGGCGAGGATGAGGGCCTCTGCAGCATATATCCGGTATGTCATTTTCTCTGTGCGGATGAATAATCACATCCTATTGAACTGAATCAAAATCAGCTTTTGAATGTTAGTGTAGACCATGTTCTGAAAGGCTTCTTTATTTGTTTTGTAGGTAATATTTAACTGTGCTTTTATAAATTGTGCACAGTGAACAATTGGTTTTGATTTTTAACGATTTTTGCAAATTTAATCGGAATTGTAGTTGTTCCAATGCATTGACCCCATCCAACAAAACACCACCACAGTTAGACCTGTCAGTGTTACAACATTTTAAGTTCTATGTGTTGACGCAAGAATAGATCGCGATAAACAATATTATTTAAGAGCGTTTAAGACCGAAATCAAATCGCAGTAATGTCTTGTTTTAAAAGTTCATATTGACATTTCTTCAATAACACATAATAATTTAAATAAACACTATATTCTTTGTCTTCTTGAAGGATAAGTCGATATAGTAGTTATTCTGACAGGCTTATTCCGAGTACAATCATTATTATGACATTATGTACAGTGATTGGTCTTAGTCTTTATCATCTATACTCCCGTGCTTAGGAAAATATATGTCCATTTGAAATCCAGAGAGTGCAAGGGATTCACTACAGCTCGGCACCTTTCACACAAAGCGCATAAACGGGGGAATCTGACCCAGAATGGACCTTCTTGCTGTGAGGAAGAACGGCTAAAAAAAACAGCATGTGCCACTTTTGATCCAAGCACGTGTTTTAGTTATAATTCACTCTTTCATCCCAAACTCTTTTCTTGTATTGTTAATGTTGAAGCCTATTTATTGTGTATTTTCTTTTTCGTATTACTTTAATGTCTATTACTATAGATGTGCCTGTTAACCTCTTATCCCCCGCTTTAACCAAGCATATTTTCTCCTGTTTGGCTTTACCCAAATTTAAAAAGCTCCTTCACTGGAGCGTACAGCATTGTCATCGCTCTTCCACTGTATATTTGTCACCTTTTTGTTGCAGTTTTGTCGTCTGTTGTGTTGCCATTTTGTTACTTGTTTTGCTGCGTTTTTGTCACGTTCTTGTTATTATTTTTTTTACATTTTTCCAAGCTTTTTAGATTTGGGTAAAGCAAAACTGGAGCAGGAATACATAATAGTTAGTTTGTGATTTATTTTTTATATTTAATATTTGAGGGCCCCGATCCAAAAGCTACTACTTCATGGGGTGTCTACATTTTAAGATATTCTCTTTTTTCTGTGAAACAAAGGCTGCCGTGAACACGCTATAGTGAGTGCTGTGTGGTGATCGCTGTTTTCTGCTTTAAACAGTCGTATAGTGTCTTCTCTCTCTCTTTTTGGAGCCTATAACTCTTGCCCTCCATGCTGTCTGTTTCAGAGCCTCTTCAGAGTGCCCCTCGGCAGTGAGCTCACGGCCAAGATGCAGGAGTTTGTGGAGGAGAGGACTGAAATAAATATAGTAATGCACTCGATTCATAGTTATGCAATATTACAGAAATGTTTGATTTATCTTTTTTGAAGAAATTGGAATTATTCGAGTAGTTATTTCTTTCAGTACTTCTTTAATTCTACCTGAGTAATATTGTAATGAAGTAATGAAGTGTCTTACTCTTAATTGAGGGGGGGGGGAAAGTAACTTGTGCCACTGTGAGTAAATTTTAAAGTTGCAAAAGCCTAAAATACTGTATATATAGTTTGTGTTTCGAGCCTTTTTTTTTTTTTTTAGAAATGTATTTTTTATTCGAAATATTTGGTATTTTCTTTGGATATATTTGCAGTTTTATTTCTCATAGTTTATATCATCACTGAAACATAAATCGGAATTTTGCACTCGAACTCAGTACTCAAGTAACATTTTCTCTAAGTACTTCTTTACTTCGATTTATTTACTTAAAAAAAAAAAACGTATAAACTATATTCTATACTTTTACTTGAGTATTTATTTGGGTCACTACTTTTTACTTTTACTTGAGTAAAATTATAATTGTTCTACTATTGTTAAGTAACGTTACTCTTACTTGAGTAAATATTTTGGCCACTCTTCTCACCTCTGGCGATTTGTGATATAGTTGTCCTCACATATGGCGACAGTGGCGTAATTGGTAGAGCGGGTCGTCTCATGATCGGAAGGTCAGGGATTCGAATCCCACCTCCTGAAGATGCCCACTGTTGTTGTGTCTGCGTACATTGGTGTGTGAATGGATGACTGGTTCCTTGCTGTAAAACGCTTTGGGCCTAATGAAGGTAGAAAAGCGTTGAGTCAATTTACCATTTACAATATGGCTTATTATAACTATGTAAAATCTAATAGTAAAAATAAATAGTATTTTTTTTATGTAAACGCGTCATGTTCTAAATCTTATGGGCGTGAAAAGGGCTTGAAGGCTCATGTTATGTCATTAAGATACAGTGACTATCTCTTTAATTGTGTCTTCAGTGGACGGCTGTGCTGATCGCTGCAGGGACAGTCGTGTCAATCTTAGGAATTGTGGTGTTTTTACTTTATAGAAGATACAAGAAGTCAAGTAAGTGTTAAACAGTCTTTACACGTGGCAGTACAGAAGCCGTTTATTCATTTGAATTTGCTGTGTTTCTTAGAGATGGAGGCTGGAGTCCCTCACTACCGCTTCAGGAAAAGAGACAAAGTGATGTTCTATGGACGAAAGATCATGAGAAAGGTGGGTTTGGACAGTAAGTCGACAAGTTGTAGATGTGGCTGCTAAAGGTATGACTGCTCGAACAAACAAAAGTGGCCACTTGGAGTTAAGTAACTGTTCTGATCCAGGGCTGCTGCAGTTGGTCGTCTAGGTTCAGCAACACTTTGTGCACTAAGAATGAGATCAACCTGAACCACGTAATTCCATCAATGGATTTCTTCTTCCCTGATGGCAAGATGACAATGCCATCTTCATAGGGCTCGAAAGTCCAAATCTTAGCCCTATTGAGAATCTTTGGGATGTGCTGGAGATCGCTTTGCGCAGTGGTCACACTCTCCCATCATCAATACAAAATGAAAAATACAAGGGGGCGTGGTCTAGCTGAGGGGAAGAAATCCTCTCATGGAAATCAAACATTTTCTCTATTTGGCCGTTTTCTGGCGCACTATAAACATTGTATCACACACCAATAAAGTTAAGCCAAAATCAGGTTCATATGGATTTTTTCCCCGCATTTTTCGGTAGAAGCGAAAAACGGCACCCATTGCTAACGTTGGCATATATTGTATGAAGCTAATGTAGATTCCTAGTTAGCATTGTCCATTTTTTAAGTATTCATGGTATTATTCTACTTTATAGTAGAATAATATATTCATAATTCAGCATTTGTTAAAGTAATGGTGGAGAAATTTCAGTAATTTTTGATTTCCCATATATGACCTTTTTGGTATAGGATTTTTTAATAATGTGGAGCTTGTGGTTCATTATTTGATTGTGTTGGACTTTTGCGTATCCCCATTAAATTTTCCTTGTTAAAAGGTCAGATGAATAACAATCACAATGTTTTTGTTTCCTCACAGGTTCAAACGCTGTCCTCCCCACCGTCCTCCTCTTCAAGCTCTGGTTATCGGCAAAAATCAAGGAAAAGGCCGAAAGTCCTAACGATAGCCAGAAAGTATGTTTATCTGTTTACGCTGTTTCATCTGCAACTGCTGAGTACAAAAGTTCCTACTGTTCATTATGTCTGACTCGTGTTGTGTGTGTGGTTAGGATCCTGCGCATCCGGAAAGAACCCACAACCCTGCAGCCCAAAGAGCCGCCTCCGTCTTTACTGGAGGCCGATCTGACCGAGTTCGACGTGCAGAACTCACACCTGCCATCGGAGGTGCTCTACATGCTCAAGAATGTCCGGTCAGTTTGCACTGGAAGACAAATGTAATGATGTCTTCGATCAGTCACTAAGGATTCTGTACTTTTAGGGTCCTTGGTCACTTCGAAAAGCCGCTCTTCCTGGAGTTGTGTCGGCACATGGTGTTTATCCAGCTCCACCAGGGGGAGGCGCTGTTCAGACCCGGAGACACCGATGACAGTATTTATGTGGTCCAAGATGGCCGTCTCGAGTTGTGTATCCATGAAAACGTAAGCTTAATATTAATAGTTTTTCTTTTTTTTGTTATTATGTGGTACTTAACGTGTCGTGTCATTGCAGGACGGTACCGAGGCGGTCGTGAAGGACGTTTTACCCGGAGACAGTGTCCACAGCCTGCTCAGTATTCTGGACACCATCACAGTACGTCCACAAACAAAGTGTACAGTGTTCAACAGATGACAATACTGTAGCCCCTTCATATTCCACTGCTAACATATTTACTGACATATATAATGTTTTTCTTTAGGGTTATCCAGCTCCTTATAAAACGGTGTCTGCTCGAGCAGCAGCTCCCACCACCATCCTCCGCCTCCCTGCTGCCGCCTTTCAGTCCGTCTTCGAGAAGTACCCCGAGACTCTGGTCCGGGTCATCCAGGTACAGTGTAAAAGTCTCATACAGTGGTGAAGTGTATAAAGTTTAATTATAAGTACCTTTAAAGCATATATTACAGATGTATCTGTTTTTGTCTTGTCCAGATTATTATGGTGCGTCTTCAAAGAGTGACATTTCTTGCCTTACACAACTACCTCGGCCTGACAACGGAGCTGTTTAACCCGGTGTGTTCATTCACTTCAAATATCGTCTTTCTGCAAACCACATGCACATGTACTGTCACGCCTTCATGATTATGTTCTGCTCTTAATTTGTTGTCACATCTGCCTTGGGGCAGACTGATATCACTCACTTTTTTGATTGCATATGTTTGCAAAACATGACATTTTTGTGACAAAGGAAAGTCAAGCCATCTCCCTTGTGTCTGTGGCCCATGTGCTGGGAGTCACAGACCCTCACAGAGGGCTGCGCCGTCAGCCGTCCCAACAAGACGACTCCGGGGCGGAGAAGACAGACACAGGTTTGACACAACTGCTCTTTTACACACAGTCATTTCTATTACATGACTGTATCAACCAAAATCAAATTGTATTTTATTTTGTTGTTTCATTTTTCTAGCATGTTGTTTTTTGAGTAATTAAAAGGCATGAAAGCACAGCTTTTCTTTATGCCAACACACAAATACAATCATATAGCTTCATTTAAATAGAGTTTTGTTCCAACAGAAAAGTCCAATATTTCAGAAACAAAATACAGAAAATCCCGGTCCCAATCCACTCCAATGGCTGTGACAGGTATGTGCTGTTTGTTCTCTCATTTGGATTCTATTATGTGTCTCTTGTTGTCAGCTCAAAGTAGATTACGTTGATAGTAGAACGTTTGCTGTGTTTGCAGCCGACATGTCTGCGACGCTCAACAATGTTTATGAACGAGCTCGAGTCCCTAAAGACGAGTCCGCACCTTCAAGTCCCCGAAAGGTTTGGCTCCTTTAACTTGCTGGTGTTTTCTTTTCATCACTGGATATTAAAATTAATGTTTCGGATCTTTTCAGTCGATTTTGAAGAAGAGCGTCACGATGCAGCAGACTCCCTCAGCCGTGTACCACTACGCAGACTCCGGAGGGACACACAGTCACTACAATAAAGTCAACGCCATTTTCCAAGCGGCCAAAAAGGATCTGCTTCAAGTCATTCAAATACAGGTAATTCACTCTCCAACTCTGCAGTTGTGTGATTGTATAGATGCTTGAGAACACTTCATCCTTGCTGCTTGTATGAATCTTGTGTTTGTGCCTGCAAGGGCAGAAGTAGAAGTAGGCTAGAAGTAGTGCTGAGAGTGAAAGAATAACTACTGTAAAAGTGCTTAGAGAAGCTTGTAAAGTGCCACATGAATCGATTGTGTGTGTTACCAGAATCCCAACGTACTAGAAGGAAGAGTCAATCTTCGCCAGGTCAAAGCTGGGACAACTGTAGCTCATCAAGGAGATCAGGTATGTCCACATCTCTCCCTTTTTACTGTAATGTCTTCTCAGAAATCTTTACTAATAAAACCCCAAAGTATGCAATGGTAGGCAACAGCTGATTTATCTGTAGTCTGGAGCCTCACTCTCCTTTCTATTATTAGTATTCTGTCTGTTATGCAGGATGTGAGTGTGGCGTTTGTGATCTCGGGCTCGCTGCACGTTTACCAGAGGATGATCGACCGCGAGGAGGAGTCCCTGCTGTTCGTGACTCATCCCGGGGAGATGGTCGGACACTTGGCCGTTCTCACCGGGGAGCCGCTCATCTTCAGCGTCAAAGCTCACAGAGACTGCACCTTCCTCTCCATCTCCAAGGCCCACTTCTACGAGTAAGGACGCCGTTTTGTACTGGAGTTTGTGGTTCATATGCACATGTCTTTTGAACTTTACAGGATCATGCGCGAGGAGCCGACGGTGGTGCTGAACGTAGCTCACACTGTGGTGAAGAGAGTGTCCCCGTTCGTCCGACAGATCGACTTTGCCTTGGACTGGATGGCAGTGGAGGCAGGGCGAGCTGTGTACAGGTAATAATGTACAGGGAAATGCTTCGTCTCGAGAACTGTCACAAAATACCCTGTGAAATCCAGTGTTTGTATTGGTATTCATATGAAGAAATCTCTTAGCACTAGATCTGTGGCAAGATTCACAAAATAAAATCACATTTTAGTTATTCATTTCAAATGCATATGACTTTTTCAGGCAGGGAGACAAGTCAGACAGCACCTTCATCGTCCTCAGTGGTCGACTGAGATCTGTAATTGCAAAGGATGATGGGAAAAAGGAGCTAGCAGGAGAGTACGGTCGAGGGGATCTGATTGGTGTGGTGAGTGGTTATACAGTATGGCTCAAACCGTGGATACAACAGTCGCATCCAAAAAAGCAAATGACCCAATGCGTAGTTAGCTTGATTTGACTGAATCTTCATGTCTGTGTTTCAGGTGGAGGCTCTGACCCACATGAACAGAGCCACGACGGTCCACGCAGTGCGGGACTCGGAGCTGGCCAAACTGCCCGAAGGAGCCCTGAAGTCCATCAAACGCAGATACCCGCAGGTGGTGACCCGACTCATCCACCTGCTGGGGCAGAAGATCCTCGGAAACATGCAGCAAGTCAACGGGCCTCTGGCTGGTAACGAAATCACTGATATTGAAGTAGACTTGTCCTGCATGATTGTGACGTACTGCATAAACCGCAGCATTGATATTTTAGGTTTTAGTATATACAGTACCCGTCAAAAGTTTGGAAACGCTTTTTTGTGTATTGGTTATTCTTTTATTTCAATGTAGTCACTTCACAGACTGTTAAACCATTTCAGGACAACCTTATGAAGCTCATTGAGAAAATGCTAAGATGAAAGGGTGGCAATTTAGTTATTTTACCGTTTTTTGTTTCCAATAATCCCATTTGTTCCTTCATAGCTTTCAACGAGAAACACACAATGTGAATAGAGTTGAAAATAAAGAAAAGCCGATACACTTTTGACAGGTACTGTGTTGAAAAGGAACTTGTGAGTAAGGACTGTTTTATTAATCTCCAAAGTTGCTGCAAACATCCTCACCATCAGCAGGTTTTTATATCATAGTTCTGCAGAAACTTCCTCAGAACTAAATCTGGCATTATTACAGCACTAGACGTCTGTTCATTAATATACATTGTCCCGTTCAAATGAAGTAATAAACGAATACAACGAATTTAGCCGTGAAAGATACAGGCCACTATTTTTAGCTAATGGCACGCTAATATGCTATGGCACAGTGATAAATGCAGTTTGAGTGCAGAACGGGTCCAGTGATCCTGTTTCAAAATCCAGGAAATACAGGTTAGAAGATCCTGGCCAGCCAGAATAAAAACTTTCCCATTCTTTACGAAAAGCAGGAGTGGATGACTGGGCAGACGAGGTTGGAAGTACAATAGATATGTTTTTGATGAGGGGAATATCGTGAAAAGCTACAAAAAAAGTTGATATTTGATTCACATGTCCCCATAAGAAACACATGTAGAGAAAGATCACAAGACTTAGCTTAGTTCGGTCATATTCTATGTACTGCTAAAACTAATATTGATATTTCCAGGTTCATTCATTCAATTTCAACACATGTATCCATTAATACTTTGTTTTAAAGAACAAAATGATAAATTTATATAAAATAAATAAATCATTTGAATTCATTTGAATTCCATTTGTTCATTTCCCTGTTTTGTCTCTGCAGCTCGTGGCCTGGGGCTCCACACTCCCTCCAGTAAATGGGACAGTGGGAATCCCGCCTCAAACCTCTCGACTGTGGCTATCCTCCCGGTGTCCGACGAGGTCCCACTGACGGCCTTCAGTCTGGAGCTCTACCACGCGCTCAGCGGCATCGGTAACACATGAGCACATACTTTACACCACATTCTGTCAGTGGTTTAGTCTTTAAACGATAAGGATGTCATTGACTCTGTTTCGTGCAGGCCCCGCTCTCCTCCTGACCAGTGACAGCATCAAGCAGCGCCTGGGCTCCACAGCTTTAGACAGGTGCTGTACAAAAACACAACATTCATTCCTCTTTAAGTGATCTGGTTTTAATTCCCTGCCTTCCCCTTCTGCAGTGTGCACGAGTACCGTCTGTCCAGTTGGCTGGGGCAGCAGGAGGACATTCACCGGATCGTCCTGTACCAGTCGGACCCAGGTCTCACCCCTTGGACTCAGCGCTGCATTCGTCAGGCCGACTGCATCCTCATCGTGGGGCTGGGAGAGCAGGAGCCCACTGTGGGAGAGGTCAGTGCTGCAAACAACACCGAGAGAGTATGTGGGCCAATTTAGTTTAGAGGTCACATTTACAGGATTTATACAGGTCGCAGGAAGTATAATCTAATTACAATATCGCAATACTTCTTTGTTGAAATACATGTATCGTATCGGAAATAGCCATGTCACTGATTAACCGGTTTACGATTACCACAATAATAAAAGAGCACGGTAGGTTAACCCCCGAGATTATATAATAGTATATGATAAAATTATAATCATAATAATTATAAAGTAGTAAAGTTCACTCTTGATTTGCATTATCCAATGTATTTTTAAATGCGAAAAAGTCTTGAAGGCTTTTTATTTTGAGCAAATTAAAGTATTGAAAAAGTATTTAAAATACAAAACAAAATTATCTCCCTTCATTAGGTCGATGATTGTGAATAATCGTAAAATCTCGATGTTTTCTCTCACAATAATCTTGCCTCAAAAAATTTTAATCATGACATCCCTAATCGGAAACTATGTATGGCTATTACTTTTATTTCTCAGTTTTAGAATTTTTTTTTTTACAAATGTTTTCTACTTAAATATAGTTTTGTTGAAGGGGCTAGATGCAAGTTTTCATTTTATACTCAGTTGTGGTGAACAGGTCTGAGCTCATTCTATACATTAGGACATGGCTGGAACATGTAGGGGGAGGAAAATACATAATTTTAACATTTTTACACTCTGTATAGTCCCTTTAAATCCAGATCGGTTTAAACAAAAATGACTGACTTTTAAAACGCTTCGGCCAATTGTGCTTTTCATAATGTTTTAATCAATATCAGACTGATTTATATTTCATTCATAAATGTTGGTAACTAAACTTGTGCTTTCTTATTAAACTCATTCAGTGTTAAATATCTCAGTTTTTATCAAAGAAAATGTATAAATGTAATACTTTGTGCATTGGATTATATTATATCGCAATACGTACGTATCGGGCCTCAGTATTGTGATACGTATTGGATCCTGACAAACGTGTATGTCCCAGCCTGAATAATTTCAGGTAGAAAGTAAAAATAATCTTCTAAATCAAATCGAACATTTGTACTATACACACAAATGTTCAGCTTTCTAAAAGTTACTGCTTTTATTTTGGAGTCTCAAGTTGAACTTTTGGTCCATGTTTCCTGCATTCAGCAGCTTCTCAAAAGGAAACAACAAGAACACTTCTCAATAAAATGATTGTGTTTTTATTGAAGTAAAATCCCAGATACATGACGAAGAGTGTCGTTTGTTGTGAGTGCGGCGAGAGCTGGCTTTTGACGCTACTGAAAATCACACAACCTGAGCCTAAGATAAATGTAGTCCTGACAAACTAAATGGATAAAAGGTTTGTCGTCATCTTTATTATCTGTCAGTCAACACATTAATGTTGCGACAGGTTCAGCAGGTGCGGGGAACAATATATCAGGATAAATGAGTCCTTGAAATTCCTAATAAAGATCACAGACATTATGTATCTCTGTGTCAGCTGGAGCGTATGCTGGAGGGCAGCGCGGTGCGAGCGCAGAAGCAGCTGGTGTTGCTGCACAAAGAGGACGGTCCTCCTCCCAAAGGCACGGCCGAGTGGCTGAACATGAGGAGCTGGATCTCCAGACACCACCACCTGTCCTGCCCCCGGAGAGTCTTCTCCCGACGCAGCCTCCCCAAACTGGTACTGGATTTATTCAACCGAACCAGGCCTCTGACTGTTCATCTTGACAATGTATTTAGGGATGACTTCATGTGAGTTGATGTGTGTGTTATTTCACAGCGCGAGTTGTACCAGCGGGTTTTCGAGAAGTGTGCTGATCGCCACTCCGACTTTTCCCGACTGGCCAGAATCCTCACCGGGAACAGCATCGCCATCGTACTGGGCGGAGGCGGAGCCAGGTACTGCAGCTTCTGCCATGAAACTATTTACACGGCATAACTGTATGTGGAGTTGATGGACATTAGTTTTACATTACATGATCAAAAGATTGGATTATCTAATGTTTCTGTTTTTCTTCATTATTCTTTTCTTGCAGCAGTGACAAAGGTAGGGGTGTAGTTCAAAGTGACGTTACTTTGCACCTCTGGAAATGCAGACACTTAATTTGAACTGATTTTAACAAACACTGAGATCCCACATGTGGAGGAAAACATTGTTTTTCCAGAGCTGCACTGTATGTTTTCATGTCCCTGTGTATTATGTCAAAATGGATCTAGTATTATATCTTTAAGGCTTCTAGACCGTTGATTTATTTAGTGTCTTGTGTAGGGAATATAGTAGCTGTAGGGCTGGGTGATATTGCTGGTTTGCAGGTGACATCACAGCATTCCAAAGGCCTATACTATTATATAGAGGAAAAATGATTTTGTTTTTGAGGAAATTTTTGGTCTTGCACAGAGAGATCATGGACCCAGTGACTGATATTAATGATTAATGATGATAATTTTTAATTTGTATATTTTCTTTTTAGCTACGGCTTGTGAAAGTGTAATGCAGTTAATAGGAAAAACTGGCTCCTGCCCCCCGTTGGGTCCGAGGACATCGTCACATTCTAGAACCTGCAACCCAGCAATGGACAAAAATGAATATCAATAACGGTGATGAAGCGATATTTTTGCAAACATCAGAAATTTGCAAAATTGTGCCGGCCAACATCTTATCGCTTTGTCACTCAGAAGGATATTTGTCCAGGGCAGACTACAAAGGGGCAGAAAAACAACTCTATTTTTTACAGTTTTTCACAATTTTTAACCCATTCTTTCCCAGTTTGTTTCCTCCATTTGTCCCCAATTTTGTCAAAAAAAAAATTTTGACATTTGTTGTTTTTTCTGACATTGGGGATACACTCGTTATTGTGAATTTGCATATCTTCCAAACAGCACCGGCGCCAAAGATTTTAGCCACTTAATCAAAGGAGCACTAGTTCCTCAGACGTCATAGACTGCTTTGACATGAAAAGGAGTGAGTAGGACAGGTTTTAATTCCATCTAAAGGAGGGCACATTGTCCGAGGCCCAGTGCTGTTAATGCGACCGTGCTTCAGAGGCTCGATCAGCGTCAGCAGGTGTCGGCCTGAGCTGGACTCCAGGATCATTATTACAGGCATTCACTGGATTGAATCAATGAGCTGAAGTTCAGCTGATGTTTTAGAGTCAGACCCCTTTGCTCAAGAACAGACCAAGTCCTCTTGCGGCGAGACAAAGTCTGGATGAGGAAATTACACACAACAGCAGTAAAAAGTTCACTCAACTCATGAGTTTGTTGCCGTTCTCTCGAGTCCTGAGCATCCGCCTGATAATATATTTATTTGAGCAGCAAACACTCAAAAGGAGTGGGCAGAAGCAAGAGCTTATAAGCGCCCACCCCCAATCATAATAATCATAAGTCATAATCATAAATATTATTAAAAGCTCGACTACAGTGTGATGGCGTTTGTGGTAGAAGCGGAGTGTGAGGGGAGATTACAGCGTGAGAGCGCAGAGCTACACATTCACCAGGACCTGCTCCTCTGGCCAGTCGTCCTCCAGGGGTTGACGTAAAACTGGCTCATGGAGGCTCCTCAGTGCGCGCTGGAGTTAAAGGCAGGTCCAGAGCGCCCTCCTCCACCACACTGCATTTTATAGCTCACCACGCCTTTGCAGCCAAAACACTGCTGTTCCGTTCACTCGGACACAGTTGTGAACAGAAAATTATTGTGTGTTATGTTGTCTAATCGCCCAAAAATTGCATGTTTTGTGACCCCCCCCCCCCCCCCCCGGGACAAATGTCTGCCGCTGCTCTAGATATGATCTTGTAGACAATATATTGCCCACCTCTATGTATTAGTCTCAGATTTTGATACATATAGACAACATAGTTTTCAGTTTGGGCTCCAAAGCACCAAGTTTGTCTTTACTTATTGATTCATTGCTAAACTGTACCTTCCATTCATCCATTACGGCTTATTTGAATAACAGTCGACTGGATTTGCAAAAATACCTGTTAGTTGTCGTATCGTTGGAGCTGTGTGCGCTCTTTGTGCCGAGTGTGCTCTTCAAGTCTTTGTACATTCATTGATGTTTTTGTCTAACTGTTCTGTCCGCGTTTCCGACCAGGGGCTGTTCGCAGGTGGGGATCCTGAGGGCCCTGAACGAGGCGGGGATCCCCATCGACATGGTGGGCGGCACTTCCATCGGCTCCCTTTTGGGGGCGCTGTACGCGGAGGAGAAGAGCAGCAGCCGGATGAGGGTCAGAGCGAGAGAGTGGTCCATGGTGAGCGGAACAGAGCGAGTTAATAATATCAGTGATAACGTTAATAAAAAGGTAAATGTGTTTTTCAGGACATGACGTCTTGGTTTAAAAAGATCCTGGACCTGACGTATCCCATCACCTCCATGTTTTCAGGAGCTGCTTTTAACTCTGGCATCAGCTCCGTTTTCAAAGGCAAACAAATAGAGGTAAAGTCATTCTGTTTATTATTAAAGTGTTTTTATTTCAATCACTCTGGTCTTTAAATGGTAATACTGTTTCATTCTTTAAAGAGACCATTTAAAATGCTAAAAAGTAAAATAGAAATGCTTAGGCACCTACAATAATGTTTTAAGTCTATTTTAAGCTCCATATGCTTAATATGTCCACTTTATTTAATCATCCATCAGTTTTAGGGGCCTGTCCCACTATTTGACAACTACCGCTATGTCTGCCTGCCTTTAACTGAATTACAAATACATACAATTCACTTTTTTCCTGTAGGATTTATGGTTGCCGTATTTCAACATCACAACGGACATCACCGCTTCTGCCATGAGGGTTCACACTTACGGTTTGTGTAATACGATACAAAGCTGATTTCAAGCATTGAAAACCACTTGAATAAACCACATGAACCCTGTCCCAGGTTCCCTCTGGAGGTACGTCCGAGCCAGCATGTCTCTGTCCGGATACCTTCCCCCGCTCTGCGACCCCAAAGACGGACACTTACTCATGGACGGAGGCTACATCAACAACCTCCCCGGTCAGTTTAAGATCAAAGTTTGAAATAGTTTTACAGCATGAATAGCACTATATCAATAATTAGAATATGGAAGTGAGTTTTCTGGATTGACAATAGCAGCTGATCTGTTACTCCCATTCATTCAGTGTTTCTGATGAAACGTTTGTGCAAGGGTGACCACCAGGCCCTCTTCTGGTCGTATTGCACAGCCATTTAGGCTCCAGTTAAGGTTAAAGGGACTAGATGCATGTTGGTCATGTTTATACTCACTACTGCCACCTCAGGTCTTATGCGTAACTGCAGTCTCTATATTAAGCTCGTGCATGACGGCACTTCGGACCTGAAGTAACACCTTTTTGAGCGACAGTGCAGGATTTTAGAGGCAGTTGTGGTGAACAGGTCTGGGCTCTTTCTACACATTAGGACATGGCTGGAACATGTAGGGGGAGGAAAATACTTAATTAACATTTTTTAAAACTCCGTTTAGTCCTTTATGGTTGTATTTTAGCCATTCAGGTCTCTGAGCTCCACCTATTTAGATGATGCCCACTTTGTCATTGGTTCCTTGTAAAGTGTGAGTAAAAAAAAAGAAAATAAATCATAAATCATTAGCTTAAATTAGTTTTACAATTCATAGCTCCTTAGTGCTTTGTTTGTTTTTTTGTGGATAATGTGCCTTAACAGTAAACCAGATATTTAAAGCAGTGCTTTCTCAAGTCTTCCCCTAAATGTTCCTCCTAATTGCACATCTAGCTCTACTTTTTGTGCTATTTAAGGTGGTCACTCTAGTTAGTGTGCATATCTTAGCACATTCAGGTGCTCGTCATATAATTACAATATCATGAAAAAGTGCATTTACTTCAGTTTTTCAACTTAAACTGTGAAACTAAACTGTCACTGTTAAACTGTCAAGCCTTTATTTCGTTAGCCACATAGCATAATTGCCTAACTCATTTTTTTTGTTTTGATTTTGGAAAACATGTAAAAAGACGTTTTATTGGAAACACATTGTTTTTCTCTTTTTGCCATTTTAACAATACAAAATACCTTCCATTAATATCAGCATATTTTTTCAGCAAGTATATGTCTTTCTAATAAATACAAAATCCAAGGCAGTTTAGTGTAGTTCCAGGGCGTTTCAGCCTATTGGGCCTTGAACAAAATTAAAATCACATCAACACTTTCCGATTATTGAGTTTTGAAATTAAACCTTCATGCTGAGCTGCTTTGCTCAAACACTTTTCTTCCTTTTCTTTATTGTAGCTGATGTGGCTCGGTCGATGGGAGCGAAGGTGGTCATTGCCATCGACGTCGGGAGCAGAGACGAAACTGACCTAACAAACTACGGAGACTCTTTGAACGGGTGGTGGCTGCTCTGGAAGAGGTTCAACCCACTGGCAGAGAGAGTCAAGGTAATTATGCAGATTTAGCTCTATTCCCAGTATCATGTTATTGTCAGTATTGTTGCATCCTCTCTGATAGATAGATTGCATCTGTACGTAAAGCAGTAAAGTACTAAGAAGTGTCCTTTGTGCTCCCAGGTGCTGGGCATGGCGGAGATCCAAACCCGCCTGGCGTACGTGTGCTGTGTGCGCCAGCTCGAAGTGGTCAAAGAGAGCGAATACTGCGAGTACATCCGTCCGCCCATCGACCACTACGGCACCCTCGAGTTCGGGAAGTTTGACGAGATCGCAGTAAGTGTCAAAGCCTGTTTATCATAATGTTGTTCTCATCAAAAACAGACCTGGAGTTGTGTGTCAAGCCACAAGCGCATCTTTCAGTAATCTTTGAATCCTCCCCAGTGGCTATTCTCAGCGTCAAGGCGACAGATCCCAAAAAGATCTTCCTGAGGTCTGATTTATCCAGGAAAGTGTTTCCTCATTCCTTGATCTCTTGCTGAGCTCAATCCTGGAGTTATAAATACTGTTGAGTAAAAACATTCTCCATAACTTAACTACAGCCTCACATGCTGAGTGGTGTATTTGTGTTTATTGTTTATTCCTCTTTATTGAAACATCTGTGCAGCCAAAGGGAGCAAGAGGAAGGGGTGGGGTGGGAGGGGCTTGTGGTCGCTCACTTGGAGGGTCAGGAAGTGTTTTAGATCAATATTGTATTTTCAATCCAACAAAATGTAAGATGGTGATAAAGCTGTGTTTCAGATTAATCCCAAATACCTGCAAAAATAATGCCCACTCTCCATTTATGGATTCCAATTGGCATTAAATCTAATTTTCTAAAAACACAATAATTACATTGGTTGTATATTTTACTGCATGACTTTAGTAAAAAAAGACCAAAAAATATGGTCGAACACACAATTTGCTTGAGAATGCCAACATTTCTGCTCATTCCTCTTGATCGAATGAAATGAGATTATTGCATTTGTGACAAAGCACAATATTTAGTCATTTGGACTTGCCGCTCCCTGTTTGCACCCTGGCCTGTGTATATAATCTTAGTCTCACCGGTTTGCGTGTGTAGGAGGTGGGTTACCAGCACGGGAAGACTCTGTTCGACGTGTGGCAGAGGAGCGGAGTCATCGACAGCATGCTCAAGGACCGGCACCAAGAGGAGTTCCACAAAACCAAGACGGGACACGTGAGCGATTATACAGATATGCCACAGCTAGACACTGCAGAGGTTCCAGTTTCGTCTAACGCCGTCCGTGTATTTCAGGTGGTGACGTGTCCGAACGCCTCCTTCACCGACCTGGCAGAGATCGTGTCCCGAATCGAGCCGGTCAAAGCTGCTCTCGTAGACGGTAAGTCCCTCTGTGAATAAGACTGACATACAGTATTTGTTAGTAAGAATATGAATTAAAACTGCTGCTGTTTGTAGGGGAGCCATCGGACGAGTACCAGACGGACTACGATGACGAGATGGTGGAGAGCGCTCTGTCCGATTTTGAGGCTTTCCCGGCAGGCAGCGAATACACGGAGGGAGAGGAGACCACCGCGGAAACTGTACGTCTGGAACTCTCCCCACAGCTCAGCGATTTCACCATCCGATTTTACGATAGTCCAACCATAGCTGTTGATTTGTAGAACGTTACTCAAAAGTGTATAAAGGGATTTCCTCTGAAATATCGCTATATCAGTCAGAGCCAACTTTGAAGCGTCTCTAATCAACAGTGCTAGTGCTTCACCTGTTCAATTGACTGAAGATGGAGCTCCGTCCTTTATGTGATTTTTTTTTATTAATTTTTTTCAGCTCTTATACAGACCAATGGATAGACCTATAGAAATCACAAAAATACTTTAGCTAGCTGAGCCTGTCACTATAAAGGCGTGAGATCAAAAAGAGGAAATCCAAAACAGATTTACTTAAACAGGATCTGCACAGTACAGTCTCACCTGTCTGAACTGAACGTTCTGTCCCCAAACTAATGAATGGTGAAGCCTGGCATTGTATTGAAGTATTCAAGGTCGGGCCGATGTTTACAGGTACTCTAAAGTACCTACTAAACATAAATATACTAATGAAGCGCCCGCTGCTGTCACAGTTCAACACGGATACATTTTACAGTTTAGGAGCGTCATACACAGGATTAGGACATTTGGAAAAATCGTCCGAAAATATCAGACGTACATATCGGCATTAGCCAATAATAATCCCCCAAAATCGGCATAGGCCTTAGACAAACCCTTATCAGTCGACCTCTATAAAGTATTAAAAAATGCCATGAAATATCTGTTACATGTATTTGTGAGGTTTCTCCATCATTAAAATATTATATGATGGCCGTTGGAGGTGTTTCCGACCCCACAAAACTGAATTTGTGACATTTTTTTAACGGTTTCCGGCTTTGACGTCACCTAAATGTGGTCGATGGTTGACAGGCTTTTCCTTTTTATTTCTATGGATAGACCGTACATTTCTCTGGTAAATAAACGAAGTCCTGGAGTAAAGTCTTTTTAAGAGTGGGAAAAGAATGCAGTCGAGATGACATGGGTAGGAATATAAACAATGGACAGCCTTTCTTAACTTTATGCATTATGCTGAAATGACATCTGATAAAATGGACTCTTTACTTGCTTTATTAATAGTTTCAAAAAAATACTCATGTTTTTTTCTTCCTCTCTTCTTTCCAGGACGAGGAGGTGATTCACATCCGTCACAGACTGAAGGAGAGCAGCCAATAAACCTTGCCATGAGCTACATTTTTTAGTCTTTCAAATTGTGCTGCCAACTGGATAATGTGAATCTATTTTAAGCAATAATATTCAAGGTTTTAAAGGGAAAATTCACGTCACGTTATCATTTCTGGATTTTAATTTGTAATTTAAACGATGATCTTCTCCACACACCGAGACAGAGCATTACTTCTAAATGCAGTGTCACTTTTGAAGCTGCTAAGATGGACTTTATTTTACTTGGGAAATTTGCACAATTCACTTCTGATAGACTCTCGACTCCACGTTATTTATCTCTCATCACTACGTTGTTGCCACTATGGGCCGTAGGCGGAGTGCACTTTGAAGAATCGTTTGTCAAGCTGACAGAAACGCACAGAACAAGAAGAAACATGGATTCTTGTAAACACTGACTTAAGTATTATTAGTACGTCCTTTTATGAGCCTGTACAGAAAGTGAATAGGCGTCCATTAATAAAGAACATCACAATAGTTAGAATGACTTGAACTCAGAACAGTCATTTTCATTATTTTAGAATGTAACCATATTTCTCCTGTTCAGGCTCAAACACATAACAATGCAAACAAAGCCAAGCTGTATTTGTTTTTTAAATGTTTAGAAAATGATTTGGTAAAGTCTATATTTTTGACTGAAAGCCATGTGTCGTGTTTTTATGCTTTGATCCCGTTTCAAGAAGGATTTTAGTCATAATTACTCTGTTCCTTGCTACAGTGGGCGATACATTAAGACCTCTATTCACAAAACTACTGTTATTTACAGGGTTAATGTTTTGTTTGATTGTTTGCTAAACGATCTCAGAGTAAGGATTTATTTGATCTTTAAAAACTAACTCTTAACACTTATGTCAGTTGCAATACCTTGGGAGTCCACCAGAGGGATCCAGAGATCTGAATGTTTAATAAAACATTAGGAACAAAGTGGGGTAGATTTAGCTCTGGATTTTTTTAGGATCTATATTTGCTTTGAAAGTAAACAGGAAATCTGGCATGTGGTGATCTCATTAGTGAAATCTGAGAAAATATTGAGGAAAACTTTTATTAATTTACATGCTACTGTAACGGCTGCACGGTGTAGGGCAGGCCGTAAACAATCAGGACAGGACAACAGTGTGGAGTTTGTCGCTTTTACTCCTGTGAGACAGCAGAAATGCAATTTCAGTGTCTCCTCATTGACACACGCTGGCTCCCCTCTTCAGCAGACACCGCGCTACTCAGAGAGAGGGGGAGCAATATATGGCCGTGTATTACAAAAATTACATACATATATATTTTTCTTTCCAGGATACAGCTGACTCTCCAATATTTATATGAACCAAAATTAATAATAAATCTTTACAAAACAATAGATGTCAGTGGGGGAATACATTTACAGAGAAAAGCATTAAAATAAAATAAAAACATACCTGTGAGACAGCAGAAATACGATTTCAGCGTCTCCTCATTGACACACACTGGCTCCCTATAAAATAAAAACAGCACCGTAAAATGGCTGCAGAACTGGCGGGACAGTAATACCTATGTAATACTTAGCTAATTGGAAAAAGTGCACAAACTTAAAATTTTGGATGAAAACTATTATGAGGTTACGTGCACTACGTGCGAAAATGTTATCTTATCAATATATATTTGGATGGGGACGAAATCTAATTGGAAATGTGTTAAATATATTATTTTACACCGAGACACACTCACCCTCTTCAGCAGACACCGCGCTACTGAAGGAGGAGCGGCAAGTTACCCAATACAACATCCGGGAGCAGCGTGCATACAGGATTTTCAAAATAAAACACAAAACGGTAAAATTCACAATAAAACAGCATAAAAATAAAACGCTTTTTCTAACTCCGTTACATTCACCCCCACTGAATTTTATCGAATTTGAGCCACTGGTACACAGGATGCCTCACCGAGGACTGATCACAACACCACAGGGGTAACCCAAAGGTAAACCAACTATTAAGTATCCCAGGAGGATGACGCGAGAAGAGGGGGAGGCCAACCCCCCCAACCCATCTACTGGCAGTAAGGTGCCTTCATACACCCCACCAAAACCCCAATCGTAAACAACAGACTTGACGGTACCGGCTCACAAAACGGGGCAAAACAAAAACGAACAATGCAGGAGAACAGCAATGACCAAAAAAATAGGTTAGACACACCTACTCAAGGTCTAACTCGTAAGGGTTTGGAACACGGATTTGCAAACACCCTTTACACTTAAGGTGCCTGGAACTACGTCTTGGCGTGACATAGTTTGAATAAGTCTGTTCACTGGCTTAACCAAACGTCCAAGTCTAGTGCTTACACGCGACTGATTTGTAGGTGCAACGGACAGTACAGTCGACGTCCGGTCATCAGCAGGATCAGCTGGAGCAGTCAGATCAGTCTGGTCACCAAATCTAGAGTCAGACAGTCCAGTTCGAGCGTCAGAGGTAAGACCAGTCGCACGATTAGAGTCACAGTCCGGTCGACTAGAGTTATCGTCAATAGACGGGTCAGCATGGTGGGGAACAGGGACAATGGTCAACAGTTCAGAAGAGTCGGTCTGAGTCAAGCCTGGCTCAGTCAACTGTGTCACCCACTCAACAGTCCTTCTCTCAGAGTCTGCAGGCTCGGATGGGCTTATAGAGTCCGACTCAACAACAGGGTTCCGTATTTCCTCACGTTCACTTCCACAGTCCGATTTTGTTCCTTCCACACTTGGAACAGAGTAGCCGCCAACGAGCGTTGAATCATTATCCGAAGCATCAGGAAGCTCAACTGGAAGGAAGTTGACAGGCATTATGAGATTTCTGTGGACGACTTTAACTTTCCCAGAGCCATTGCCACTGATTTTGAACGTGTGGGTGTCGTGATTGACATCCAGTACAGTGTAGATTGTTGACTCCCATCTATCCGCGAGTTTCCGTTTTCCTCTTTCCTTTTTGTTTGCGAGCAGTACTTGTTCACCCTTTTCAATGTTTGAGCCTTTTACTTTCCTGTTGTACAGCAATGCATGTCTGTGTTGTTCCTTTGTGACATGTTCTTGAGCGACCACAAGCGCTTCCTTAAGATCACTGAGGAGGGACTCAACGTACCTATCATAGCCAGACACAGTGGAATCATGAAGGACTGAACGAAACATTACATCAACAGGCAAACGGGGTACGCGCCCGAACATGAGATAAAACGGGGGAAAGCCTGTGGTTTCATGAGCCGTACAATTGTAGACAAAGGTCAGTGTCTGTAATCTGCTAGGCCAATCGACTTTAGCTTCAGGGGGCAGCGCACGGATCATACCACCCAGGGTACGGTTGAAACGTTCTACTGAACCATTACCCATGGGATGGTATGGTGTAGTATGGGACTTTTTGACGCCTGAGACTTTAAGCAACTCACTGATCAACTGACTCTCAAAGTTAGGTCCCTGATCACTGTGGATCCTTTCCGGGAACCCGAACACACAGAAATACCTGTTCCAGAGAACTTTTGCGACTTGTCTGGCTGTCTGGTCTTTACAGGGGAAGGCCTGTGCCATTCTTGTAAAATGGTCTGTCATTACAAGCACATCAACTGACCTATTGCGAGAATCTTCAGCAGACCAGAAATCAATACAAACGAGCTCTAGCGGTCTAGATGTAACAATGCTTTCTAAGGGAGCCCGACCTTCAGGATCAGAAGTCTTGCTAACGATACACCGCTGGCACTTGCGAACATAGTCTCTCACATCCCTGTCAAGCGTCAACCAGAAAAACCTCTGACGGGTCAAACTGAGACTACGGGACTGGGCTTGATGACCCGCTTCATCGTGAATGCCACGCAGGACATCTGTTTTTAGTGAATCTGGGACAACATATTGGTGACGTTTAGACTTTGTTCTGTGGTCTGTTGAAACTCTGTACAGGACGCCATTGCTCACAGTCAGTTTATCCCAATGTTTCAGCAATTTCATCACATTGACTGGCTCATTTGCTCTGTCCCTCCTTGAAGGCCTCCGTTTTCTCTCCACATAGAACAGAACGCGCTCAAGAATTTTGTCCTTCTGTTGTCTTTCACGCAGGTCTTGTTCAGAAAAAGCCGGCAAGGCATCAGCACCAGAAGTGACAAGTTGGGGCAGATACTGAATGGCAGCTAAAGCACGGGCCCTAGGACCTGTGTCCCAACACACATGTGACTTTAAAACGGCTGAAACTGCGTCCGCATGCAAGTGGAAATGGCTGGGCATGGACTGAACGTTGGAGAAGATTTGGCCACGGCCACAGGAAGAACGGAAAGCTTGTTGGACTGAAGCACTTGACATATCCTTAACTTGACTGAGAAGATTTTGATACGGCTCAGCAAACAGTCTTTGGCCCACTGGTTCTTTGACAAACGGGACACGACTTAAAGCATCAGCTACAACGTTCTTCGGGCCCGGGATGTACTTTATGTCAAAGTCGTAGCTGGCAAGTTTTGCGACCCAGCGCTGTTCGCAACAGTCAAGTTTTGGTTTGGTCAATACGTGAGTCAAGGGATTATTAACTGTCCAGACTGAAAATGTGTGCCCTTTCAGCCAATGACTGAACTTATCACATATAGCCCATTTTAAGGCTAAAAACTCGAGTCTATGTGCTGGATAGTTTTTCTGAGACCGAGTCAGTGACTTGCTTGCAAAGGCTATAGGTCTCGCATGTGATTCACCCTCCTTAACTTGAGACAGAACTGCACCTATACCATCCAAAGAGGCATCAGTGGAGAGCACAAAGGGACGAGAGAAGTCAGGGTGGGCCAGGACCACCGCATCTAACAGACTCTGTTTCAACATTTCAAAGGCCTGAACCTGGGCGTCAGTCCAATCAGAGGCAGACAGTTTCTTGCACTGGAGTTTTGATTGATTCTTGCCTTTCTTTTTCTCACCCTTTAGGAGATCGAACAGGGGCTTGGCTTTAGCAGAGTATCCTGGGACAAAGTGCTGATAGTAATTCACCATCCCCAAGAATGACCTCAGACGCTTTTGAGAAGGAACATTGCCATCCGGCTCCATCAGATCAGCACAGGACATGTTAGAGATACTCTCGACTTTGCTAGGGTCAGTTGAAACGCCGCGGTCATCAATGATATGGCCTAAAAACTTTACAGACCTCCGCAAGAAAAAGCACTTTTTGGGCGAAAGCTTTAAGTTGTGACCTCGCAATCTACTGAACACCATTTCAAGACGTTTAAGTGCTGTGTTCTCATCCGGCGCAAAGACCAAAAGATCATCTAAATAGCAAAGGAGACTTAGATAGTTTTGATCCCCAAAAATGCTAGTCATCATGCGCATAAAGCTACCGGGACTGTTACAGAGGCCCTGCGGAAGGCGATTGTACTCATACAGGCCCATTGGAGTGGTAAAGGCCGAGTACTTCCTGTCGTCCTCATGGAGTGGCATGTTATAAAAACCCGATGTTAAATCCATAGTGCTAAACAGACAGTTACCTCCTAGTGCCGCCAAACAATCCGACTGATGGGGAAGTGGGTGAGCGTCTTTCAGAGTCCTTTTGTTCAGCCAGCGAAAGTCCGTGCAAATACGAAGGTCCCCATTTTTCTTCCAAACAAGCACTAATGGTGACGCATATTCACTGGTTGATTTTCTGATAATCTCCTTTTCCTCCATTTCCGTCAAAACTTGACGCAACTTTTGGTACTGACTGGGCGGGACGCGCCGATATGGCAGTCTGAAAGGTCTGTTGTCTGATAAGCGAATGCGGTGCACAAAGTCCTTAGCTTCTCCACAGTCCAGATGATTACGTGAAAAGACATCGTGGTACTGCAAAACAAGGTCAGCCACTTTACTTTTACACTCGTCCGACACTTCACATGAGTCAACATCAACAGTAGAAAGGCCCATTGAGTTTAACTGAGATTTGACCGTCTCAAGATCCGCAGGTGGCGCTGTTGACATAACGTTGCTGGACAGTTTGGTTACATTGTCATTTCCATCAGTGTCAATGTCCTCTAGAGCGGCAAAAGTGTACAGATCGGCCAACTTTGCATTGCGTCTTATCAGCACTGGTTTGTTTGTTGTGTTAATGAGTTTGAGAGGAACCCACCTATCACCTGAGAGATGAGTAACAACTCTAGCGACCATGACACCTCTGGGAGCTGAGCGTGCGGAAGTGGGTTCAGTTAACACAGTTGCACCTGGGGAGACGGGAGTATTTTTAGGCAGTTTACCCCACAGGAGATATTCACGACCAGGCTCAAGGCAGGTAGCTGAGTTACACTTCACTGTGCCGATTTTGTCAGGGACGGCCTCACCTTGCCACGGGATCAGACCTGAGAGCATAGACAGAAACTGTATCGAATCAGGGTCTTTGAGCGATTTGGGATTTGACACCGTCTGCCAATATGAGTCACACTGCTTCAACTGCTGTAACACATGTTTTATAACATTGGCACCGAGAATGACATCATCGTGTTGGCCCTGAACCACGAGAGTAGGGACTAACATTTTACAGCCGTAGACTTCCATCTCCACTTCAAAAGTGCATTTAGGCTTAACACAGACCCCACCGCAACCGACCAAAACAATGTCTGTACTAAACAGCTTCTCGTCAGTGAGTACCCCAGCCTGCCTTAATTTCCACTCTGCATCCTCGCTAATGCTACAGGCCATAGAGCCGCTATCCAGCATCCGACCCATATGAACCGAATTACCAAAAGTCACTTCGGCATAGAAGAGGCTGTCACTACTGCCTATTTTCTGTATGTTCTGGTACACAACGGTCTCATGGCTGTGGCATGACTCTAGGGCGGAGGAATAGACAGACTCGGCATCAGAAAACGAGTTAAAATGGGAGTTTGTGTCAGGACCCGTACTGCCCCCCTCCAAATACAGGTCACCTAGTTTCCCTGACGCTGGGAAGGGACCGACTCGGAAGATACAAGAGGGCACTTGGACTTAATGTGACCTGGGGCAAGACACTCAAAACATAACCTCTCTGTTCTGCAGTGTGAGATAGTTGAATGGCTAGAATCTTTGCACACTTTACAACTTGATTCCCTAAAGCGACGTTGCCGAGCACCAGAAGGACCGCGGTCAACAGCAGGATGGGGATTGCGCGTTTGCACTTTATCCATCACCTCCTGAAACATCTCAACCATGCGACGGAGAAGCCTCTCGTCAGACTGCTGAAGATTCTGAGCCACAACTGGCACTGAAGCATTGCCAGGAGCATTTGAGGTGAGGTGAGGCTTAACTGCGGGGCTGTCAGGGGCACTAGCAAGTTGTGAATCAGAGTCCCCAGAGGCAACAGTCGCAGCATGAACTTTAACCTGTGTTGCACTTGATGTCCCTTGATTTGCTCGCATTTCCCTCTGATAATCATCAATCCTGGCCTGCACATCCTTTGTGGTCCATTTGTGAATTGGCTTCCATTTAAATGTGGATGACAGGTCTGAATCTGGGCAGTGCTTAACAAACATGAGCGCAACTTCACTAGTCAGACTGCTCGTAGCATTACCTTGTCTCTGCAAGCCCTCTTGTGCCCTGTCAGCTGCTTTGTTCAGCCTTATCCAGTAGTCGACAGGATTTTCTTTGTTTTTCGGTAGAGTGGCGTAAAAGTCCGCAAGGGGGAGGCAAGAGGACACATCACTGAAATAGCGGAGCAGAATGTCAAAGATTATAGTGGGCGTTTCTGTAACTTTGAGGTCAGGGTCCCCACGAAGGGCTATTTTGACGACGTCCCTGGCCTTGCCTAGTAAATGCCCCATGATTTCTTCAGCCTGCTCATGTAACGGGGTCCCCCTTTTCTTTAGATAAGTCTTAGTCATGTCAATCCAGTCCTGGACGGAATGTTTGTCAGTACTGTCACCTTTAAAAGTGTGCAAGTCTTTGTTAGGTGCAACATGTACGGTCACATGGGGAGAGTCACTTTTGGTCATGTCAGATGAGGGGGAACGAACGGGGGTCTGAGTCAGGGTATCGCTTGATAGATTAACCACACCAGCGGACATTAGCTTGGCCACTATTGACTCACCAATCTGGGCGCCTAACTGTCCCATCATATCTGTAAGCTGGTGAATGGCATTGGCGTCAGTATTGGGAGTAGACGTGTGTACATCATCACCTGTAAACCCACCAGTATCGGCAAAACCCTCGCATACACCCAATCCAATGTCTCCTCCAACGGACAACACACCCGGACGTCCCACAGTCCCACCACCACGTCTCCACAACCCACCCCTAGGCATGACAGGAGTGGTAGTCTCTTCCATCGTAATAACACCGATTTATATTTCTTAACTGTACTTGCGTTGTGTAATCAAAATAAACCAGAGCACGGAAAAGTGCTAAACTGCGTAGGAACACCCTCAAATGTTCCCTTATCCACACCGACTACACCCCCAGAGGACCAGGCAGAGGACCAGGCAGAGGACCAGGCGGAGTCCCAGGCGGAGGACCAGGCGGAGGACCAGGCGGAGGTGCAGGTGAAGAGCAGAGCGGCAAGAGGGGAGCAACCACGGTGATCGGCGTAGAGCAGATCTGGCGATCCAAAGGGTCACGGCACCAGTGTAACGGCTGCACGGTGTAGGGCAGGCCGTAAACGATCAGGACAGGACAACAGTGTGGAGTTTGTCGCTTTTACTCCTGTGAGACAGCAGAAATGCAATTTCAGTGTCTCCTCATTGACACACGCTGGCTCCCCTCTTCAGCAGACACCGCGCTACTCAGAGAGAGGGGGAGCAATATATGGCCGTGTATTACAAAAATTACATACATATATATTTTTCTTTCCAGGATACAGCTGACTCTCCAATATTTATATGAACCAAAATTAATAATAAATCTTTACAAAACAATAGATGTCAGTGGGGGAATACATTTACAGAGAAAAGCATTAAAATAAAATAAAAACATACCTGTGAGACAGCAGAAATACGATTTCAGCGTCTCCTCATTGACACACACTGGCTCCCTATAAAATAAAAACAGCACCGTAAAATGGCTGCAGAACTGGCGGGACAGTAATACCTATGTAATACTTAGCTAATTGGAAAAAGTGCACAAACTTAAAATTTTGGATGAAAACTATTATGAGGTTACGTGCACTACGTGCGAAAATGTTATCTTATCAATATATATTTGGATGGGGACGAAATCTAATTGGAAATGTGTTAAATATATTATTTTACACCGAGACACACTCACCCTCTTCAGCAGACACCGCGCTACTGAAGGAGGAGCGGCAAGTTACCCAATACAACATCCGGGAGCAGCGTGCATACAGGATTTTCAAAATAAAACACAAAACGGTAAAATTCTCTAACTCCGTTACACTACAGCTTTAGGAAATAAACCTAGGAACTAAAAATCGAGTTATTTCCATCACTAACTTCTGTTGATGTCGTTGAAGCTGCCAATTGTGAAATGGGGCCATAGAGATACATGTTTTAGTGTAAAATGTAGTGGGAAAAACTTTTGGGATAATATCTTTTAGATAAAGCTGTGAGATTGTGATGTTTTTAAAGAGGTTTATGAGTGAATGTATTCGAATAAATCAGCACTACATGACTAAATCAGCTCACTTCTTGTTTTGGCATTGGAAAAATAAATAAAGAAATAACTTTTTATAGCCACACTAGAAATACACACTGAAATTGTAATTGAACATCAAGTTTAACCTCATGATTCTCCTGCTGTAATGTTTTCATTCAGTCAATTGAAATGTGGAGAGGATTTGTCTTTTTGTGTGGGTTTGGCCAGTTTTCCAACTGTCTGATGTTTTCATGTTGAAAACCTGGAGGTGATTATAGTTTCAGAAAAATCGTATATCTGGTTAAAGCAACTAAGAACTAACTTTTTTTCCCTACCTTAATAAATCCTTTCCGTCGTCCCTCTGGGGGTAATACAAGTGTTAATGGGATGATTGGGGGGTCTTTCATCTCTCCCGCTGTCTCTGGCCAGAAAACCACACTTGCAACTTTCCCTTCCTCCGACCCGGCAGCCCCAATACACACTAATGGAAAACACTTCCCTCGCTGCTCGAAGTTTTCAACAAAATAATTTTCCCGAGGTTTATGACATGGTACAGGTAACTCCTGCCTGTATTCTGTCTACAGCTTTCGGTTTGTTGATGAACACTTTGTAAAATGTTATTTGGTTTATCACGATCAGAAGAAGCTAACAGGCTAACGGGCAAAGCTAACTGAGTTAGCGCCACTTTAGCAGTGTTTACAGCCAAGTTTGAGCTGAAAAAAATCTATTGTGTAATTGAGTTGTGGCACAATGTACAATATCCCTTTGTCCTTTTGTCTTTGCTCAGCGTAGTATTTACTCTCACGGACAATGAGTAAAAAGCGCAACATGTCACGACAGCTGCAGTGGCGCTTGTGGCCTCCAGGGGCAAAAGCTGCTTAGTTCTGCTTTGAGAGCTTTAGGTCACAGCTTTGAATTGAACAATAATTGAGCTTTCAGGCTCAGTCATGTGAGAGGTCAGACATTTTGTGAGGTGGTCAGCTGGGGCTGGTTATCACAGATTGGTCAGGGGTTGACAGAGGGATTTTAAATGTGTTTTTGTGTCTCTTTGTTATGATCATATTCATTTGATCATTAGCATTTGTTGAGCACATGATTTACTGCATTGTGTTATTTCCCGCATTTTAAGCTCATTGCAGAGGATCAGACACATCAGGCATTTATCGGTGAGTATTTAAAAAACCTTTTTTTTTTTTTTATCTCACGTCTCAAACACACCATTAATAACAACAGAGACAAGCAACCTCACACATTCTGAGCATCTCCCCCGCACATGGGCACACTGTCACAGTCGATATTCCTATCTTTGACGGTTAATAACTATTTAGTGCAATAAGACATAACACAGGAAGCAAGACCCACATCCAGCCAAAGGTTTGGGCTTCATGTAAGAGTGGCTCTGAGGTTGTGTTGATGAGCCCCAGTCTCCCCTCGGTACTTTACCCAAATCCTCATACTTTTCCCAAATCCCACCACTCCATCATGCAACTATTCCTCCATGAAAATCATTTGTGAAGTGTGCTTGTGTTTACAGTGTTTTCAGTATGTTTTTCAGTTATGTCTGATACAAAATGTTTAGTTTTTATTCTACACTTCTTTCTTTTTTTTAGATTATTTGTAGTGTATTATTGCATATGGCAGAAAATAATGGTGTATTAGATTTAATAATAACTGTGTAATAAGTCCTACAGGGAAACCGTAAAGCAAGTCTCCACAGTCGCGAGGAAGCCAAACAAGCGTCATAGGCTCAAAAGATGATCAACCTGTTCCACGGTCGCCTGGCCACACTTTTCTTATTCTCGAATAGAAACAAAACGCAGGAGTGACTGGCCGGGCAACTTCCACGGTGCACAACTTTAAGACTTCGTTTCTTTTTTACTTGACTATAAGCTGGGAGGAATATTCATAGAAATGGCAAACATTTCTCACATTGACGAGGTTGAAACTGAACTCATGAAGAACTTTCATGAACACGGGGCTTTATTCACCAGAGCTTTTGAGGCCAATCGCGTGAAGATGGAGCAGGTTGTGGGCAATTGCTGGAAAACCTCAGCTGAAGTGATGCAGATACAATGGAACTATATTTCTTACAAAGTAGGTGCAACTTTCGGAGTTTCAGTTGGACTTTTCCTTTTTAATACATTTTATTGGAATCAGATCGGCCTTGGGTGTTCATTTGCCGTCCTAGTTACATTATCATCGTTTGCTGGGTACATATATGCAACCACTGTTGATCAAGCCACAGAGAGAGACTGTTTGGAGGGTATGAGAAGATTCATGTTGGGGTTCAGAGACACTGTTGGATTACTGGACATGAAGTTGAAGAAAGTGAAGTGCCTGTGCGAAGAACTGCGCGGTGAGACTTGTAGAGCGGAGAAAAATACTCTGATGGGACTGGAGCTGAAGATCCTGGAGTTATTTCTGCTCATCAACAGCCTCCGGCACACGGTCTCGACAGAGTCTGTGGGAGAGGTGCACCGGCAGATTGTCGAGGCCTTTGGATTGTTTGAGACAATCAATCTTTTAATCGTTTTGCATAGTAAAAAGTATGCCCCTCCTGTCCCCCCGAATGCTTTACCTTGTTCTGAAGAGGGCTCCATGTGAGGTCATTATTACAAGATAAACCTGGTCTGAGAAGGTTTATAGTTTCTATATTTTAAGATTAGAATATTGTGCTTTAACTTTATTTTCTGCCCACGCATGCCAACTTTCTTGATGCTGTCGTGTGAAATTGTCCTTTTATGAATTTTGCACAGAATTTTTGTACACTGCCATCACTTGCACTATTTTTTGAACAAAAATATTTCATGTTCATTTGTGTAGCCTATTGGTCTTGTAAGCATTTGTTCCAGGCTTCACTCCATGACCATTGGCTCCAGGAAACGCAGTGAACAGACTCCACCTGTGCTCATGGGTGGAGCCTCTAACGTCAAAGCTTCCAGTCTGCCCCACAGTGCACATCTCATTTGGACTATTTCGACAAACTAAAGTAAAATGGCCAAGACAACCAGGCACGGAGAGGCAGTCAAACCCGAGGGTGAACTTATGAGGAACTTTAAGGAACACGCATCTTCATTCAACAATCTTTTTGATGCCAACTGGGCGAAAATGGATCAAATGGTGACTGAATGCTTTCATCATCATCATAGGATTGAGTCCATAAATGAGATGGAATCTACTGAGAGAGTATTTGAAGTGATTTATGGATTATTAGCAGTATTTGGTTTACTGGGAAGTGTTGTGCTGACAATTTTTTCTATAATTCTGACTTTACCGTTGGTGTTCATTATGCGGTTTAGATTTGAACAGCAAAGCGAAAAGAACCAATGTTTTGACTCAGTGGAAGTTTTAATGAAAGATTTTAAAGAAACTGTTACTTTGCTGAACAGGATGTTGGAAAAAGTGAAACATTTGTGTGAAGTACTGCGGGAAGAGACATTCGGACGTGAACAAGAGAAGCTGATGAAACTGGAAATGAAGATTCTGGAGGCGTTTTTGCTCAAGGAACAGCTCGGAAACACGGTCACGGCGGGTTCTGTGACGCAGGTGCACTGGCAGTTTGACAAGGCCTTTTCTACCTTCAAGAGTATAAATGAGTTGATCACCTCACTCACAAAGAGCGTAGGACCGGCTGAACCTGCTCAAGGATTGCACTGAAGGTGTTTTAATTTAATTACATTGCGGGAAAGACACTGCATGGAATCTGCTAATCTATGTCCTGCCTTGACAATGAGATATGATCATCATCTGTCCTCAAAGAACAACATTAATCTGTGCTGGGAGGCACACATTGTCAATGGGAAGTAGAGCTGGGCAATATATTGTGGAAAAATATCATGTGTATCGTCAAATACAAACAAACACAAAGCTACAAGAACTGCTGGGGAAAAATTGCATTGTCATCTTTAAAACTAGGCTATGGTCATAGTTTATTTACTTAGTTTATTGTGTTTGTTTCGAAAGAAGTTCATGCATGACTGTTAAAGTATCAAACATTTAATCAGAAATCAGCTTTTGTTTTGTCCTTTTAGGGCAGTGTTGTTGATGTAAATAAAAAGGTATATTTGGGCTAATATGGGCACCTTTAAAAAGTCTTTTGGGGTATTTCTGACTTTAAGATTACATCTTTTTTTTTCTTTTATTAAGATTTTTGGACTGTAACTGTAACCATCTTCTAACATTGGACAATATAGGAAATAAAAACTGTTATTGAAAAACATGAATATTTTTTTAGATCTGTGTTATTTTCTGTTTGGCTCTCACTGTGAAACATCTTCAAGAACTTTATTGCTCATATGGGAAGCGCTACTGCATTAAGACTTTTTTTTTTTTAATCCCCAACTTGTTTCCAAAACAATTAAGAACTCAATTTGTGTTTATCAAATGTGATCTGGTTTGTCCCAATGGGGCCACCGTAGGGAGTGTGTTTCCAGGTAACAGTCACTTAAGAAAGTCAAACAAACAAGTGTCATTATCAGTGTTGGTCGAGTTACTTTAAGATTGTAATATATTCTATATTAGTAGTTACAGCTTTGACAATGTACCTTGTTTGTAATACATATTACTGTTTCAAAAATGTAGCTGAGTTACTCTAGTTTGAGTTACTTGTGAGTTTTGGCAAAATATAAACTATAAAAATAGTAAAAATGCCACTGAGCAAAAGTGCAGTCAGAGATTTCCTTTTCCTCATCATTCACATTCTCTTGTGTTTTTGCTTCGATGACGATAACCACACACAACTGCAGATCTCACACCATTGTCCAACTTGATTTGGTGCTGCATTTTTTTGGGCCGAGTTACTTTTGTAGTAAATTACACCAACACAAGTCATCAAAGCCAAAAGCCGACCAACCTGTTCATGCATCATGTCAAACTGATACAACACAATTACTGAACTATAATAAGAGGTGGGAAGAGGAGACAAAATACTTACCCAGGTAAGAGTCAAAAAGTACAAAACATGAAATTATGTGAAAATCATATTTTTTTTGGTTTGTTTTCATCAAATACCTACAAACATAGACACACTTTAAAGGTCCTGTTTTTTGTTTATACATACATACAAACAAACATACTTACAAACAAACAAAAGGACAGAAAGAAGGATAATGTTGGCACCGGGCATGTACTTTCTAAATGGTTCGTTCTGGTCCAAACTTAAGTATCCAAACACGTTTCACAATACTCATGGAAATGTAAACAACAACTAACTCCATCTGCACATAGGTTTAGGCCCTTGAATATTACAATACTGATTAGACTGCTTTTAAAAGTAGATTAATAATAATAATAATAATCATAATCATAATCATAATAATCATAATAATAATAATTGTATTGTGCTTTACAAGACTGTATTACCAAGTTTCTCAAAGCACTACTCTGTCGTCATTATTCATTCACTCCATACTCAGTGGTAGTAAGCTATTGTTGTAGCCACAGCTGCCCTGGGGAAGACTGACGGAAGCAAGACACCCAGTGTGAGCCATCGGCCCCTCCGACCACCACCAACCACTCACTCACTCACTACATTCACCCCAAGCTTCCAGATGTTTCCCAAACGGTCTCCTATCCAAGTACCAGCCAGGCCCTTCCGAGATCTGACTGGATTGCACATTGTAAAGGCCCATATAAAATATATAATGTAACATGAGTAACTATAGGCTCTGCCACTTTATTTTTTAGGTAAAATAACACATTGCTCAAACAGGAAACACATGATTAATGTTAAAGGTGAATTATGCAACATTTATGGGGAAAGAAGTAGTTATTAGTGTGTACTTGACTTTTCAGTGCCCTAGTGGCTGTATGAGCTGCCTTTACTGTACATCCCGGTGGCCTAGGATGCTCTAGGGCCGATTGTTTTTTGTGTGGTTTCTGGTAGGTTTTCATTGCTGATGGATCTGTGTCCATATGTATACATTCCATCCAGAAAACCTCCCAGAAATCCTAAAAAAAACAACCTGAAATACAGTCCTGAAACAGTGCACCGCCTCTTGGGTTTGTCGCTGTTTCAGAGCATGGTTTTCCCGCACTGGTCAGCTCCTCCTCGTTCCTCTTCCTCCGGCACAGCTCCCTCCACTCCCACCACCTCCTCTTGCTCCTCATCTTCATCTTCGACCTCCTCCTTCTCCCCTGGCTCTGACGCCGTTCTTCACCAGAGGGTCACCTGTGAAACTCTGCCTTACAGATGAGCCAGGACTCAGTGACCAATATCCGTCTTATTCTCCAGTGAACCGACATTAGCCAGGACAATAGTAGGGACAGAAGGCTCGTGTGGCTTAGCTGCAAGTCTTGCCCGGATACCTCCTCGTGGGCCCTTTTTTTCTCTCTTCGGTGTTTCACAACAGACCAATTGGGAATAGGAGGAGATCATTGAAATGGTAGTCAGCCTAGAAATCAGGGTTTGTTGAGTTGATGGCTCTCACTTGTCAGAGCTGTACTGCGTTAGGCCATCGAGAGACTTTTGCACAAGCAGAACTACTTTAAAGTCTCTGAGTGACAGGGGTGTGACTGTCGGTCAGGATGTTGGAACATAGTGAATCCAATCTTCAAATTGCTTCTTCAGCTCCATTAAAACTTTAGACAAAATGTGTATTAACTGATTTATGCCTTCTTTTGCAGGTAGCTCCACTTTTAATGCCTATTTGGAGAAGGAACCTACCAATGACAACTCACTTTCATAAATAAAAGCACAACAGCCGTACAGTTATGAATGAACTAAACTTTGCCGCAGCTTCCTTCATCAAAGTCTACGATGCTCATTACGAAAACATGCAGAGTTTCTTGGTGGAAAGCAGAGGGATGACCGCGGAAATTGAGGATGTGAAGAAATGGAAATGTGTTGTTTTAGTTGGAACACTTTTGTATGAAATAACTGTAATGTTCCATCAAAGTGTGTTTTGAAGGTGCCAGTGAGAACGCCGTCTCATTGTGATTCATAAACAGGTATAAGAAGAACTCATTCCTCCCAATTTCGGTTGGTCTCCTGAGCTCAAGGCCAAAGAGCAGAGCACTGATTGTCTTGGGAATGTTTTGAAATGCTCTGTATTGAATGGTATGTCCTTGCCATTATGTCGTTGTATGTTGCACCCTGTGTGTCCAAGACAAACTTCCTCCGGGACAAATACAAAAAAGTCTTGAATCTTAAATCTCTCGAATCTTGAATTATTGACGTTGAACTTCGTATTTTTTGAGAGAAGCCTTCCCCAGACGACTGATCTCCCTGCGCGCTCGACTGATTTAGCCAGTGATTATTTCCTGTCTGCAGTCCCTGGTTTATATCGTCCGTAGACCCTGGAACACCATCAGTGCAACATCTAAACATCTGGCAACATACCGGTCAACATGCTTAAAAGAGTTGACCAGAACTTTAGAAATCATCCGCGTCAAATGTTGTTCGTGTTTTTCTGTCCTTGGCCCATTTCAACAAACAGTTGGCAGGTGCTGGCCGTACTTTATTAAACCTGGTGTTTACATGCTAGTACTTGTAAAAGGTGGAGTCGAGAAGTACAAGCTGCAATCATAAAACAAGGCAAAGTCAAACCTGTCTCAAGACACCGAGGACTGAGGCTCAACGGAACAGGGCTGCTTCTGTAAGTGGACTCATATTTAGTTATTTATTATAATATTTCAATCTATTCCTGCATTTTTGTAATACTTAACAAGAAGAAGGTGTTCTTTTTTAAGTATCTGACAGACTAAAATGGATCCAAATATTGCAAAGCAGGTCTGCAAAGCAAGCTAACAATGACTCAAAACCTTGACTTTAAAACAAAAAAAAAGGAGGAATGAAGTAAAATAGGATAAGTAGAGATTAAGCAAGCTCAGACCAGGTTAAACTGGTCTTGAGGAGGTTGGTGGTTAGATTACAACAGAATATAAGCATAAATAAGCAACAGGACACAAATAATTGCTCAAAAGTAAATATTATCTGTCGCCTACTATCAGACTGTTTGGTCTGATCAGCCAGTTGAGAATCAGTTTACGAGAATATTGTTTCTCAGTTGAAAGTTTGCGTCTTCGGGTGAGTCACCGTGATGACTCATGACAAAAATAAGAGAATCCCAAAGGAAAACTATTCTTATTTCTCCTTGCAGATCACACTGAGCAGCAGGAGCAGTAACTAACCACATGACTTCATTACTGTGCGACCAGCAGACGACGACAACAACCAGCTGTGGCACGAGAAGAAAAAAGCCTAAAGATCAAGAAATGGCCCGATGCTCTTCAAGATCAGAAACCCAGCCCGTGATGAACCTGATGAGTGCAAACGCAGCAGCCTTCATCGACCTTTTCGACTCACGCCATGCGAAGATTAAATCAAGTGTGCGTCAATGGCAGCTCGAGTCTAATCGTGCACTGTCTACCCTCGTTTTTATTGCAGGCCTAATAGTGGGAGGATTTTTTACCTTTGTCTATACTTGTCTGTCTGTATATTCCTTTGTACAGAGTAATGCTAATTTGCTTTTAGTCTTCGGTATGCCCCCTCTCACAGTCGTTCTGTTAGTCATCTTCGTCATAATTGGTTACAAGAAAACTCTAGACGACAGTAACTTGTACACGCGGGAGTTTAGAAAGACCGTTTTTTCACTGGTCGTTGAACTGGGGAAGCTAAAGCAGCGCTGTGAAGATGTGACGGGGAGCTTAGGGAGTGGATTAGAAAGGGAGAATCTGCAAAGACTCGAGAAGAGCATCAAAGAGCTGCTGGGCCAGATGGAGAGACTCACGGACACAGTGACCCTGGAGACGATGATGGACGTGCAGAAAGAGTATGAGACGATATTGCATGAACTGGAGAAGATAAAAGTGCGTCCGAGTTTTTACAAAGGTACAAGTGATGATAAAAGAGCCAAGATCTGACTCCAGTATAATGCTACTGCCAACTTGGTTAAGGCTATGCTTAGTCAAAGTAAGTTTTCTTAGTACTGTTTGCTTGTTTGTCAATTACTGTTGAGAGATTTCCTCTGTGACAGATCAGTCTCTTGACATATCTGCTTTTATCTTTCTGACATTTAATTTTATACAGGAATGCTTCAATTGAATAAACAATAGGTGGGTTTTCTTATTTCCCTAATCCATGAACAACGCCTTCACAAAATTGAATAGATGGATGTTTTTCCAAAGTAGTGTTGTAGCCACTTATTGTAATTGTCTCTACAGTGCCTCTCGTTAGTATTCATACACCTTGAACTTTTGCACATTTTGTCATGTTTACAACCCTAAACATGAAGATTTTATTTTGAGTTTTTTACTGAACGTTCACACACAAGTAACCGACAACTGTGAAGTGAAAGCAAAATGATACATGATTCTGTTATTTTTTTTAAAATAGAAAAGTGAAAAGTGGGGCTTGCATAAGTAAGATTTGCACAGATTTGCACATGTAGAGACTGACATTTTAGCCCATTCCTCTTTACAAAACAACTCCAGCTCTGCCACATTAGAAGGAGAGCGTTTGTGAACAGCAGTTTTCACATTATTCCACAGATTTTCAATAGGATTTAGGTCAGGACTTTGACTGGGCCATTCTAACACATTATTATGTTTGTCTTTAAACCATTCCATTGTAGATTTATCTTTGTGTTTAGGGTCATTGTCCTGCTGGAGGTGAATCTCCGCCCCAGCCTCAGTTCTCTTGCTGACTCCAGCAGGTTTTCCTCCAAAATGTCTCTATATTTGGCTCCATCCATGTTCCCAACTATTCTCACAATCTCCCCAGTCCCCGCTGAGGAAAAGCAGCCCCACATCATGATGCTCCCCCCCGTATATTTGACACTGGGGATGGTGCACTCAGGACGATGAGCAGTGTTAGGTTTGCTCCATACATAACGTTTTGCATTTGAGCCAAAAAGTTCAATTTTTGTCTCATCTGATCAAAGCACCTTCTTCCACATGGAGCTGTGTCCTCCATATGACTTCTAGCAAACTTCAAACGGGATTTCTTATGGCCTCCTTTCAATAATGGCTTTCTTCTTCAACTGGTTCATGAAGGCCAGATTCGTGTAGATACGACTTATAGTTGTCCCATGTACAGTTTCCCCCAGCTCAGCGGCAGGACTTCGCAGCTCCTCCAGAGTTATCTTGGGGCACTTGGTTGCCTTTCTGACCAATGCTCTCCTTGTTTGATCTAATATTTTAGATGGGCGACCGTGTCTTGGTAAGTCTGCAGTGATGCTTTACTCTTTCCATTTCCGAACAATGGATTGAACAGTGCTCCGTGAGATGTTCAAATCTTGGGAAATCTTTGTATAACTTAAGGCTGCTTTAAACTTCTCCACAGCTTTATCCCTGACCTCTCTGGTGCTCCTTGACCTTCATTATGCTGTTCAGTGACCAACACACTCCGACCACAGCTCTGAGGGCCTAAAAGAACAGCTGTAATTATACTGAGAGTAGATTACACACAGGCCAAGGTGTGAACATTCTGGAGTCATTAAAAATGTTTTAAAGGCAATTTAATGCACTCAGAAAATGCTGTATGAATACTTATGCAAGCTCCACTTTTCACTTTTCTATTTTTTGAAAATTAACAGAATCATGTATCATTTTGCTTTCACTTCACAGTTGTCTGTTACTTGTGTGTGAACGTTCAGTAAAAAAATAAAAATAAAATCTTTTTGTTTAGGGTTGTAAACATGACAAAATGTGCAAAAGTTCAAGGTGTATGAATACTAACGAGAGGCACTGTATTTGTCCTCTGTGTTTGGCCCATCCTTCAAATGAGTGAATGCCCGGAGAGTGAAATCATTTCCAGATCTTGTGCCAGGTCAGGTGATCAGGACTGTCAAGCCGGAGAATAAATCTATTGTACATATTTTATATGAAGGAAATCAGATTTCTAAAGGAAACCCCTGGCACACAAACCCTAGGGACTTTTCACTCACTGGATGTTCCTCAAATGATGCCCTTATGGGCATCATTTTTCCCCTCCTGGAACCGCCACCTTAACGTGGTGGGGGGTTTGAGCACCTGAATGATCCTGGGAGCTCTGTTGTCGGGGCTTCGTGCCCCTGGTAGGGTCTCCATGTTGCATGTTCTCCCCGTGTCTGCGTAGGTTTCCTCCGGGTACTCCGGTTTCCGCTACCACTAAAAACATGTACAATAGTTTCCCCTCTGGGACCAGGACTCCCCTGAAAAAGAGGTTAAATAAAGGTCAATAAATAAATAAGGTCACTGTACTTTCATATTTTATTCTACTTTAAAATCTCAGATTACTTCTGTTTGACACATACATTTACACAACCCTTTATTGGCCAAAATGTTAAGTTAAAGTAGAAAAAAATATGAAAATATGGTGACTGTGTAAGGCCACGTTTTGGGCCTTAGGGCGCTGAATGTAATTTAATGAGGTTGAAAAAAAAAAAAAAAAAAGTCAACCATCTCTAGTACAGCCATAACCTTGGTGTCATTAAAACTAAAAAGGTTAATCGCAACACATTTGCTAATGTTAACGCAGCTAGTTCTAACATCCACACACACCGGGTTCATTTTTATTTAGTTTAACCTTTTGAGAAAAGTGTATTTTCATTTTTTTGTCAAGATTCAGTCAAATACGGGTGAAACTCGTTAAAAAGTTCATTTATTTCTGTAATTCAATTAAAATGTGAAACTAATATATGACATCGATTCATGGCATGCAGAGTGAGATATGTCAAGCCTTTGTTTTTTTATCATTTCCCTTCCACTTATCCTTCCATTAATGTGCTTTGATACAGCACTTTGAGGACATCCAGCTTCCTTTGCTATGACCTTTTGAGGCTTTCCCTCCTTAAGGAGAGTGTCAATGATGGTTTTCTTCACAACTGTCAGGTCAGCAGTCTTCCCCATGATGGTGAATTCTACTGAACCATGAGAGACCATTAGAGTCTCAGGGACCCTTTGCAGGTGTTTGATGAAAGGGAGACACTTTGAGCTATAGTGCCTTTTCACAATACTCTAAACTTCTGAGATTTTTCATTTGCTGTGAAGCTTGACATATGTCACTTTGCATGTCATGAGTCTAATCATATATTAGTTTCACATTATACGTTGTATTACAGAAATAAATCAACTATTTTGAAAAACTATAATAATAATAACGATTCTAATCTTAGGGTATAGAATAGGACGTGACTATACGGGGCAGACACGGGGAGAACATGCAAACTCCACACAGAAAGACCCCGTTCAGGTGGGAATCGAACCCTGGACCTTCTAGCTGTGTTGCGAGAGCGCTAACCGCTGTGCTACCATGCCGTGTACCGTGCCGTGTACCGTGCCGTGCTACCGTGCCGTGCACCGTGCCGTGCACCGTGCCGTGTACCATGCCGTGTACCATGACGTGTACCATGACCGTCATGCATGCCTTTGGTCTCTGTGGGCGCTTAGACCTACCTGACCCTGACCTTTGTCTGCTCCCTGCGGGCTCTCCTGACCTGCCTGACGTCCCTGACCTGCCTCTGCTCTCTGCGGTCGCTCCTGGCCTACCTCTGCCGTTAGCGGGTGCTCCTGACCCGCATTCTGGGGCCTATTTTATTTTAAATTTATATCAATGACTTGCCTGATGTGTGCCCTAATGCTAATGTTCAGTTTAAATGCTGATGACGCTGTTATATTTACAAAAAATGGAGCCTTGTGGCACCCCAACTGAGCCGTCTTTATCCAACATGGACGTCCACAAGTAGCCATGTGGTTCGGGTGCGACTCAGCTCTTCAAAGTAATACAAAAGAACTGGAACTACAATAACATGTGTCTGTCACTGAGAAGGTTATAATACTGTATCTGCTGCCGCTGCTGCGGTGTTTAAAGGGGCATAACATGCTGGGAGACACTTCATGTTTATGTCCGACTGAGCCATCAAAAATATGAAATCATTCTGAAGGCGCAATGATGGCAACAGATGTTAAAGCGGACATAATAAAGATAATGGCATCAGGCAAACAGATGTTAAAGCGGACCTAATAAAGATAATGGCATCAATCCAGTCAGATGGTTTGGTTCCCAGCCTTAGGTAAATTGAGGCATTGATATTGGACTTTGCCTGTGCCGGTGCATGACTCATTGGGGAAAGTCTGACACAGCAAGTCTGAACCTGTTCCTTAAACGCTTATAAACAGATATATAAAAGTGAGAGACAAAACGAGTTGCATTTATTTGGACGTCTTGGCTTTCGGATTTGGAAAGTTTAACACAGCCCCGATGCAGGTGTGTATGGTAAGTTTTGACAACGTTTTAGTTTATAACAGTATTACCTTTGAGTATCAAGCGTAATTTAGTCCTTGTCTCTGTTTAGTAGTTCAGGTCACTAGCCTTTGCACTTTGGTCATGGTTTGGTCAAGTTGAGGTCATAGTCTTTTTTTAAATTTTCATTTAGACCTGTTTTATCTTTGGCCTTACAGCTTAACTGGTCTAATTATGGAATGTGTTTGTTTTACCCTGTGAGTCAGTGCTTTAATGGCAGTTTAAACTTTACTCTGTCTTAAAGGGATATTTCAGGATTTTTGACATAGGGCCCCATTTCCTAGTTTTCCAGAGTGTTGCTCATTTCTGGAGATTTTTTTTTTTTGTAATTCATGCAGTTCTTATGTTTGAAGAGTTTCGTGGCGCTAGGCTTGTGCTAGGCTAGTGCATTTCTATGGTATCAGCTAGCCTGCATTAAAAACAGTCTGACCCGCTCCACAGTGCACCTGAGGCAAATCACTTATGACGCCAGACTAACCATATAAATGTCTGTGTCGATAATTTTAACCATTTTGCATTTAAAATAATTTATATTTGAGCAGCATCTGCTTCGTGGTTGTATAAGCTACACAGCGGCGGAGTGATCTGCTAGAAAATAGTCCCTCAAAATGCGATCATTCATGTGATGCAAGGTCAGTTATATTCCAAAAATTATTCTATCGACACAGACATTTACATGGTTAGTCTGGTGTTATAAGTGATTTGCCTCAGGTGCTCTGTGGAGCGGGTCAGACTGTTTTTAATGCAGGCTAGCTGATATCGTAGAAATGCGCTAGCCTTGCACCAGCCTAGCGCCACGAAACTCTTCAAACATAAGAACTGAGGCCCCTATGTCAAAAATCCTGAAATATCCCTTTAATGTTGTTGTTGCAGTTACGATAAATTGACCCAGCAGTTCCACCAGACTCACACGACGAACCTCACGTTTCTTCAGACTAATGTTCATCTGGGAGGTAATTGGAATGACGTTTGGAAGTGACCCATCTCTTCCTCGGGACAGGGAACCCAGACCGTCCACGAGCCAACTGAATCCAAAAGCTGCATCCTTCATCCGTCTGTTTAAACATCATCGACAGCAGATGCAAAAAAGTGTGGAGAACTGCAGGACAATGAATGACAGAATTAAACAACAACGATTTGCTGCTTTTACTCTTGTGACAGTGTTCACTGGGTTGTTTGGACTAATGGCTCTTGCTCATGAATCCATATTGTCCCTTATAGTTGGAGTAGTTATAATGTGTTGTCTTGTTTTACTTCCTTTCTTCATCATAACAGAAATGGAGAATGCAGAAAAACGTAACAAAGTAAATGCGTCTTTACGAGACTTTCAAAGGACACTTTCGTTGCTGAACGTGGAGTTGGAGGAGGTAAAGTGTGTGTGTGAGAACCTGCGCAGGCGTCTGGGTGGTTCTGACAGAGTGAGGCTGATGAGGCTGGAGAGGAATATTCTCAAAGTGTTTCTGCTCACCACAGAACTAACACAGACGCTGAGATGGAGACCTACTACTGAGTGTGTGGCTCAGGTCTGCGAGGAGTACAGCAAGATCCTCTCGGAACTCAACAAGATGAAGATACAGCTGAGCTTCTACCCTGGAACACAGTGAAATGGATGATACACAGTATATTACAGTCTTTGAGGCCCTCAAACATTGGACGCACAAGGCACAGCCACATGTCAGCTCGAGGGAAGACTTAATTCTGTTTTATGAACTCCACTCCCGGCCAAATTATTTGCTCTTTTTTTTAAATTGTTATTATTATTTTTTATTCAAATGTTACATTGCATTTACATTTTCACTCTTGTTTGCATGACTCACACCTTTTTATCCCTTTTTGTTCCCCACATCCCCATTTCCCTTGTGATGGGCAGAGAAACTCAAGTTTAAGTTTAAGTTTAAGTTTAATGGTTTTGTATAGCCCAATATCACAACAGAAGTCGCCTCACAGGGCTGCACCAAACATTAAGGCAATAAAACAGAGCAATAAATATGACAATTAAAAGTTCAGGTGAATCCAGGCAAATATAATGTCCAATAGGAGGTAGCGACGAGCGGCGTGGGCGTCCCCCGTCCTTAGACTCTCCAGCACGGCAAGGAAAAACTCAAAAACCCGGCAGGAGAAAAGAGAAACCTTGGGGAAAACCACAGAAGGAGAGACCCACTCCCATGGACGGACAGGCTATAGAGACCCAGGGCCGAAGGATCCCTCAGCAGACGGGCCAAGATCACAGACCGTCCAGTCCTCAGATTCCAGAATGCAGGGTTCCTCCGTTCACCCAGGTTCCTCCGTTCGATCTAGACAGGCACTCCCGAGGGGGAGTGGGACAGGAGACACCATGTGAATAGTGATGAACAGACTACAGATAAATTAAATATTGTATCATGATAAGACAAAGTCTGCAGTAAGAAGAAGAGGATAGCGCTCAGTGGACCGTACTTCCCACAGCAGTGTTCCTCCTTAGGCAGCTTTACTTCAGGCTGTGGGTCAGAGCTTTACCGAACTGACCTGATTATAAGCTAATTCGAAGAGGTACGTTTTGAGCCTAGTCTTAAATGTAGGGACTGTGTCTGCTTCTTTAACGTGGGCTGGGAGTTTATTCCATAAAACCGGAGCTTGGTAGCTAAAGGCTCTGCCTCCTACAGTGATTTTGGAGACTCGAGGAATCACTATAGCCCTGAGTTTTGAGAGCGGAGTCTCTGGTTGGCTGATATGGAATGACAGCGTCTTGGAGATAGAGCAAAATGGCAAAAAAAGCAATCCCTTACAAAATGAGAAAAATACACTGAAACATAATAAGAAAAACAATCCCTGCCCAGGTTAACGTACATGAACTGTGTATGTATGCAGTAAACTCATATGGCAATGAGTAGCAAAGTGTACAATTGAGCAATACAAGGTGCTGATTTTCTCCGTCAGAGAAATCCACAGAAAGAGCAATGTACACCGTGATATTCAGAAAATGTGATTATTGTGAAATGTTCATATTTTTCTGTAATACAACTTAGAATGTGAAACATGTGATATAGACTCATGACATGCAAAGAGAGTTATGTAAAACATTATGGCTTACAGTCCATTTTCAAAATATTCACATTTTCTGAGATGATTTATTTGGAGTTTTTACAAGCTGTGAGCCACAATTATCAAAATTATAACACATTAAGGCTTGATATGTCTCACTTTGCATGATATGATTTTGGCTTACAGCTTGAAAAAAGAAGAAGAGTATTGTGAAAAGGGACTCAAAGGGACTCATATCAGCTAACGCCAGTGATATGTCCAGGTCGCCCCTGACGGTAACGGAATGCTGGATCCGGATTGTACCTTATTCCCGGACTTTGGCAGTTTTTAGCTTTTATCTTCCTCCAATATGTTTTTTTTAGCCTATTCGTATTTATATTGTTTGTAGAGCTGTTTTCATTAGGCCAATAAATGGTATGGTAAATGGTAAATACATTTTTAACTGGTCTTGTTTAATGGATGAGCCACCATAACTCCCACTTCAAAAATATTCAATAGCTTAATACTCGGCCATTGCTAATATTCTCCTTACAACAAACCTCAAACCTGTGACATTCACTTGAATGTTTGCAACTCTGAATGTGTTCTTTTTTTATTTCACTGTTGTGCTGAATTGTTTTTCTTCTGTTCAATCTCAAACACATGCAAGCCATGTTGTATTTGTTTTTTTTTAAATGTTTAGAAAATGATGTGGCTAAGTAGGACATGAAAACAAGTGCCTTGTGTCGTGTTTTTATGCTCAGATCCTGTTTCAAGAAAGATTCTAGTCATCATTGCTCTATTCGTCTCTACATTAAAGGTGCATTATGCAACTTTTTATGTGGAAATGTAGCTGATTGTTTGTGCGTATTTGACCTTGACCCAGCGGCCGTATGAGTAATCAGCCTGGTGTGTTTACTTTCCAACACAGTTAAGTGGCCTGTGGGATGGTTTTCACTGCTCTCACCAGAAAAACTACAAAACCATTGATCCTGGAGCATCTTAGAGACCACTGTGATGGAAAGTAAAGGCACCATGCTGACCCCACACTCACTGGGTGAAACCAACGGCAGCGGCACTCAAACATAAAAACCTTTTTTCACCGCATAAAAAGTTGCATAATGCACCTCTTAATTTTATTCAAACGGTCAGGATTTTGCTATTACAAATACTCTTTACAGACACTACTTTCTCCGTAATACCTTGGGAGTCCACCAGAGGGATCCCAAGCTCCAGATAAAGAATCATTAGGAACAAAATAATGTCTAATATCATTTAGCTCTAGATTTAGGGTTCAATATGTTTTAAAGGAAAAATGAAAGTAAATCATGTGGGTAAATACAGAGCAAACATGAACTCCATCTTTACTTTGTCATTATTCAATCAATAATCAAACTATAAAGTGCTTTTCATACATAAAAACAATGCAAAGTGCTTTACATGCACCACGACTGTAACCATTTAATAAACACTGACCAAAGACTGGGAAGAAAAGAATACGCACAATTCAACCTAAAATCAAAGTGTGAATATTTTCAAACATTTTTTGAGAAGCTGCCAACAAATACCAATATTGTATGTTTCCAGTCTTCATCGATCATTGGGTGGGCACTTAGTTTTTTTTTTTTCATACCCCAATGTCATTATCTAAGACAACGGAGCACTATCATTTGTGAGATTTTTGTACAACTTACTCTGGCTTGTCCTACAGGGCCACCGTAGAGCTTACAATACTTTTTTTTTTTTTTAAATCTAGGCCTATTGAACAGATATGTAATTACAGTAAGAATAAAAGTTCAACAGAAAAAAGTATAAACATGCAAACATGTTTCTTATTCTTGTATTTCCTCGAGTGTAACGTTCAGGTTGAGTTTACGGTGCAAGTGCGATATAAATGCTATAAGTTAGTTCTCAAATAAGAGCCGAAATGTTCATTCTTAGCAGCCTATTTATAATTTCAGAAAAAAATGTCAATGCTTTCTAATTTGTCAAAGCTGCTTTACAATAGAATGGTGCGCCCTGGCTCACAATACAATAAAAATAAAACCACAGTGCTCTAAGGTTTTAAAAAATACAAATACATTAAAAAAATAAAAGCAGCGGTGTGTTAAGTTTCACTTTCGTTTTCCGCACACGGAGCTAAAGCGCTCATGGAGGAGATTTGAGGCTCGTGTTTCGGATGCCGGATTCATTAGGACCAAGATTGGATTTTACGCGCAGTGCACCGGATCTATAATTTACAGCAGTCTGGTCATCAGCAGGAGAAACCTTTACAAAGTGTTTCTGGAGGATGTAACTTTGCCTTCAGTTTAGCGGTAAGTGATGATGACACGTACACACGCCTGACACGTAGCTTAAATATTCAGAAATATAAAACTTGCACCTTCACTTCAGAAGGCATAGGCTGTGCGCCAGACAGCGCATGGCCCTACAAGTATTCAGATGAGGACAGCACATGCGCAGAACACAAATCAATGTTGGGGACTGATCAATTACCAATCAATGATCAATAGTCGTTTATAATAGATCCATGTCAATAGTGCGCACAAACGCTAATTTTATGTGCACAAACGACGCACAAACGAATGACACCATTTTGAAGCAAATCGGACACTGTGGGGGCTAATTTCACACAAGTCTAAATCTGGGCTGGACAGAAGTCCACTCTTCAGAGAGAAACTGGAGAATAATCATATCAGCAGAAGCTCAATCTGCTCCCCATGCGCGCGGGTTTAATGCACCTCAATATAACAGCATTCATCATGAAGTCATCAGACATAAACTAACCCATGAAAGAAAGTCTACTCTTCCCAATAAAAGGAAGAGGCGGTGCGGACAGTGCGAAGGCGCGGGGCATGTCGGCCTTTTCCACACAATCTTTCCTCAGATCTGATGCTCTGAATATGACCGGTTTAAGAGCAACAAAAACGTCTGGAATCCTGGTTAAAGTTGAGTCTTTGGTGTTGTCTGGAGTGTCTCTTCCTCTTCAGGATGAGCAGCTTCTCACGGAGGAGGAACAGGGGCGGAGTTGACACGGGCAGCAGAGGGACTGGGGCCCCACAGGGAAGCGCTTACACAGGATTTTGACAGCACATAAAAAATAACAAAAGTGAATAATAAAATAGTCTATTTGCAGCTATAAAAATCTTTGTTGCTTTTCTTTTTGTTTGTTTGGGAAGTAATCACAATGTAGACAGTTCAGTTCAGTGTAAAAGGCTAATTTAAACAGCAGATGTTTGCCTAAAATACACCAGATTGCACAAAATTGTTTCCGATATACATTAAAAGTAATATAAAACACCTTCTGTTACATGTTATCTACACACATCCTTTCATACGTCGACCTAATGTATTGTTCTGAGTCTTTGAGATTAGAGTTCCACCACCTCACAATTTTAACCACTAATAAGCCACTAATAATGCTAATAAGCCTGCAATACCTAACCTTATAGAAAGAAAGTGCTTAACCGGTAAAATATATAATAAAAAACATAAATAAAAGATCTAAAGTCGTCTATTGATGACGTTGTCGCCCCCTCACCGCGGTCGCCCAAAGGTGTCCCTTATTTTTCTGTACTCAAGTTGGCAACCCTAAACCCAAGGGTCATATTCGGGTGGTGTTTACATGGCCGTGCGCGACCGGGTTATTTCCAATATTCCGACTTTGAACGGGTTATTGGCTGCTCTTAAACGTAGTCAGTTTCTCTACCCAAGGAGCCAAATCAAACATCACTAGGTTCAAAAGCCGACCAGCCTGTTCCACGGAGCGCAGCAGGCTTCAAATGATTGGACTCTAAAAAGAAAAAAAGGAAGGTGGGGAGGAAATGATAGCAGACAGAGCTGCTAAATAACACGACTAACAAAACTGCGACTTAACTGAAACAGCTTCTGTAAGTGCTTGTTCTTTATAGGCTACTAAGTAATATCAGCCGTATAGCTTATTGAGTATTTACTATGAGCAGTGTAATTTCTGTTTGTTGATCGTAGCTTGGATTGAGCCAGCGCATAGGTTCACTTTTTTTTTTTATGTGTCCAACAGACGACGACAACAAGTTCAGGTCCAAGAAGAAAAAAGTCCAAAGATCAAGAAATGGCCGGATCAGAAACCCGCCCCGCGATGAACTCACTCAGGGAAAAAGCAGCAACCTTCATCGACCTTTTCGATTCACGCCATCATAGGATTAAAACATGTGTGCAGAAATGCCAGCACGTATCTAAAGTTGTGGTGTTTATCAGCGGTTTACTTACAGGATTAATGCTGGGATTATGTTTCCTTGTGGGAGGTCGTAAATCAGAGCAGAAAAATGATGCTGGTTCGCGTATGGATGGATTAGTTTTGTTAGTCATTGTGATCGTCTTGCATGTCGTATTTGGTTTCAAAGCAGCACTAGATATTAACTTGCACATTGGGGAGTTTAAGAAGACCGTTTTTCCTCTGGCTGTTGAACTGGGGAAGCTAAAGCAGCGCTGTGAAGATGTGAAGGGCAGTTTAGGGGGCGGAGTAGAAAAAGAGAACCTGGAGAGACTGGAGGAGAGCATCGAAGAGCTGCTGGGTCAGATGGAGACTCTTACGGACACCGTGACCCTATCGAGGATGACGGCAGTGCAGAAAGAGTTTGAGACAATATTACATGAACTGGACAAGATGAAGTTTCGTCTGAGTTTCTACAGAGGGACAAGTGAGGAGAAGAAGAACACCGAACCCAGGCCTGAATCTTTATAAACTGTGATTCTAAATGCAACTATTAACTTGGGTAGAAGAAAATACTATATCAAATGTGTAAAAGTTTTCTCTGTAGTGTGTGTTTTTCAATTACTATTGCAGATCAAAAACTCAGCTTGAACTCTTGTACTCTGAATGTTTTCCTTTCGGTCATGACCCAGGGCTCAAAACCATTTCGTTGAGCGTAGTATTATATTGACCAGTTGCAATGCTGCAGTCCATAATAGGAACCAATTCCAGGCTCCATTCTTTCCTAACTCACGAACGCAACAACAAAGTGGGTGAATGCAGAGCAGTGTTTCGTGTGGGAGAAGCTCCATGAAGCAGCGGAACTTGTTTTTTTGTTTTTTTTTCAAGGAAGTCCTGGCCAAGAGGCAGCAAAAGATGCACAGTTACAATTACAATTACAATTGTCAAAACAAAATGACCAATAATGATAAAATGATGAAAAGCAGTTATAATTTTAAGAGGTCGTCTCAAGTGTCTCAATCTGGACTTAAAGGCGTTCAATGGCGTAAGTTCAGTCTTTTTGAAACGTGTTCCATGTAGAAAGAGCAGAGTAAACAAAAGTGTCTGAACCATTCGCAATAATCTGTTTACATGCATGAGCAGACAGAGTGAGTCCTGTTACATGGTCTTTGTAATCAATTGGGATGTCCCGATCCAAATCGCCACACACGGAGAACATCATGATGTAAATATGCTATCTCAATGCTTTCTACCGCCAATATTCATGTCTTTCACCACACTTATAAAGTAATCGGTTTATTCCTCACTCCAAAAGTGTGGTGTGCTGCGTGTGTTTCACCGCCTTCTATTTGAGTTTATGGGCAGATGCACACTTTCTGTCGGCCTACCATGCCAGTTCTGGGTTTCACCCATAAAGAATGCTATGTTTAGCTCTTTTTTTCTTCTTCTATTCTTCTATTGACCAGATATGTAATTATAGCCAGAATAAAAGTTCAACAGAAAAAGATTGGAAGCCCCGTGTGCGCTAAATAAAATAAAAAACAGTGCCTGAAAGTAAAAAACAAACAAAAATAGAACAGAAAAGAAAGTGTCTAGGCCAAGTTTCAGTTTCACTTACCACACAAAGCAGATTTGAGGCTGGTGTTTTGGGCTGTTCTTGGACAACATTGTGCTTTGTTGGAAACAAAGCTTTTCAGGCCGGATTAGGACCAAGATTGGATCTTACCTGCAGTGCACTGGAGCTATACTTTATCGCAGTCTGGTCATCAGCAGGAGTTCACGAGTGAGGGACAGATGGAGCGTGAGATCGATAGACGGATTGGTGCAGCGTCAGCAGTGATGCGGTCGCTGTATCGGTCTGTCGTGGTGAAGAGGGAGCTGAGTCGGGGCAAAGCTCTCGATTTACCGATCGATCTACGTTCCCACCCTCACCTATGGTCATGAGATTTGAGTCATGACCGAAAGGACAAGATCGCGAATACAAGCGGCCGAAATGAGTCTCCTTCGCAGGGTGGCTGGGCGCACCCTCCGAGATTGGGTGAGGAGCTCGGAGTAGAGTCGCTGCTCCTTCACGTCGTAAGGAACCAGCTGAGGTGGCTCGGGCATCTGTTCCGGATGCCTCCTGGTCGCCTCCCGCGGGAGGTGTTCCAGGCATGTCTTATCGGGACAAGACCTCGTGGAAGACCCAGGACACGCTGGAGGGACTATGTCTCCGAGCTGGCCTGGTGTCGCCTCGGGGTCCCCCCAGAACACTTAGAAAAGGTGTGTATGGATCGGGAAGTTTGGGCATCTCTGCTGACACTGCTGCCCCCGCGACCCGGCCCCGGATAAAGCGGAAGAAAATGGATGGATGGATCGTCACTTTAGATGGTATAAACTGCGCTCCTTTTGATGGGGTTATTCCGATGCGCATTTACATGACCAAACATTCGGGCCAGAAAAGGAGTAACCCAGGGGTCATATTCGGGGTTTTGCCGGTATTTACATGGCCTTCCGCGACCGGGTTATTGCTAATATTTCGGTTTAGAACAGGTTATTTGCAGCTTGTAAAGATAAGGACAAGGCCCTACATTTGGGCTAGTAATAAACCTCAGATAAACAGTGTCAATCTTATGAAGACATTTCGCAGAGGCATTCATGTACAACAGGTCTCCATCGTCTAAAATAGATTAAAAATGTCAAAAGAAAAACAACAAATTTGGAAAGAAGTTTCTTCTCAAGGTTGTCTCGTGAACGAGGCTTGAAAGTCAGGGAGTCATCAAGCAACATATCAAGGAATTTGCACACATGGACCATCTGCATGTTTCCCTCAAGAGTGGACAATTAGGGGATAGTTTGAGGAACCTTCTTCGTGTCTGAAAACAACATTATTTTTTATCTTTTCAGTGTTTTAGCTGCAGAAGCGTGTGCTGGACCACATCAAAAGCCTTCTGCAGGGTTGTTACAGCTACAGTATAGCAGGGCTCAATCCAAAACAGTCAATTATTGTGTCATCAGCGTCAAAATGCATAATAATGAAAAATGAAAAGTTGACTAAATGTACTGGACATTTTTGTTGACTAACTAAAACTGAAAAGATTGATCTGATTAAACCCTGACTAAAACTAAATTACTTCACTAAAACGTGTCTAAATTAACACTGAACTTAATCCCATGAGTTCATCCATAGTTTAACATCTTCAACGAGAATCACACAATATTAAAAGTGTTTCCAAACAGTATTTACCAGTACCACGGATGTATGGGATGGTGGTTAAGTTTTTCTTCTTCCTGAGTCATGTTTTGTAATATTTGTATGAAGAATATGTGAAGAATAAAACGCGTTATGTTTAGAGGTTACTTTTACTATTACAGTCTAGATTAATCCGTTATTAAACAATCTGCTTCTCTTTACGTCGCTGTGAATTCTGCATAACGGTTAAACACTTGCATCATCTCCTGCTATATCCATTTTGCTCACAGACCACACGTTTTGTCATAATGAGAGAACTCTGACACGAGGTGGCTCAGTGATATTTTGGGTCAGCGTCGGCCGTTTTTCCATTTAATGCACAGAATGAGGAAGTGAGAGCGGCAGCTGTAAAGGCGACGACTGAGGAAGTAACTGACAAAACGCACCAAACCAGGGCCGCGAGGAGACAACGTTTCAACTAAAAGGTACGGCTTCATATTGTTTGACTAGATTATTGCGACTAATAAGTGAACGGAGCGATTTATAACATTTTGTTTCACTACATTACGCTCATTACATAGGCTGGAAATGTTTTTTTTTTATATTTGCCACATCTATTGTCTATTGTTCTCATATTGTGAACAATAGATACATTTATTTCATGGCTTTGATAACTTTGTTGGCTGATTGGGTTTCACTTGACAAATATGACCTTTATTAAGACCTTTAAAGTTTTTTTGTGGAGATAAAGATACACTTTTCACATCAAGTCCCTCAAAAATGTACTCTTAAACAAACTGAGGCTGAATTGAAAGTGGTGGGAACTGGGGTTAAACCAAAATAAAACCAAGAATCTAGACTGTTTTACTGGCAGTAAGTAAACTTTTGTCATGAACTGAAGGTGAAAAACCCACATACAGTATTAAACAACAGATATAAAATGGTCAAGTATACTGGGGAAAATGCCATCTTGTTTTAAATACATTGCTTGAAAAGTGCCCAAATTAAGACGATTCATGTTTGGACTGTTTTGAACAAGGATAGTCAGTAGAGCGAGCTTTAATTTGGTTAAAATGAGGGAAATAAACGTGTAAAATAAGACAAAAAGAATTGAAACAAGAAAGTGAAAGTCAAGAAAAATAATTTGAGTTCCATTGGCAATAAAATAGTAACGCTTTATAATAAAGGCACCTTTAGCCTTGATAAATGGTGAGTTAACACTTTATTCATCATGGCCAATTCATTAGTTAACAGTGAAGTATGTGAACTATGGTGCGAGGTGAGGCATTAACTGTAGTAGTTATCAAGTGTTAGTCACACTTAACTAATGAATTGTTCATGATGAATTAAGTGTTAACTCATCATGTATTAAGGCTAAACAAGGTGCCTTTATAATAAAGTGTTACTGATAGTCCAAACCTACTCAAAATCAGCACAATTTCCGATAATTCACAATCTTACACTTTTCAGTAAGATAAGGCTTATTTTCAGTGTAAAGAGTACTTCGTACAGTACTTCTATTGAGAATACTACATTACCCGGTTGCAAGCATACACCTTGCCTGAGGACAATGGAAACAGTTTAGGCAAAGTCACAAAGACACAAAGCCAGTTTGCACAAGGAGGGAGTGAGGATCAAACCGGTGCCACAGTAAGAGCTTCGTATAGGCCTCAGCTGTTAGGTGGACTCAATTTTTACTCATTAGCTTTTGTTTGGTAAAAAAAAAAATGAAATGAACAGAATAACTTCATTTATCTACATTTCATTCGTTTCGGTTTGGTGGCATCATTTTGTCTTTAGGCAGATGCTCTTATTAGGCATTTTGAGGAACTGCGTTAGTTGTTGTTGCACACCCGGGTGCTGTCATTTGCCTGTGTGTCGTGCGTAAAATGGAGAGCACGATTATAGCAAACAGGAAGTGACTGATGTCAACTTCCTGTTCGGCTGAAATAAGCCTCAACATTAACATGCAAAGGTTGAAAGAAATGTCTACAGCGTGACGTGTTTATGATGTGATTGTGTTGCAGGTTTAGCTCCAGACGACACCATGGCTCAGGCCTGTCTCAGATGCCTCAAGCTCGTCATGTGCGCCGCCAACTTCCTGTGTTTTGTAAGAGCCGCTCCTCATCCAATGTCATGAATTAGTTTTAGACGGTTTCAGTCAAGAGTCAGAGAGTTGTTGAGACATTCAGACCAGCCGCCTGTGTCGGGCTGGTACTGTTACTGTTACTCTCATCTCTCCCTGGTGTCTCTGGCCAAAAAATCTCAATTGCAACTTCCCTGCCTCCGGGTCGGAGTCACCAATACACACTAATGGAATCACGAAGAAGAAGCTAACAGGCTAACGAGAAAAGCTAACTGCGGGCTAGCGCCACTTAAACAGTATTTACAGCCAAGTTTGAGTGAACAAAATTATCTTCATTGTGTAATTGGATGTACAATATCCCTCTGTCCCTTTGTCTTTTCTGTCAGTGCAAAGTAAAAGAACCTAACATGCGACGACACCTGCAGTGGCCTCTCGGGCTACTTAGTACTGCTTTAACACTGAAAAGTGCTGTGTAACTGTTACTGATAAACAAAGGAGCGCAGAGTATTGAAAGTATTGCGATTCTTGACAAAATATAAATACTTGATATTGCAGCAAAACTTTTTGAGATTATTTGGATATTTTCTTTGGAAATATTAGGATTTTCACATTATTACAAGTTTTGTTTCTAATAATTGTGTCAAACTTTAAGGATTAACATTAATTCGAATTTTAAACATTATTCAGTTACTGAGTGGGAATCACAGTACTCAAGTAGTGTTTTACTTTTACTTAAGTATTTATTTGGGTCACTACTTTTTACTTGTACTGAAGTAAAATAATTTCAATGTAACGTTGCTTGTTACTTGAATAAATATTTTTGGCTACTCTACCCACCTCTAATAATAAATAATGTAGCAGACGCACCAAAAACAGTAGTAGCAGCCCTTCGTGCTTCAGAGGGTTGTGGGTTTCATTCTCAGACTGACCTAATATGGAGACACGAGTGTAGCCACAATGACTGAACATGACAATGAATCATTATTATCGCAATGATAAAATGTGTCATTTTATGACAAACACTGTGAGGACAACAGCAAAGATAGGCTTCAGACAATACTGTACAGGGTAGAGGTCTCCAGTTTAACTCCAGTTGCCTCAAGTAAAAGGGACTGGATCATTTATCTGTTTGGTAAGCATATAAGCCTATAGAAATATAGAAATATAGATTTATAACACAGAAACTAACTCCAAAGATTAAAAATGTACTGTTTGTTCATAATGTGCTGGTAGTATTAGTATAAAGAAAGCTTTGAAAGCATCCAAGTAAATGTGCAGACGATAAACAATGATCCCAAAAATACATTGTTTATCTGACGTTTATTGAAAGATGATTATGATTATGAAAGATATTGTGAGTTATTTTAAGGTAATATATGACTAATCCTAACCCAGCAACACTTGTCCAGTAAAGGCTGTCAGTTACCATGAAATGTTCACATCACTTAAGGTGGGTTTTGTTGTTTCAGGTCTGTGGCATCTCCGTGCTGGGCCTGGGAATCTACTTATCTGTGAATTTCAAGATGGCGGCCCTCACTCCGTCTATGGCCGACTTTAGCGTGGCTCATGTGTTGATGATCACGGGCATCGTCATCACCTGCGTGTCCTTCCTGGGCTTCCTGGGCGCGCTCAAAGAGAACCGCTGCCTCCTGCTCACGGTAATATACACCGAAATATTACGCTGTGTGGCTTTAAGGAGAATCAACAAGCAGTCTATAGCCACAAGGGGTCACAAGTGAACCCTTGTATTAAATAACTGCTTTTGATTAGCTGTGCACAACGATCAGGATGAATCTTGGTTGAATCCTCTTTACAAAACTGCTGCAGTTCAGCGAGATTCCTGGGTTCACTCACTTATTCCTCCCTGTCCTGTGAATGTTTGCATGTTATGGCCAATCAAAATATGATGAAATGTAAATGTTTGGGTGGTGTTAGTTTAAGCAGACACTGTTTACTCATTCTTGTGATTTTAATAAAGATCAGACCACATTTATGACCAACTTAGGCAGAAATGTAAGATGTTTCAAAGCGTCCACATACTTTTTCCTCCCACTGTAAATAGTCTTGAAATTAAAGAAAAAACAATACATAAAAAAAATAGTATGCAAACTTTTGACCAGTAAAATAAAATAAAATAAAATAAAATAAAATAAAATAAAATAAAATAAAATAAAATAAAATAAAATAAAATAAAATAAAATAAAATAAAATAAAATAAAATAAAATAAAATAAAATAAAATAAAATAAAATCAAATCAAATCAAATCAAATCAAATCAAATCAAATCAAATCAAATCAAATCCAATCCAATCCAATCCAATCCAATCCAATCCAATCCAATCCAATCCAATCCAATCCAATCCAATACAATACAATACAATACAATACAATACAATACAATACAATACAATACAATACAATACAATACAATACAATACAATACAATACAATACAAATATTTAACCTTCCAGCTCACCAGCAACACCATTTTGTTTTTTTAACCAATATCTTGTTCTCTTGCAGTTTTTCTTAATGCTGTTCCTCCTGATGCTGGCGGAGTTGACTGCAGCCTGTCTGCTTCTGACGCACGAGGTGAAACTGGCACTTCTGCTGCTACAAAAAAAAAACGACTACTATTACTACTACTATATTGTACGATCTCGTCTGTTTTTTCAGATTTCAGATCTGAAGAAGGATCTTCAAGAAGGAATGAAAAAGGCTCAACAACAACCAAAAAACGCCACTCTCACCGACTGGGACTTGATCCAGAGCACCGTAAGTATTGGCTTCATGTAATCCCAGATTGTAGTACAGGTTGAATAATCTCTCTAAAGACTATGGACAGACAAAGTAAATTAAAACATACACAAACGTTTTCTTGTTCCATCCGTCTTCTTCATGCTCTGCTTCTTAAGGAATATGTTATGGGAGTGCATGGACATCGCTCTCAAAGGCCCGATACCTAATTTTGTTGAACTCGTAATGGAATATAATGTTTTATTCTTCTGTGCGTTGTGCATCCAATTCTAAATCCTTTTTATCGATTGTGAACTAGCAGCTAGTTTTTGTCGTTAACATATGTGTGAAGATCAGGGGTAGGTTTGCTTGGTGGCTCGTCAAGAGACCAAGGGTCGGACCCTCCGATTTCAGACCGAAATAATGGGCTCGCGATAAAAAATGTGTCAATTAATCGATTGAGTTTTGAGTTGAATTTGTTTAAATGTACTTTATTAGGTCTCACTCAATATAACATTTATAGGAAACAATGAAGAGGAATATTTTGTTTCCCAATTCTCAAAATTTCTGTAAAATCATGGAGCTTCAGTGAATTTTTAAACCATAGGCAAATATCGTGATAATATTGTTAATTGCAATTATTTCCGTGAAGATAATCCTGACTCTAGATTTCATTATCGTCCCATCCCGAGTGTCAACGAATACGACGAATTCTATCCCTGCAGTGTCTCAGGGACCTGTCGGACATCGAGGAGATCTCAAAGACACTCCAGACGACTCTTAAAGATCTCCTTGGTGTCTGACAGGTCTCGGAGACATAGCAGGGACGTCACAGAAACGTCTCACAGGTTGAGGACAACATATAGTAGGCGGAGACCTGTCGGAGACCATGTGGAGACCAGTCATGGAGTCTCAGTCAGAAGATCATACATGACGATAGCATCCACTGTCCCACAGCTTTGAGCTCCTTCCATCAGGGCACATCATGGTAGACAATTAAGTTTTTCTATTTATTTGTAATAATATTCCTGAAAATCATCCTGAGGGCCAGAAGTTCTGTGATGGCGGGCCGGTTTTGCTCACCGGGCCTCACGTTGCTGCCTTTGATGATAGAAATGGGTTAAGGAAGTTAATAACAGTCGGAATGAGTCCGGACCACAACGCTATCTGATAGATACCGGCAGCCAAACCCACAAACAAACAAAAAAAGTCGTCCCCTGGAATAGTGATTTTCATCCACATATAATCCAAAACAGTAAATTTGGTCAACAGAAAGACGTGTGAGCGCATCAAAACAGGTCCACTTTGTAAGTGTATAAAGTGTTGTCCAAGGGGTGCTCTTCAAGGGCCAGGGCGATTCATAAAAAGCAGTGAACAAAAGCAGTGTCTAGATATTACAATAAAGGACCTTTAACTTTTTTGTGCCTCGGATCTATGACTGCTTTACAAGGTACATACAGCAAGTCGCTCTTCACTGCTTCTCATTAAAAGTCAATTTGGTCTTTACAAGAAAACAAAAAAAGCCAAGTTTACAAAGAAACGCAGACAGCTTAGACGTGTAGGGAACACTGCAGCGTCTACAATCACTGTCATTTTCTGTATTTCAGCTGCACTGTTGTGGAGTTGTGAATGCGTCCGACTGGGGGCAGAACGTCCCGGACTCCTGCTGCGACGGCCCGTGCATCAAAGTGAACCCCAACTACTACCAACAGGTACGAGCAGGCGATTGATCGAATGTAATTGTAGAGTCAAGTTTATAACGACGGCGTTCACTGTGTTCACTTTCAGGGATGTCTCCATGTGTTGAAGGGGTTCTTTGAGGATAACTTTCTCTACATTGGGATCGCAATCATTGTATTCTGCATCATTGAGGTAAATGTAGCAGCTGAATATTTATTTTATTTTGGGAAAGACTGCTGCATGTTTTAGAGCTCTATGCTATAGACAAACAAGCAACAAGATACAGTTGTTTTTTTTGTCATTCAGGGTTTATATACAGGTGGCGGCAGGTTTAATACTTTTTAATGCTATTTTAAAGCCGCAGATGACAGTTAATGCCTTAATTTTGGCATCATTTATTTAATGGCATTCAAAGCTGGCAACACTTTAGATTACCCCATCAACCAAAAACAAAGGAGCAAGTTTCCCTATGAAGTATGCCTTAACCTTAAAGGAATAGGCCAGCGTTTTTACATACTGAGATATGTTCTTACCTTAGCTTTGACGAGTTCTTTAGGACCTGTCTGATCTACACCCGTGCCTTCAATCACGTAAACACAGCGCAGACGGCGTTAGCATTTAGCCTCTCCCCCTCTCCACTATAGCTCCAAAACTGGTCAAGATAGAAGCTACCAAGCTCTTCCACGTTTTCCCTATTTAAATATGGTTACGTGAAGTGTTCCACTACAAAGTATAATTACACAAAATTAAACAATGTGGATTTTCTAAGCGGATAAAAGGGGAACTATATTGTAAGGCGTAGTAATACCAGTAGTTCGAAATCCGCGCAGTAATCTTCACTTTACTGTGCGGATGCCAAACTACTCCTGGTATTATTACGCCTTACAATATAGTTCCCCCTATATGTTCTTAAAGTTCTTAAGTTGATATTAATACGTATTTGACCTTTCAGTGACCCAGTGGATGCTCGGGTGGTTAGCATAGCCTCTTCACTTACCACCCCGATGTCCTGTAGGACGCTCCAGGATCAATTGTTTTTTGGGCTTTCACTACTGATTGAACTGTATCTGTGGATACATATACATTCCTTTCCGAAAACCTAATAACCTGAAATAAAATTGATCCTGAAGCATCATAGGAGTCACTGGGATGGAAAGTAAAGACACTAAGCTATCCACCCACACAGCCTCTGGGTCACTGAAAGGCCAATTACGCACTAATATGAACTTTTAATGAAATTAAAGTTGCAAATTGCACCTTTAACCATTGAAAACACACATAATGCAGTCATGAGTAAAGGCGTAAAAGGTGTCGTGTCTCTTTAACACATATTGCATGTCAAACCACTTGTCAAATACGTTCATTGTGATTTCTTGGCAGGTCTTGGGGATGTGCTTTGCCATGACACTCTTCTGCCACATCAGCCGAACTGGACTGGGATACAAGTTATAGACGGCCCCATGTTACGACTTAAACTGATGCATGTTGGCGTGTAAGGTGTTGTTGAGTACGGAAAAATGTGTTATTGCAATTAGAATTACGTGTTTGAATCTTGAATCAATTCGCAGCGTAGATAAAAGCGCCCAAAAGCGTCACAATTTGAGTAAAGACTGAAATATTAACTGCTAAACTAATACAAGGATCACACGCGATGCAAAAGTTGTTTGTAGAGATTTTGATTGTCGTGTATTTTGTTGTGTATCCCTTTTTATTTGGTACTTTTAAGCATTTGTAAATATATTGTCCCGCTGTGTAGTTAGATTACTCCCTGTCGGTCTGTACATTGTTTCCTCTTATTCTGCTTGTGGGAAAAAACTGTTAAAAACGAGCAATTTAACGCCGTCTAAGCCTGAATCACTGAAGCGATGCCCGTATAAAGTGTTGTGTTGTTAAAAGTGCAGCCTCTGTGGTGGGTTTTTGGTGATTAACTTGTGCATTTCCGGTCTGAGCTAGTTTCACTTCAGTAAACTGCGGTGCGGCCAAAGTTGCACCTACTTCCCCTTTTAACAGGGTGTTTATTTGAAATGAGTGACGCGTTATCACACAGCGCTCGTAAAAATAGTTTTACTTTTAAATAAGACATGGTGTTACTCATATGATGTGTTACAGTATGCAAGGCCTGAAAATAGACTATTATGGATTATATCGCCATCGTCCTCTAATGTATATACAATCAGGGACTTGTAATGCTGAGGTCCATCCACCAGGGGCCAGTAATTCATCCCCAGAGTGAAACGATCGGCTACAGGTGTCTTCCGCATGACGTGACGCCAACTAAGTTACACCATCTTGACGGGCTACACGCGAATGAACTCCAGATAAACTCACACCAACGTTTCATTTAAAATCTACATTTCGACACCGCTGAAATGCCTGAAACTTGTTGGGCTGTTGGATGCAAATTAGTGGTGTCAGAATGTCTTTACTCTTTTAATGGGGTCTCATTGTACTTTTCAATCGGATATCTCATCAAATTATTAGCCTATTGCAAACTGCAGTAGCATGGAAGGATTTACTGTCAATGTGAGATTTACTGTTCGTTAATCTGTGAAAGATAGCTATCTATACAACAAGCTGGGTGTCCAATTCAATGTGTTTTACAGTAGCCTATTATTAGCCCGCTGGTATAGCGAAGACTATTGAGGTGACCCTAATTTCAATATTTTGGCTATATTATTACATACTATCTTGTGATTATTTAAGAAACAAAAATATAATTATTATAATTATTATAATTTCCTCTGCCAAATTATTCTGCATTTTATGTTTCGAGCAGGGGTCACAATCCCAATGCCTGCGGGCACCCAGGGACACTTTGGGGCGTCCCCAGTAGCCTTGAGGCTTTTTGTATAAAATATAACGGTTCAATTTCTTGCATCTCTATGTTAACAATAGATTTAGGCTATTTATGACTCAGTATTTGTTTAAAAGTATGACTTTGTCATATATGCTTTATAATCGATAATTAAACAATTTAACTTAGTCTTTGGGATATATTAGCCTAGCTCTTGAACAACTTAATAGACTACTCTTGAAGTAGCCCGCTGCTCTAAAAAGGCTGCTGACCCCTGACCTATAGGCCCTACATGTTAGAAATATTTGTTTTTATCTTGTGTTATTGTGACTCTGCCTGGGCTCGAACCCGTGACCTTAGAGTCGGCGTGTTTGTTTTCCAAAAAGAAACTTTTTTTCACCCACCACCCCCGCCAATGTTACCCAGAGAGCTGTCCCTCTTCCACGGAGCACCGGTCCGTGTGGGGCGCGACACACGGCCCGGCCGGTCAGTCGTCCTGGAGGCGGCAGGGACAACTCTCAGTGGTGCGATTTATGTGACCGTGGGCTCGCGCTGTCCGCACGGCCATCGCACCACCGACAACATACTGGACCAAAGGTCTATTTATCATGAACGCATCAAAACACTATGGTAACCGTGGAAACGTCAGCATGCGTTTAAGTGATGATGTCATCACTCGCTACTTCAGATAAAGCTGTGTTTTTATTCTTGTTATTGAAATGATCACAGAATATGTAACACATTAGAACCATTTTTCACTGAAAATAATGAATGGGTGATGTTTAGTCCATGGTTTAACCTCTTAACCCCCACCTGCAGGGGCGTAGCACCAAATTCTGGGCCCTGGGTACAAACTATCTTGGTGGACCCCCCCCCCCCCCCCCATAGGAAATTCACATTTCATACTCTATGTTCTTTGACCACATAGCAGTGGTTTAGTGGTTTGACAGCACAGTTCATTGATATTATAACTTAATTATATATATCTTAACAAAGTGACAAAATGGGTTGGCCAAAAAAGTACTTCATTTACAAACACAGATCCAATCCAATGGGTACTAGTTCATGGTGTATTTGTTTTTGTTTGTTTGTTTGCTTCAAGTCAATGTTTGACTTGAAATGGCATCTGATTTGGCTTCAGTTACAGAAATGGAATAACCTTTAATGGAATATTCTACTTTCATTGGGCCAATTGAAATGGCTAGTTTTAGGTATGATTATTAGCATACCACATTAAATAGGAGGGCTGCACCAGGGACTTAGGATATTTGTGCTGAGAATAACACTTGTGTGACTTTTAAAATGCTATTTTACATCAAATGATGATACTATATGATGTCTCTGTGGCCCACAGGCCTGAACAAAAAACTCAAGGGCTTCAGTCTGATTTAGTCTCTCACCATATTTGAAGCCTATACCTTTAAGTGTGTTGTCAGTAAATTGTTGTTGTAAAACGGTACGCTGGAATAGGCTAAATGGCACGAGACGTCCACCTTAAACTAGAACCATGTTGACTCCTCTCCAAAGCTGCGCATTTATAACGCGTGAATCCAAATGCGCGCGGCCAATTAGCATCATTAAATCGGCGAAAATGGCGCGCGCGACCTGTGGCTTTTGTCACTGTATTGGCCTGATGACAGTCAATTATAATAAATATGAGGAAAGAGAAACTTTGGAGGTTAAAACGAGGAGAGAAGGAGCTCTGTCTCTGACTCTGCACCATCCACTTCTGTTTCGTATGGGCTTCGCCCTCTACGGGCTTCGCTATTGGTTATAACCCGAGGCATCGCCTCGCGCCTGAGAGATAAAAACATCTACCCGCTCCAATCATACCAAGGTGATGGCACACCCACTGAAGTATTAGTTAGTACTTAGAAATGAGGCTCGGAGATAGGTTAACGTATGTGTGTTTACTTCCGTGTATCTGGGAACATACAACTCATGGCAATGTGGCTGTGTGTACCGCCAAGTGTATCACTCCGCCTATAGTTCCAATACATATCACAACATCCCCCCTGTTTAGCTGAGACCCTTATTGGTAATAGAACAAAGAACTGTGTTAAATTATTCATGCTAGGATATTTAGCGTTAGCTGTTATTCAACACGTTCCTATATAATTGTTAACTCTTTTTTCTTTTCTTTTTTTAAACATTACTATTTTAAGGCAGAACATATGTCTCTCATATTGTGATCGGGACATACTTAAAACTGTCAACATTAATTCAGTCTTAGCAAGTGAACGAAAACTACTTCTATCCATGTGGATTGTGCTTGCTGTTAGACATAGTCTCTGTAGTGCGTTGGTTTGACCACAGCCCTTCCGAATCGTGTGCGGACTGGCTGGGTGCTGTTGGGGTCTGGTGGTTTACTTTCGAGTTCAGGGGGTGGTGCAGTCTTTGTTTGGTCACTGCGATCCTCCTGGTCTTCATCCAGTGTTGGTGGTTCTACGAGATGGGTTCTTTTCACAGTCTGCTGCACCTGTGTGTTGTATGGTCCACGCAGATGGCTCCTGCTACGCCTGAGCATATTTCCATTTGGTGTCTGGACAACGTAGCTCCTTGGCTCATTGCACTTTTGCTGGACAACTGCTGGGTGCCATGTCCTTCTCTCTTTGTTCCACACGGTCACATGCTGTCCAGGATGGAGTGGAGGTAGTTCTCTGCGGCAGCTGCGGTCGTGATGTTCCTTCATCACAGCCGCTCTGTGGGCCAGGTGCTGACGGTGTCCCTCTTTACCTGCGTCTGCTCGGCTTGGCAATAAAGTGGTAACAGGCCTACCAAAGAGCAGTTCTGCAGGTGAAGGCAGCTTGCTGTCAATTGGTGTCGCTCTTACTTGAAGCAAAGCTATGTGGAGGTCACTTTTGTTTTGCTGTGTTTTCTTGACAATGGCTTTGATGTGTCGGACGTGTCTTTCAATGAACCCATTGCTTTTGGGGTAGTGGGGAGAGCTGGTGACATGTCGTATTCCCCACCGTTTCACAAACTGTTGGAAAGCCTGCCCCATGTACTGTGGTCCATTATCTGTCAAAATTTCATCCGGTCGTCCGAACAAGGACATGTAGCACTGCATTTTTTGTGTGACTGCATGGCTGGTTACTTGAGTGGTCATTTCGTCTACAAGTGGATACTTTGAGTATCTGTCTACAGTCAACAGATAGTGGCGGCCACTGATTTCGAAAAGGTCAGAGGCTATTGACTGCCACGGTTTGGTTGGTATGTCGTGTGGTTTGAGAGTTTCTTTGGGGTTTGCATCTTGGTGTTCTGCACACACACCGCATGATCTGCAGACTCTTTCGATGTCATCATTCATCTTGACCCAATAGACACATTCTCTTGCCAGTCGGCGTGTTTTTTCGATGCCTTGATGTGCCACATGTAGTTGTGTGAGAATGTCTGCAGTCATGGAGTCTGGGATGAGTACCTGTCTGCCCTTGAAGACGACTCCTGACTCGGTTGCGAGTTCATCTCTGAAAGACCAGTATGGACGTAGGTCTTTAGGTAGGTCCTTAATGCTTTCAGGCCATCCCTGATGAATGAGTTCTTTCAACGCATGGAGCTTTGGATCATCAGCAGTCTGGCTGCGCAGAGCGTCTTGTTTTTCAGGTGAAAAGTTTATCACGGCAATAGTATGCCTCTCTGGATCCTCAAACTCAGTTTCGATTCCATCTATCCTTTCATCCAACTCAATGTCCCCATCGTTCTCAGGGTTAGGTAGCCGACTGAGAGTGTCTGCCAGAACCATTTCTGCTCCAGGCCGGTATTTGACTTCATAGTTGTACCCTTGGGTCTTGATCAACATACGCTGGAGCCGGGGTGGCGCTGCGTGCAGTGGCTTTGAGCAGATGGTGACAAGTGGTTTGTGATCTGTTATCACGGTGAATGACTTGCCGTACAGGTAGGTATGGTATCGCTGCATTCCATAAACTATTGCAAGCATTTCCCGTTCAATGTTGCTGTACCTTGATTGGCACTCAGTTAGGGTCTTTGATCCGAATGCAATAGGTCTGTTGTTCTGCACCAGCGCTATACCCAGGCCTTTCTGTGATGCATCCACTTCGAGCGTCAGGGGTGTGTTGGCGTCATAGTATTTTAGACATGCATCCTCTGTGATGGCAGACTTCAAATCGTCAAAGCATTTCTGGTGGTCTGCTTCCCATAACCACAAGGCGTCATTTTTCAGTAGTCCTCTTATGGTGTGCGCTTTCTCTGCAAACTTTGGAATGTACGTAGCAAGATAAGTCAACATCCCCATGAATCTGTGCAGTTCATCTTTGTTTTGGGGTGTTGGCATTTTCTGTATGTCTCTTATTTTTGCAGGATCTGGTTTTATGCCACTGTCTGTGTACAAGTTGCCAAAAAATGAAACGTTGTTCTGCTTGATGACACATTTATCACTGTTAAACACCATACCTGCTTCTACGGCCCGTTCCATCAGGGCAGTCAGGTTGCTGTCGTGCTCATTTTCGTCCTTTCCATATATGACTATGTCATCGGCTATGCTGGCCACGCCTTCAAGTCCTTCCAGAATTTGGTCCATCTTGGCCTGGAAGAGATCCTGAGACACACTCAGTCCAAATGGCAGACGTTTCCAGCAGTATCTACCGAATGGGGTGCGGAACGTTGTCAGGATTTGTGATTCTTCGTCAAGATGTATTGACCAATATCCTGCTTTCGCATCGAGCTTGCTGAAGATCTTGGCATTTGCAAATTTTGGATTCAGTTCCTCGACCGTAGGTATCTTATGTGGGCATCTTTTCAGGCTGGCATTTAGTTTTTGTGGGTCTAGGCATATGCGTAGAGATTTGTCCTTCTTTGTGCTGAACGCTAAGCTGGAGCACCAATCAGTGTGGTGTTCTACTTTCCGCAGAACATCTTGTTCAACGAGCTTGCTCAGTTCATCTTGGAGCTTGTCTTTGATGTGGATGCTGCATTTCCGTGGTGGGTCGATGAATGGTTCGGCATCAGGCTTCAGGATGAGTTTCGCAGTACCCTCGAAGTTCCCTATTTTGTCAAACTGACTCGGGTATTCCTTTATCAGATCCTCACAGGTGGTTATTTTCAGTTGTTTTGCTTGTTGCTTTTCCTTTGTGTTGTCGTTCTTTTGCTTGACCGTGTCCACATGCAGAGTGACAAGGTTCAACAGTTCACTCGTGGGCAGTCCAACAACAGCTGGCCCTGGTACGTCCACGACGTAGAACTTGGCGCTTATCCATCTGGATTCCTTGTACTGGCATGGGATGTTGATAGTTCCATAGCAAGGTATCTCATGACCACTGTAGGCAGACAGTTTCATGTTGTTTTTCTTCAGTCTTTTATATGTACGTGCGTCGCTTCCATACATCTGTTTGAATGTGCGCAGTGGGAGAGTGTTCCCTGATGCACCTGTGTCTATTTTCAGGCGAAGTGTGTGTCCATAGCCTGCTACATCAGGTGGTCTCACATTCAGTGTTGTATAGGCTTCTTCTCTAGGCGGATTGCTGTTGATGCTGTGCATGCATTTTTCACTGACAGTAATCGAGTGGAATTGTTGCTGATACATGCATTCTTCATCTGGCTCTTGACTATCAACCACGTCAATTCTGGCTTTGTGCTGTAGCCTGTGCTTTCCCTTGTTTGCCTGGTGTTTGTACTGCTTGTTTTGTGGTAGATGGGACTTACTTATTTTCCTTGGATTTGAGTCTGGCTTCTGTTGTCTGTTTTTCCTGCAGCACCTTGCCCAGTGGCCTTTCACGCCACAAGCATTACACTCGTCGTGGTATGCAGGGCACTGGCGCGGTTTGTGACTCGTGCCACAGTTCTGACATGCTCGTCCTCTGTGTATGGCATGAACTTTTTCTGAAGTCGACAGACCAAGTTGGTTTAGCTGTTCATTGCCTGCTGATAATGCTTCATGTTTCCTTCCTTCTTTCAGCACATCAGCCACGGAGTACCCTGGTGGTTTGCTGTACAGATCATTCCTCAGAGCATCGTGTGGCGTACTGGCAATGATGAGCTCGATCAGACGTTCATTTAGTTCCTCATCGGTGAACTGGCATTTCAACGCTAAAGTCCTGGCCCTAGTCACAAAGTCATCAATGTTTTCATCATGCTTCTGTCTGTATTGCATTAAATGAAGTCTGTGTATCCTAAAGTTCACGTTTAACTTTAGTTGGCCTTCAAAAAAGTTCCACAGATGTTCCGGTTTTTTCTTGTCAGCCTCGCTGAGCCCGCTTGCATTCAGTCTTTTTAGCCCTTCATCTCCAATGCCTCGGCATATTTTCCTAGCTTGTTTAGCTTCATCCTCTATTTCTTCGTCTTCTATGTAAAGACACATTTTCTGTTTAAATAGAGAGATAGCCTCACTCAGATCCGGGTCGGACCAATTCATTACCGGTAAGTGTGATGCCATTGTTTTCCTTGTGTACACGTTCGTTTCTTTCTCTTAGCCGCCTAGCTTGCTCCCGCTAGCCGCTCTGCCCGCCGAGTCGTCACGCAAAATTATCCTCGGACAAAATTCCTGGAGACTCACGTCAGGCATATATCAGTCCCGTATGGCAATCACGAAGGCGATTATTTTCCGCTGCCACCATGAAGTATTAGTTAGTACTTAGAAATGAGGCTCGGAGATAGGTTAACGTATGTGTGTTTACTTCCGTGTATCTGGGAACATACAACTCATGGCAATGTGGCTGGTACTACCGCCAAGTGTATCACTCCGCCTATAGTTCCAATACATATCACAACACCCACCTGGGGTATATAAACCCCCTCTGCCCACCGCTCACCTCCTTTTTTAACTCAGCGTTTGAGAGAGCAAGTTCTTATTAGAACTCACTTCTACGAGCACGTTCTTCTCAGAACGATACTTCGACTTCTACTTACTTTCAGGATCTTCTTGCCGCTTCTCCGCTCGAAGATGTCTTCACCTGCCGGTATCGAGCTCCGTAGATGCGGCAAGTGTCCCTCCATCCTCCTCCCTGAAGACCAGCACGAGCTGTGCTTCCGCTGCCTCGGTTGGCGCCATACAGCGGAGGATGCTGACTGCCGGGCGTGCTTGGCGCTCTCCAGGGAAGAGCGCGAATGCCGCCGCGGCTTCATGGGTCCAGATTCACCGGGACGGCCAGCTCAGGACGCTGTGCCGCCGGACCAGGATCTGGTGCCTCCAACAGTCCCCGGGAGGAAGGATTGGAGTGAATATGATGAGGAAGATGATCGCCGCTGTTACGAGGAGGACGTTAACTCCATCTTCTCCGAGACGCCGTCAGAGAGTCAGGGGGATCGTTATCCTCTGGATTATCTCCCTGCGTTGTTTGCGTCTGCCGCGGACCGTATGCAGATTCCTCTGCCCCCGTCTCAGTCTGCTGCTCCGTTGGAGGATTTTACGGAAGGCTTGGCTAGTCGTTCCCGCCGAAAACCCCGCCCTGTCGTGGTGTGCCCGGCTATGCCGCCTATCATGCACTTTGCTCAGCGCGAATGGGTTCATCCGCTCGCGGCGAAACATCCTGCGCTGGGGTACGGGCCGTATTCCACGGTGCAGGATTGGGCGTGGCGGTCCGGGGTCCCGCCGATTGAGGACGGGGTTAGGATGTCCCTCCTTCCGTCCTCATCCCCTTGGCTGGGGGGTAAATCGTTGCTTCCCTCTGACAAGGATAAGCTAACGATGGCTGTCTTGGACCGCTGCTATGCTAACGCCGCTCAGGTAGTGGCGTTAGCTAGCAACATGGCTTTTCTGGCGGGCTCGCTAGATAAGCTCGTCCACGGGCGCACCGAGCTGGCCCTGGAGGAGCTGGAGGAGGTACAGACGACGGTGGCGGCCTTCCTCCGCATGTCCCAGGCGTTCGCCATAGACGGTGGCCGGTCAATGGCAGCGGCTCAGGTGGGATCTCGTCACTTGTGGCTGGGGCTTTCCTCGTTGAAGGAGCAGGATAAGCGTCAGCTACTGGATCTCCCTGTTTCCACGGCCTCGCTGTTTGGGCCTGACATCCAGGCGATGGTCGAGCGCCTCGATGCTGCTTCCAAAGCTTCCCAGCAGCTGGGTCCTCATCTCCGTCCCCAGTGGGACCGCCAGCGCTCTGAACAACGGCGGAGGTCTCAACGGCGCGAGCGCCGCTTTCAGCCTCCGTCACCTCCGCGGAGACGCGACGTTCCGGGCTCATCCCAGACGACTCAGGCGTGCTCTCCGAGGCGGGACCAGCGGAGGGACCGTGGACCTGGACCAGCGCGTGGACGTCCGGGCGCTGTCACCAAGGGGGGGAAGCAGGGGCGGTTTGCTTTCAATAAAGGCCATGCTTCGGCCCGTTACATTGTAAAAGAGCATGCTTCGCCTCTTATTCACAGCGGAGACGCGCTGAGAGCGTCTACTGCTTGTATGTCTTCTACACCTTTTGCTGCTTTTCGCAGCGCGCCACGGAAACGTATTCTCCTACCAGACCGTACGGAGGATGCGTCACGGCGGCCGGCACCTATGACCCAGCCGGGGGCGGCGGTGCGGCCTCGGTTAAAGAGTACAGCGCTTCACGGTCTGCCTCGAAACCCCCTATTGACAATAGGCGGGACGGCTCCCGGGCTGTGCGGGGAGATGAGACGGGTCAGTCTAAGAGGCATAGGTCTTCTCTAGGCTGCACGCTTTCCGTGCCCGCAGCGGCGCCGTTGTCCGGGGACCCGGGTTTGGGACCCCCGCGGCCCTTTTCGGCAGGGCCCCCCGCGTCCTCCCCCGCAGGCCGGGGTGGAGGTGGGCGGGCCCGCTTCGTTTCTACTCTCCGGGCCGGTGAGACCCGTGACAGAGTTTTACCACGAGTGGAGAAGCCTGGGGCTTCTCTCCTCTCCCTGGTTAGACAGGACGCTTCGCAGGGGCTACGCGTTGCAGTTCGCTCGAAGACCGCCGCCTTTCAACGGGATCCTCAGGACGAGGCTCCAGGGTCAGGCGGAGGCCGCGGTCATCAAAGAGGAAGTAGCCTCGCTGCTGCGGCGCGGGGCTGTAGCAGAGGTGGCTTCGGACGCGGTGGGAAAGGGATTGTACTCCCCATATTTCCTAGTCCCCAAGAAGAGCGGAGGTGTGCGTCCGATTTTGGACCTGCGCGTCCTGAACCTCTGCATCGCGGAACGGCCTTTTCGCATGTTGACAGTCAGGCAGCTCCTGGAGTGCGTCAGACCAGGCGACTGGATGACATCTGTGGACCTCCCAGACGCATACTTCCATGTTCCTATTGTGTCGGAACACAGGAAGTTTCTGCGCTTTGCAGTGGGGGAGAAGTGCTACGAATATCACCGCCTCCCCTTCGGTTATTCACTGGCCCCGCGCACGTTCTCCAAGTGTGTGGAGGCAGCACTGGAGCCGCTCCGTCGTCAGGGTATCCGAGTTCTTACATACATCGACGACTGGCTCATCCTGGCCTCCTCTCGGCAAGAGGCACAGGCTCACACAATGACCCTGTTGGAACACATCTCTCGACTGGGCTTTGTGGTCAACCTGGAGAAGAGTGTGCTGTACCCCATCCAGCGTGTGACATATCTGGGCCTACAGCTGGACTCCAGGAGCATGCGCGCCTCCCTCTCGGCCGCGAGGATGGAGGCACTGTGGGCGCTGGGGAGGGCGGTCTTGGACGAGCTACGGATACCGTCCCAGTCCATTCGCTCCCTATTGGGCATGATGGCTGCCGCTCACCCTGTGGTTCAGTTGGGTCTACTCCACATGAGGGGCCTCCAGCGGTGGTTTGGTCGCCTCAGGCTGCACCCAGTGCGGGACAGGAGGAAGGTTGTGGTAGTCCCTCCGTCCGCGCGGAACGATGTGGAATACTGGCTGGCTCCGGACCGTCTCCTCCTGGGGGTTCGGCTGGGGTGCGTTCCTCATTACACAGAGGTATTCACGGACGCGTCTCTGACCGGTTGGGGCGGAGTACTTGGACGGTGCTCCACCGGGGGGACGTGGGAGTCACCTTTGGGGCACATCAATCTCTTGGAGATGGAGGCTGTGCGGAGGGTGCTCCTGCATTTCTCCAGTCAACTGGCGGGCCGCCATGTCATGGTGCGGTCGGACAACACCACTGTGGTGGCCTACCTGAACAGGCAGGGGGGGACCAGGTCTCCCACCCTGCACAGGAAAGCGGCGGAGATTCTCTTGTGGGCGGGCTCGCACCTGTCCTCACTGAGAGCCCGTCACATTCCCGGCCTGCTCAACGTGGGCGCGGACGTCATGTCCAGGGGAGGCCCACTGCGCGGCGAGTGGAGCCTAGCCCCAGAGGTCGCAATGGAGGTCTGGCGCCGGTTCGGAGAACCAGTGGCCGACCTTTTCGCCAGTGCAGAGAACGCACAGTGCCCACTTTGGTTCTCGCTCAGGTGGGCAGACGCCCCTCCACTCGGGGTGGACGCCTTGGCCCATCGGCCGTGGCCCGCGGGTCTCTTGTATGCGTTTCCGCCGGTTCGCCTCATACCTCCTCTGCTGCACAGGGTGAGGACGGAGGGGTTGGTCATTCTGATTGTGGCCCCAGACAGTCCGAGCGCCAGGTGGTACCCGGACCTGGTGGGGATGGTGGTGGACGGCCCCTGGCCTCTACCGGACAGAGTGGACACGTTGGTTCAGGCGGAGGGGGCTCTGCACTCCCGCCCAGTGTTGGGACACAGGCTCTTGGTTTGGAAGCTGAGAGGGGGAAGTTGTTGCGTTTAGGCCTTCCCTCTCCGGTGGTGGCCACCATTCAGGGTGCGCGTGCGCCGTCCACAACGCGAGCATACAGCGCTCGCTGGCGGCTCTTCGAGGAATGGTGTTCAGAAAGGGCACTTGATCCCACTTCTTGCCCAATACGGGGAATATTGGAATTCCTGCAGTTCCTCTTGGATAGAGGGCGTGCTGCCGCCACTCTGGGGGTGTTTGCGGCAGCCATTACGACCGGCCACGTGGGGTTTGGCCACCTCACGGCGAGGAGCCATCCCCTGGTCAAGCGTTTTTTGCGCGGTGCACGGAGGCTGAGACCGCCCGTGCGGTGTACCTCGCCCTCATGGGACCTTCAGGTGGTTTTGGAGGGCTTGTCTGGCCCTCCTTTTGAGCCCCTGGACAGTTCAGACCTTAGTTGTCTGTCGTTTAAGACGGCGCTTCTCTTGGCTCTGGTCTCTGCCAAGAGGGCGGGGGACCTGACTGCGTTGTCGGTGCATCCTTCCTGCATGTCCTTCAGTGAGGATGGGGGCCTGCTGGAAATGTGGCCTAATCCGGCTTTTCAGCCCAAGATCGTCACTTCTTCTTTCAGGTCTAGGGTTATCAGGATTAGGCCCTTCTCCCCCCCCCCACATGCGTCTGTGGAGGATGAGAGGCGGCACCTGCTGTGCCCGATTCGGGCCCTGCGTTGCTATTTGGACCGCTCAGCGACGTTCAGGCGATCGGACCAGCTATTTGTGGGTTTTGGAGCCAAGTGCAAGGGTGCCCCACTTTCCACCCAACGGTTGGCTCATTGGGTCTGTCATGCCATTCGTATGGCATACGAGGCTCGAGGCCGTCCTGTTCCTAGCGTCGTCAGGGCCCATTCTACACGAGGGGTGGCTACCTCTACGGCGTTGTTCAGAGGGGTGTCGGTAGAGGATGTTTGCTTGGCGGCTTCTTGGTCATCCTCGTCAACCTTCGCCCGTTCGTACTTAATGGACGTCGCTTCTGGGTCGCTCGCTCATTCGGTTTTGAGCGGCGGCCGTGTTTAGTTTGTAGTTTGCTGCCCAGTACAGGTGCTCTTGGGAGAGGCTGCCTGTTGGGCGTGGAGGTGCGGGCGCTCTTGGGAGAGGCGGCCTGTGCACCTTCACCATCTTCTTGTCGGTTGTGAGTACGTGTGTGCTCTTGGGAGAGGCGGCACACGTACTCTGCGTTGTTGTGGTGGCATAGGCGCTCTTGGGAGAGGCAGCCGTTATGCTTCCTTCTATATATATAGGGCATTAGGTGCCTTGGTGCTCTGGAGGAGCAGCTCGAGGCCCTTGCTCTTATTGCCCATGGGTGCGTCTAGTTAGTGACACTGACTTCATGACGTTGTCCTGGGTGCGCTCCAATCATGGGCCATTTGTGCCTGCTGGGAGTACATTCATCCCTACGACCTTCGCGCGGGTTTTTAACCAATAGCGAAGCCCTTAGAGGGCGAAGCCCATACGAAACAGAAATGACAGTTACTAAACGTAACTATAGTTCTGTGAGTATGGGCGTAGCCCTCTACCTGCACGCCCAGCAGGCCCATCCTGTCTCCTATGGCTGAGTTTCAAAGGAGATGAGCGGTGGGCAGAGGGGGTTTATATACCCCAGGTGGGTGTGCCATCACCTTGGTATGATTGGAGCGGGTAGATGTTTTTATCTCTCAGGCGCGAGGCGATGCCTCGGGTTATAACCAATAGCGAAGCCCGTAGAGGGCTACGCCCATACTCACAGAACTATAGTTACGTTTAGTAACTGTCATTTCTCAGCGCAGGCAGAGGCAGGACTCACCTCGCCTCATGTTTATCTGTCATGTATGACGAGAAAGTTGCATCTAAGGTCCGCTAGAACGGGAAAAAATAAAAGCATATTAGAGCGAGGCCAGACTAAAATCTGTCTTATAGCCCCCCCCCAGTCCGACCCCCTGATGATATAGCGACATAACCAAACAAAATATGACAAAACCAAAATAGCAAATACCAAAATGATGATTAGGAAAATGATTGCTTCAACCAAATCATTTGAAGAAAAGTAAATTAGGCCAAAAAAGTAAATTAGGCCAAAATAACCATAAACGAAAGTACCAAAAAGTTGCCAAACTAAATAATGATGACTTAATGCTCTTGAAGTAGCCCGCTGCTCTAAAAAGACTGCTGACCCCTGACCTATAGGCCCTACATGTTAGAAATATTTGTTTTTATCTTGTGTTATTGTGACTCTGCCTGGGCTCGAACCCGTGACCTTAGAGTCGGCGTGTTTGTTTTCCAAAAAGAAACTTTTTTTCACCCACCATCCCCGCCAATGTTACCCAGAGAGCTGTCCCTCTTCCACGGAGCACCGGTCCGTGTGGGGCGCGACACACGGCCCGGCCGGTCAGTCGTCCTGGAGGCGGCAGGGACAACTCTCAGTGGTGCGATTTATGTGACCGTGGGCTCGCGCTGTCCGCACGGCCATCGCACCACCGACAACATACTGGACCAAAGGTCTATTTATCATGAACGCATCAAAACACTATGGTAACCGTGGAAACGTCAGCATGCGTTTAAGTGATGATGTCATCACTCGCTACTTCAGATAAAGCTGTGTTTTTACTATTGTTATTGAAATGATCACAGAATATTTAACACATTAGAACCATTTTTCACTGAAAATAATGAATGGGCGACGTTTAGTCCATGGTTTAACCTCTTAACCCCCACCTGCAGGGGCGTAGCACCAAATTCTGGGCCCTGGGTACAAACTATCTTGGTGGACCCCCCCCATAGGAAATTCACATTTCATACCCTATGTTCTTTGACCACATAGCAGTGGTTTAGTGGTTTGACAGCACAGTTCATTGATATTATAACTTTATTATATATATCTTAACAAAGTGACAAAATGGGTTGGCCAAAAAAGTACTTCATTTACAAACACAGATCCAATCCAATGGGTACTAGTTCATGGTGTATTTGTTTTTGTTTGTTTGTTTGCTTCAAGTCAATGTTTGACTTGAAATGGCATCTGATTTGGCTTCAGTTACAGAAATGGAATAACCTTTAATGGAATATTCTACTTTCATTGGGCCAATTGAAATGGCTAGTTTTAGGTATGATTATTAGCATACCACATTAAATAGGAGGGCTGCACCAGGGACTTAGGATATTTGTGCTGAGAATAACACTTGTGTGACTTTTAAAATGCTATTTTACATCAAATGATGATACTATATGATGTCTCTGTGGCCCACAGGCCTGAACAAAAAACTCAAGGGCTTCAGTCTGATTTAGTCTCTCACCATATTTGAAGCCTATACCTTTAAGTGTGTTGTCAGTAAATTGTTGTTGTAAAACGGTACGCTGGAATAGGCTAAATGGCACGAGACGTCCACCTTAAACTAGAACCATGTTGACTCGTGTCCAAAGCTGCGCATTTATAACGCGTGAATCCAAATGCGCGCGGCCAATTAGCATCATTAAATCGGCGAAAATGGCGCGCGCGACCTGTGGCTTTTGTCACTGTATTGGCCTGATGACAGTCAATTATAATAAATATGAGGAAAGAGAAACTTTGGAGGTTAAAACGAGGAGAGAAGGAGCTCTGTCTCTGACTCTGCACCATCCACTTCTCAGCGCAGGCAGAGGCAGGACTCACCTCGCCTCATGTTTATCTGTCATGTATGACGAGAAAGTTGCATCTAAGGTCCGCTAGAACGGGCTAGTGTTAAATAAAAGCACATTAGAGCGAGGCCAGACTAAAATCTGTCTTATAGCCCCCCCCCAGTCCGACGCCCCTGATGATATAGCGACATAACCAAACAAAATATGACAAAACCAAAATAGCAAATACCAAAATGATGATTAGGAAAATGATTGCTTCAACCAAATCATTTGAAGAAAAGTAAATTAGGCCAAAAAAGTAAATTAGGCCAAAATAACCATAAACGAAAGTACCAAAAAGTTGCCAAACTAAATAATGATGACTTAATGCTCTTGAAGTAGCCGCTGCTCTAAAAAGGCTGCTGACCCCTGACCTATAGGCCCTACATGTTAGAAATATTTGTTTTTATCTTGTGTTATTGTGACTCTGCCTGGGCTCGAACCCGTGACCTTAGAGTCGGCGTGTTTGTTTTCCAAAAAGAAACTTTTTTTCACCCACCACCCCCGCCAATGTTACCCAGAGAGCTGTCCCTCTTCCACGGAGCACCGGTCCGTGTGGGGCGCGACACACGGCCCGGCCGGTCAGTCGTCCTGGAGGCGGCAGGGACAACTCTCAGTGGTGCGATTTATGTGACCGTGGGCTCGCGCTGTCCGCACGGCCATCGCACCACCGACAACATACTGGACCAAAGGTCTATTTATCATGAACGCATCAAAACACTATGGTAACCGTGGAAACGTCAGCATGCGTTTAAGTGATGATGTCATCACTCGCTACTTCAGATAAAGCTGTGTTTTTACTATTGTTATTGAAATGATCACAGAATATTTAACACATTAGAACCATTTTTCACTGAAAATAATGAATGGGTGATATTTAGTCCATGGTTTAACCTCTTAACCCCCACCTGCAGGGGCGTAGCACCAAATTCTGGGCCCTGGGTACAAACTATCTTGGTGGACCCCCCCCCCCCCCCCATAGGAAATTCACATTTCATACTCTATGTTCTTTGACCACATAGCAGTGGTTTAGTGGTTTGACAGCACAGTTCATTGATATTATAACTTTATTATATATATCTTAACAAAGTGACAAAATGGGTTGGCCAAAAAAGTACTTCATTTACAAACACAGATCCAATCCAATGGGTACTAGTTCATGGTGTATTTGTTTTTGTTTGTTTGTTTGCTTCAAGTCAATGTTTGACTTGAAATGGCATCTGATTTGGCTTCAGTTACAGAAATGGAATAACCTTTAATGGAATATTCTACTTTCATTGGGCCAATTGAAATGGCTAGTTTTAGGTATGATTATTAGCATACCACATTAAATAGGAGGGCTGCACCAGGGACTTAGGATATTTGTGCTGAGAATAACACTTGTGTGACTTTTAAAATGCTATTTTACATCAAATGATGATACTATATGATGTCTCTGTGGCCCACAGGCCTGAACAAAAAACTCAAGGGCTTCAGTCTGATTTAGTCTCTCACCATATTTGAAGCCTATACCTTTAAGTGTGTTGTCAGTAAATTGTTGTTGTAAAACGGTACGCTGGAATAGGCTAAATGGCACGAGACGTCCACCTTAAACTAGAACCATGTTGACTCGTGTCCAAAGCTGCGCATTTATAACGCGTGAATCCAAATGCGCGCGGCCAATTAGCATCATTAAATCGGCGAAAATGGCGCGCGCGACCTGTGGCTTTTGTCACTGTATTGGCCTGATGACAGTCAATTATAATAAATATGAGGAAAGAGAAACTTTGGAGGTTAAAACGAGGAGAGAAGGAGCTCTGTCTCTGACTCTGCACCATCCACTTCTCAGCGCAGGCAGAGGCAGGACTCACCTCGCCTCATGTTTATCTGTCATGTATGACGAGAAAGTTGCATCTAAGGTCCGCTAGAACGGGCTAGTGTTAAATAAAAGCATATTAGAGCGAGGCCAGACTAAAATCTGTCTTATAGCCCCCCCCCAGTCCGACGCCCCTGATGATATAGCGACATAACCAAACAAAATATGACAAAACCAAAATAGCAAATACCAAAATGATGATTAGGAAAATGATTGCTTCAACCAAATCATTTGAAGAAAAGTAAATTAGGCCAAAAAAGTAAATTAGGCCAAAATAACCATAAACGAAAGTACCAAAAAGTTGCCAAACTAAATAATGATGACTTAATGCTCTTGAAGTAGCCGCTGCTCTAAAAAGGCTGCTGACCCCTGACCTATAGGCCCTACATGTTAGAAATATTTGTTTTTATCTTGTGTTATTGTGACTCTGCCTGGGCTCGAACCCGTGACCTTAGAGTCGGCGTGTTTGTTTTCCAAAAAGAAACTTTTTTTCACCCACCACCCCCGCCAATGTTACCCAGAGAGCTGTCCCTCTTCCACGGAGCACCGGTCCGTGTGGGGCGCGACACACGGCCCGGCCGGTCAGTCGTCCTGGAGGCGGCAGGGACAACTCTCAGTGGTGCGATTTATGTGACCGTGGGCTCGCGCTGTCCGCACGGCCATCGCACCACCGACAACATACTGGACCAAAGGTCTATTTATCATGAACGCATCAAAACACTATGGTAACCGTGGAAACGTCAGCATGCGTTTAAGTGATGATGTCATCACTCGCTACTTCAGATAAAGCTGTGTTTTTACTATTGTTATTGAAATGATCACAGAATATTTAACACATTAGAACCATTTTTCACTGAAAATAATGAATGGGTGATATTTAGTCCATGGTTTAACCTCTTAACCCCCACCTGCAGGGGCGTAGCACCAAATTCTGGGCCCTGGGTACAAACTATCTTGGTGGACCCCCCCCCCCCCCCCCCCCCCCATAGGAAATTCACATTTCATACTCTATGTTCTTTGACCACATAGCAGTGGTTTAGTGGTTTGACAGCACAGTTCATTGATATTATAACTTTATTATATATATCTTAACAAAGTGACAAAATGGGTTGGCCAAAAAAGTACTTCATTTACAAACACAGATCCAATCCAATGGGTACTAGTTCATGGTGTATTTGTTTTTGTTTGTTTGTTTGCTTCAAGTCAATGTTTGACTTGAAATGGCATCTGATTTGGCTTCAGTTACAGAAATGGAATAACCTTTAATGGAATATTCTACTTTCATTGGGCCAATTGAAATGGCTAGTTTTAGGTATGATTATTAGCATACCACATTAAATAGGAGGGCTGCACCAGGGACTTAGGATATTTGTGCTGAGAATAACACTTGTGTGACTTTTAAAATGCTATTTTACATCAAATGATGATACTATATGATGTCTCTGTGGCCCACAGGCCTGAACAAAAAACTCAAGGGCTTCAGTCTGATTTAGTCTCTCACCATATTTGAAGCCTATACCTTTAAGTGTGTTGTCAGTAAATTGTTGTTGTAAAACGGTACGCTGGAATAGGCTAAATGGCACGAGACGTCCACCTTAAACTAGAACCATGTTGACTCGTGTCCAAAGCTGCGCATTTATAACGCGTGAATCCAAATGCGCGCGGCCAATTAGCATCATTAAATTAGCGAAAATGGCGCGCGCGACCTGTGGCTTTTGTCACTGTATTGGCCTGATGACAGTCAATTATAATAAATATGAGGAAAGAGAAACTTTGGAGGTTAAAACGAGGAGAGAAGGAGCTCTGTCTCTGACTCTGCACCATCCACTTCTCAGCGCAGGCAGAGGCAGGACTCACCTCGCCTCATGTTTATCTGTCATGTATGACGAGAAAGTTGCATCTAAGGTCCGCTAGAACGGGCTAGTGTTAAATAAAAGCATATTAGAGCGAGGCCAGACTAAAATCTGTCTTATAGCCCCCCCCCAGTCCGACGCCCCTGATGATATAGCGACATAACCAAACAAAATATGACAAAACCAAAATAGCAAATACCAAAATGATGATTAGGAAAATGATTGCTTCAACCAAATCATTTGAAGAAAAGTAAATTAGGCCAAAAAAGTAAATTAGGCCAAAATAACCATAAACGAAAGTACCAAAAAGTTGCCAAACTAAATAATGATGACTTAATGCTCTTGAAGTAGCCGCTGCTCTAAAAAGGCTGCTGACCCCTGACCTATAGGCCCTACATGTTAGAAATATTTGTTTTTATCTTGTGTTATTGTGACTCTGCCTGGGCTCGAACCCGTGACCTTAGAGTCGGCGTGTTTGTTTTCCAAAAAGAAACTTTTTTTCACCCACCACCCCCGCCAATGTTACCCAGAGAGCTGTCCCTCTTCCACGGAGCACCGGTCCGTGTGGGGCGCGACACACGGCCCGGCCGGTCAGTCGTCCTGGAGGCGGCAGGGACAACTCTCAGTGGTGCGATTTATGTGACCGTGGGCTCGCGCTGTCCGCACGGCCATCGCACCACCGACAACATACTGGACCAAAGGTCTATTTATCATGAACGCATCAAAACACTATGGTAACCGTGGAAACGTCAGCATGCGTTTAAGTGATGATGTCATCACTCGCTACTTCAGATAAAGCTGTGTTTTTACTATTGTTATTGAAATGATCACAGAATATTTAACACATTAGAACCATTTTTCACTGAAAATAATGAATGGGTGATATTTAGTCCATGGTTTAACCTCTTAACCCCCACCTGCAGGGGCGTAGCACCAAATTCTGGGCCCTGGGTACAAACTATCTTGGTGGACCCCCCCCCCCCCCCCCCCCATAGGAAATTCACATTTCATACTCTATGTTCTTTGACCACATAGCAGTGGTTTAGTGGTTTGACAGCACAGTTCATTGATATTATAACTTTATTATATATATCTTAACAAAGTGACAAAATGGGTTGGCCAAAAAAGTACTTCATTTACAAACACAGATCCAATCCAATGGGTACTAGTTCATGGTGTATTTGTTTTTGTTTGTTTGTTTGCTTCAAGTCAATGTTTGACTTGAAATGGCATCTGATTTGGCTTCAGTTACAGAAATGGAATAACCTTTAATGGAATATTCTACTTTCATTGGGCCAATTGAAATGGCTAGTTTTAGGTATGATTATTAGCATACCACATTAAATAGGAGGGCTGCACCAGGGACTTAGGATATTTGTGCTGAGAATAACACTTGTGTGACTTTTAAAATGCTATTTTACATCAAATGATGATACTATATGATGTCTCTGTGGCCCACAGGCCTGAACAAAAAACTCAAGGGCTTCAGTCTGATTTAGTCTCTCACCATATTTGAAGCCTATACCTTTAAGTGTGTTGTCAGTAAATTGTTGTTGTAAAACGGTACGCTGGAATAGGCTAAATGGCACGAGACGTCCACCTTAAACTAGAACCATGTTGACTCGTGTCCAAAGCTGCGCATTTATAACGCGTGAATCCAAATGCGCGCGGCCAATTAGCATCATTAAATTAGCGAAAATGGCGCGCGCGACCTGTGGCTTTTGTCACTGTATTGGCCTGATGACAGTCAATTATAATAAATATGAGGAAAGAGAAACTTTGGAGGTTAAAACGAGGAGAGAAGGAGCTCTGTCTCTGACTCTGCACCATCCACTTCTCAGCGCAGGCAGAGGCAGGACTCACCTCGCCTCATGTTTATCTGTCATGTATGACGAGAAAGTTGCATCTAAGGTCCGCTAGAACGGGCTAGTGTTAAATAAAAGCATATTAGAGCGAGGCCAGACTAAAATCTGTCTTATAGCCCCCCCCCAGTCCGACGCCCCTGATGATATAGCGACATAACCAAACAAAATATGACAAAACCAAAATAGCAAATACCAAAATGATGATTAGGAAAATGATTGCTTCAACCAAATCATTTGAAGAAAAGTAAATTAGGCCAAAAAAGTAAATTAGGCCAAAATAACCATAAACGAAAGTACCAAAAAGTTGCCAAACTAAATAATGATGACTTAATGCTCTTGAAGTAGCCGCTGCTCTAAAAAGGCTGCTGACCCCTGACCTATAGGCCCTACATGTTAGAAATATTTGTTTTTATCTTGTGTTATTGTGACTCTGCCTGGGCTCGAACCCGTGACCTTAGAGTCGGCGTGTTTGTTTTCCAAAAAGAAACTTTTTTTCACCCACCACCCCCGCCAATGTTACCCAGAGAGCTGTCCCTCTTCCACGGAGCACCGGTCCGTGTGGGGCGCGACACACGGCCCGGCCGGTCAGTCGTCCTGGAGGCGGCAGGGACAACTCTCAGTGGTGCGATTTATGTGACCGTGGGCTCGCGCTGTCCGCACGGCCATCGCACCACCGACAACATACTGGACCAAAGGTCTATTTATCATGAACGCATCAAAACACTATGGTAACCGTGGAAACGTCAGCATGCGTTTAAGTGATGATGTCATCACTCGCTACTTCAGATAAAGCTGTGTTTTTACTATTGTTATTGAAATGATCACAGAATATTTAACACATTAGAACCATTTTTCACTGAAAATAATGAATGGGTGATATTTAGTCCATGGTTTAACCTCTTAACCCCCACCTGCAGGGGCGTAGCACCAAATTCTGGGCCCTGGGTACAAACTATCTTGGTGGACCCCCCCCCCCCCCCCATAGGAAATTCACATTTCATACTCTATGTTCTTTGACCACATAGCAGTGGTTTAGTGGTTTGACAGCACAGTTCATTGATATTATAACTTTATTATATATATCTTAACAAAGTGACAAAATGGGTTGGCCAAAAAAGTACTTCATTTACAAACACAGATCCAATCCAATGGGTACTAGTTCATGGTGTATTTGTTTTTGTTTGTTTGTTTGCTTCAAGTCAATGTTTGACTTGAAATGGCATCTGATTTGGCTTCAGTTACAGAAATGGAATAACCTTTAATGGAATATTCTACTTTCATTGGGCCAATTGAAATGGCTAGTTTTAGGTATGATTATTAGCATACCACATTAAATAGGAGGGCTGCACCAGGGACTTAGGATATTTGTGCTGAGAATAACACTTGTGTGACTTTTAAAATGCTATTTTACATCAAATGATGATACTATATGATGTCTCTGTGGCCCACAGGCCTGAACAAAAAACTCAAGGGCTTCAGTCTGATTTAGTCTCTCACCATATTTGAAGCCTATACCTTTAAGTGTGTTGTCAGTAAATTGTTGTTGTAAAACGGTACGCTGGAATAGGCTAAATGGCACGAGACGTCCACCTTAAACTAGAACCATGTTGACTCGTGTCCAAAGCTGCGCATTTATAACGCGTGAATCCAAATGCGCGCGGCCAATTAGCATCATTAAATCGGCGAAAATGGCGCGCGCGACCTGTGGCTTTTGTCACTGTATTGGCCTGATGACAGTCAATTATAATAAATATGAGGAAAGAGAAACTTTGGAGGTTAAAACGAGGAGAGAAGGAGCTCTGTCTCTGACTCTGCACCATCCACTTCTCAGCGCAGGCAGAGGCAGGACTCACCTCGCCTCATGTTTATCTGTCATGTATGACGAGAAAGTTGCATCTAAGGTCCGCTAGAACGGGCTAGTGTTAAATAAAAGCATATTAGAGCGAGGCCAGACTAAAATCTGTCTTATAGCCCCCCCCCAGTCCGACGCCCCTGATGATATAGCGACATAACCAAACAAAATATGACAAAACCAAAATAGCAAATACCAAAATGATGATTAGGAAAATGATTGCTTCAACCAAATCATTTGAAGAAAAGTAAATTAGGCCAAAAAAGTAAATTAGGCCAAAATAACCATAAACGAAAGTACCAAAAAGTTGCCAAACTAAATAATGATGACTTAATGCTCTTGAAGTAGCCGCTGCTCTAAAAAGGCTGCTGACCCCTGACCTATAGGCCCTACATGTTAGAAATATTTGTTTTTATCTTGTGTTATTGTGACTCTGCCTGGGCTCGAACCCGTGACCTTAGAGTCGGCGTGTTTGTTTTCCAAAAAGAAACTTTTTTTCACCCACCACCCCCGCCAATGTTACCCAGAGAGCTGTCCCTCTTCCACGGAGCACCGGTCCGTGTGGGGCGCGACACACGGCCCGGCCGGTCAGTCGTCCTGGAGGCGGCAGGGACAACTCTCAGTGGTGCGATTTATGTGACCGTGGGCTCGCGCTGTCCGCACGGCCATCGCACCACCGACAACATACTGGACCAAAGGTCTATTTATCATGAACGCATCAAAACACTATGGTAACCGTGGAAACGTCAGCATGCGTTTAAGTGATGATGTCATCACTCGCTACTTCAGATAAAGCTGTGTTTTTACTATTGTTATTGAAATGATCACAGAATATTTAACACATTAGAACCATTTTTCACTGAAAATAATGAATGGGTGATATTTAGTCCATGGTTTAACCTCTTAACCCCCACCTGCAGGGGCGTAGCACCAAATTCTGGGCCCTGGGTACAAACTATCTTGGTGGACCCCCCCCCCCCCCCCCCCCCATAGGAAATTCACATTTCATACTCTATGTTCTTTGACCACATAGCAGTGGTTTAGTGGTTTGACAGCACAGTTCATTGATATTATAACTTTATTATATATATCTTAACAAAGTGACAAAATGGGTTGGCCAAAAAAGTACTTCATTTACAAACACAGATCCAATCCAATGGGTACTAGTTCATGGTGTATTTGTTTTTGTTTGTTTGTTTGCTTCAAGTCAATGTTTGACTTGAAATGGCATCTGATTTGGCTTCAGTTACAGAAATGGAATAACCTTTAATGGAATATTCTACTTTCATTGGGCCAATTGAAATGGCTAGTTTTAGGTATGATTATTAGCATACCACATTAAATAGGAGGGCTGCACCAGGGACTTAGGATATTTGTGCTGAGAATAACACTTGTGTGACTTTTAAAATGCTATTTTACATCAAATGATGATACTATATGATGTCTCTGTGGCCCACAGGCCTGAACAAAAAACTCAAGGGCTTCAGTCTGATTTAGTCTCTCACCATATTTGAAGCCTATACCTTTAAGTGTGTTGTCAGTAAATTGTTGTTGTAAAACGGTACGCTGGAATAGGCTAAATGGCACGAGACGTCCACCTTAAACTAGAACCATGTTGACTCGTGTCCAAAGCTGCGCATTTATAACGCGTGAATCCAAATGCGCGCGGCCAATTAGCATCATTAAATTAGCGAAAATGGCGCGCGCGACCTGTGGCTTTTGTCACTGTATTGGCCTGATGACAGTCAATTATAATAAATATGAGGAAAGAGAAACTTTGGAGGTTAAAACGAGGAGAGAAGGAGCTCTGTCTCTGACTCTGCACCATCCACTTCTCAGCGCAGGCAGAGGCAGGACTCACCTCGCCTCATGTTTATCTGTCATGTATGACGAGAAAGTTGCATCTAAGGTCCGCTAGAACGGGCTAGTGTTAAATAAAAGCATATTAGAGCGAGGCCAGACTAAAATCTGTCTTATAGCCCCCCCCCCAGTCCGACGCCCCTGATGATATAGCGACATAACCAAACAAAATATGACAAAACCAAAATAGCAAATACCAAAATGATGATTAGGAAAATGATTGCTTCAACCAAATCATTTGAAGAAAAGTAAATTAGGCCAAAAAAGTAAATTAGGCCAAAATAACCATAAACGAAAGTACCAAAAAGTTGCCAAACTAAATAATGATGACTTAATGCTCTTGAAGTAGCCGCTGCTCTAAAAAGGCTGCTGACCCCTGACCTATAGGCCCTACATGTTAGAAATATTTGTTTTTATCTTGTGTTATTGTGACTCTGCCTGGGCTCGAACCCGTGACCTTAGAGTCGGCGTGTTTGTTTTCCAAAAAGAAACTTTTTTTCACCCACCACCCCCGCCAATGTTACCCAGAGAGCTGTCCCTCTTCCACGGAGCACCGGTCCGTGTGGGGCGCGACACACGGCCCGGCCGGTCAGTCGTCCTGGAGGCGGCAGGGACAACTCTCAGTGGTGCGATTTATGTGACCGTGGGCTCGCGCTGTCCGCACGGCCATCGCACCACCGACAACATACTGGACCAAAGGTCTATTTATCATGAACGCATCAAAACACTATGGTAACCGTGGAAACGTCAGCATGCGTTTAAGTGATGATGTCATCACTCGCTACTTCAGATAAAGCTGTGTTTTTACTATTGTTATTGAAATGATCACAGAATATTTAACACATTAGAACCATTTTTCACTGAAAATAATGAATGGGTGATATTTAGTCCATGGTTTAACCTCTTAACCCCCACCTGCAGGAGCGTAGCACCAAATTCTGGGCCCTGGGTACAAACTATCTTGGTGGACCCCCCCCCCCCCCATAGGAAATTCACATTTCATACTCTATGTTCTTTGACCACATAGCAGTGGTTTAGTGGTTTGACAGCACAGTTCATTGATATTATAACTTTATTTTATATATCTTAACAAAGTGACAAAATGGGTTGGCCAAAAAAGTACTTCATTTACAAACACAGATCCAATCCAATGGGTACTAGTTCATGGTGTATTTGTTTTTGTTTGTTTGTTTGCTTCAAGTCAATGTTTGACTTGAAATGGCATCTGATTTGGCTTCAGTTACAGAAATGGAATAACCTTTAATGGAATATTCTACTTTCATTGGGCCAATTGAAATGGCTAGTTTTAGGTATGATTATTAGCATACCACATTAAATAGGAGGGCTGCACCAGGGACTTAGGATATTTGTGCTGAGAATAACACTTGTGTGACTTTTAAAATGCTATTTTACATCAAATGATGATACTATATGATGTCTCTGTGGCCCACAGGCCTGAACAAAAAACTCAAGGGCTTCAGTCTGATTTAGTCTCTCACCATATTTGAAGCCTATACCTTTAAGTGTGTTGTCAGTAAATTGTTGTTGTAAAACGGTACGCTGGAATAGGCTAAATGGCACGAGACGTCCACCTTAAACTAGAACCATGTTGACTCGTGTCCAAAGCTGCGCATTTATAACGCGTGAATCCAAATGCGCGCGGCCAATTAGCATCATTAAATCGGCGAAAATGGCGCGCGCGACCTGTGGCTTTTGTCACTGTATTGGCCTGATGACAGTCAATTATAATAAATATGAGGAAAGAGAAACTTTGGAGGTTAAAACGAGGAGAGAAGGAGCTCTGTCTCTGACTCTGCACCATCCACTTCTCAGCGCAGGCAGAGGCAGGACTCACCTCGCCTCATGTTTATCTGTCATGTATGACGAGAAAGTTGCATCTAAGGTCCGCTAGAACGGGCTAGTGTTAAATAAAAGCATATTAGAGCGAGGCCAGACTAAAATCTGTCTTATAGCCCCCCCCCAGTCCGACGCCCCTGATGATATAGCGACATAACCAAACAAAATATGACAAAACCAAAATAGCAAATACCAAAATGATGATTAGGAAAATGATTGCTTCAACCAAATCATTTGAAGAAAAGTAAATTAGGCCAAAAAAGTAAATTAGGCCAAAATAACCATAAACGAAAGTACCAAAAAGTTGCCAAACTAAATAATGATGACTTAATGCTCTTGAAGTAGCCGCTGCTCTAAAAAGGCTGCTGACCCCTGACCTATAGGCCCTACATGTTAGAAATATTTGTTTTTATCTTGTGTTATTGTGACTCTGCCTGGGCTCGAACCCGTGACCTTAGAGTCGGCGTGTTTGTTTTCCAAAAAGAAACTTTTTTTCACCCACCACCCCCGCCAATGTTACCCAGAGAGCTGTCCCTCTTCCACGGAGCACCGGTCCGTGTGGGGCGCGACACACGGCCCGGCCGGTCAGTCGTCCTGGAGGCGGCAGGGACAACTCTCAGTGGTGCGATTTATGTGACCGTGGGCTCGCGCTGTCCGCACGGCCATCGCACCACCGACAACATACTGGACCAAAGGTCTATTTATCATGAACGCATCAAAACACTATGGTAACCGTGGAAACGTCAGCATGCGTTTAAGTGATGATGTCATCACTCGCTACTTCAGATAAAGCTGTGTTTTTACTATTGTTATTGAAATGATCACAGAATATTTAACACATTAGAACCATTTTTCACTGAAAATAATGAATGGGTGATATTTAGTCCATGGTTTAACCTCTTAACCCCCACCTGCAGGGGCGTAGCACCAAATTCTGGGCCCTGGGTACAAACTATCTTGGTGGACCCCCCCCCCCCCCCCCCCCCCATAGGAAATTCACATTTCATACTCTATGTTCTTTGACCACATAGCAGTGGTTTAGTGGTTTGACAGCACAGTTCATTGATATTATAACTTTATTTTATATATCTTAACAAAGTGACAAAATGGGTTGGCCAAAAAAGTACTTCATTTACAAACACAGATCCAATCCAATGGGTACTAGTTCATGGTGTATTTGTTTTTGTTTGTTTGTTTGCTTCAAGTCAATGTTTGACTTGAAATGGCATCTGATTTGGCTTCAGTTACAGAAATGGAATAACCTTTAATGGAATATTCTACTTTCATTGGGCCAATTGAAATGGCTAGTTTTAGGTATGATTATTAGCATACCACATTAAATAGGAGGGCTGCACCAGGGACTTAGGATATTTGTGCTGAGAATAACACTTGTGTGACTTTTAAAATGCTATTTTACATCAAATGATGATACTATATGATGTCTCTGTGGCCCACAGGCCTGAACAAAAAACTCAAGGGCTTCAGTCTGATTTAGTCTCTCACCATATTTGAAGCCTATACCTTTAAGTGTGTTGTCAGTAAATTGTTGTTGTAAAACGGTACGCTGGAATAGGCTAAATGGCACGAGACGTCCACCTTAAACTAGAACCATGTTGACTCGTGTCCAAAGCTGCGCATTTATAACGCGTGAATCCAAATGCGCGCGGCCAATTAGCATCATTAAATTAGCGAAAATGGCGCGCGCGACCTGTGGCTTTTGTCACTGTATTGGCCTGATGACAGTCAATTATAATAAATATGAGGAAAGAGAAACTTTGGAGGTTAAAACGAGGAGAGAAGGAGCTCTGTCTCTGACTCTGCACCATCCACTTCTCAGCGCAGGCAGAGGCAGGACTCACCTCGCCTCATGTTTATCTGTCATGTATGACGAGAAAGTTGCATCTAAGGTCCGCTAGAACGGGCTAGTGTTAAATAAAAGCATATTAGAGCGAGGCCAGACTAAAATCTGTCTTATAGCCCCCCCCCAGTCCGACGCCCCTGATGATATAGCGACATAACCAAACAAAATATGACAAAACCAAAATAGCAAATACCAAAATGATGATTAGGAAAATGATTGCTTCAACCAAATCATTTGAAGAAAAGTAAATTAGGCCAAAAAAGTAAATTAGGCCAAAATAACCATAAACGAAAGTACCAAAAAGTTGCCAAACTAAATAATGATGACTTAATGCTCTTGAAGTAGCCGCTGCTCTAAAAAGGCTGCTGACCCCTGACCTATAGGCCCTACATGTTAGAAATATTTGTTTTTATCTTGTGTTATTGTGACTCTGCCTGGGCTCGAACCCGTGACCTTAGAGTCGGCGTGTTTGTTTTCCAAAAAGAAACTTTTTTTCACCCACCACCCCCGCCAATGTTACCCAGAGAGCTGTCCCTCTTCCACGGAGCACCGGTCCGTGTGGGGCGCGACACACGGCCCGGCCGGTCAGTCGTCCTGGAGGCGGCAGGGACAACTCTCAGTGGTGCGATTTATGTGACCGTGGGCTCGCGCTGTCCGCACGGCCATCGCACCACCGACAACATACTGGACCAAAGGTCTATTTATCATGAACGCATCAAAACACTATGGTAACCGTGGAAACGTCAGCATGCGTTTAAGTGATGATGTCATCACTCGCTACTTCAGATAAAGCTGTGTTTTTACTATTGTTATTGAAATGATCACAGAATATTTAACACATTAGAACCATTTTTCACTGAAAATAATGAATGGGTGATATTTAGTCCATGGTTTAACCTCTTAACCCCCACCTGCAGGGGCGTAGCACCAAATTCTGGGCCCTGGGTACAAACTATCTTGGTGGACCCCCCCCCCCCCCCCCATAGGAAATTCACATTTCATACTCTATGTTCTTTGACCACATAGCAGTGGTTTAGTGGTTTGACAGCACAGTTCATTGATATTATAACTTTATTATATATATCTTAACAAAGTGACAAAATGGGTTGGCCAAAAAAGTACTTCATTTACAAACACAGATCCAATCCAATGGGTACTAGTTCATGGTGTATTTGTTTTTGTTTGTTTGTTTGCTTCAAGTCAATGTTTGACTTGAAATGGCATCTGATTTGGCTTCAGTTACAGAAATGGAATAACCTTTAATGGAATATTCTACTTTCATTGGGCCAATTGAAATGGCTAGTTTTAGGTATGATTATTAGCATACCACATTAAATAGGAGGGCTGCACCAGGGACTTAGGATATTTGTGCTGAGAATAACACTTGTGTGACTTTTAAAATGCTATTTTACATCAAATGATGATACTATATGATGTCTCTGTGGCCCACAGGCCTGAACAAAAAACTCAAGGGCTTCAGTCTGATTTAGTCTCTCACCATATTTGAAGCCTATACCTTTAAGTGTGTTGTCAGTAAATTGTTGTTGTAAAACGGTACGCTGGAATAGGCTAAATGGCACGAGACGTCCACCTTAAACTAGAACCATGTTGACTCGTGTCCAAAGCTGCGCATTTATAACGCGTGAATCCAAATGCGCGCGGCCAATTAGCATCATTAAATCGGCGAAAATGGCGCGCGCGACCTGTGGCTTTTGTCACTGTATTGGCCTGATGACAGTCAATTATAATAAATATGAGGAAAGAGAAACTTTGGAGGTTAAAACGAGGAGAGAAGGAGCTCTGTCTCTGACTCTGCACCATCCACTTCTCAGCGCAGGCAGAGGCAGGACTCACCTCGCCTCATGTTTATCTGTCATGTATGACGAGAAAGTTGCATCTAAGGTCCGCTAGAACGGGCTAGTGTTAAATAAAAGCACATTAGAGCGAGGCCAGACTAAAATCTGTCTTATAGCCCCCCCCCAGTCCGACGCCCCTGATGATATAGCGACATAACCAAACAAAATATGACAAAACCAAAATAGCAAATACCAAAATGATGATTAGGAAAATGATTGCTTCAACCAAATCATTTGAAGAAAAGTAAATTAGGCCAAAAAAGTAAATTAGGCCAAAATAACCATAAACGAAAGTACCAAAAAGTTGCCAAACTAAATAATGATGACTTAATGCTCTTGAAGTAGCCGCTGCTCTAAAAAGGCTGCTGACCCCTGACCTATAGGCCCTACATGTTAGAAATATTTGTTTTTATCTTGTGTTATTGTGACTCTGCCTGGGCTCGAACCCGTGACCTTAGAGTCGGCGTGTTTGTTTTCCAAAAAGAAACTTTTTTTCACCCACCACCCCCGCCAATGTTACCCAGAGAGCTGTCCCTCTTCCACGGAGCACCGGTCCGTGTGGGGCGCGACACACGGCCCGGCCGGTCAGTCGTCCTGGAGGCGGCAGGGACAACTCTCAGTGGTGCGATTTATGTGACCGTGGGCTCGCGCTGTCCGCACGGCCATCGCACCACCGACAACATACTGGACCAAAGGTCTATTTATCATGAACGCATCAAAACACTATGGTAACCGTGGAAACGTCAGCATGCGTTTAAGTGATGATGTCATCACTCGCTACTTCAGATAAAGCTGTGTTTTTACTATTGTTATTGAAATGATCACAGAATATTTAACACATTAGAACCATTTTTCACTGAAAATAATGAATGGGTGATATTTAGTCCATGGTTTAACCTCTTAACCCCCACCTGCAGGGGCGTAGCACCAAATTCTGGGCCCTGGGTACAAACTATCTTGGTGGACCCCCCCCCCCCCCCCCCCCCCCATAGGAAATTCACATTTCATACTCTATGTTCTTTGACCACATAGCAGTGGTTTAGTGGTTTGACAGCACAGTTCATTGATATTATAACTTTATTATATATATCTTAACAAAGTGACAAAATGGGTTGGCCAAAAAAGTACTTCATTTACAAACACAGATCCAATCCAATGGGTACTAGTTCATGGTGTATTTGTTTTTGTTTGTTTGTTTGCTTCAAGTCAATGTTTGACTTGAAATGGCATCTGATTTGGCTTCAGTTACAGAAATGGAATAACCTTTAATGGAATATTCTACTTTCATTGGGCCAATTGAAATGGCTAGTTTTAGGTATGATTATTAGCATACCACATTAAATAGGAGGGCTGCACCAGGGACTTAGGATATTTGTGCTGAGAATAACACTTGTGTGACTTTTAAAATGCTATTTTACATCAAATGATGATACTATATGATGTCTCTGTGGCCCACAGGCCTGAACAAAAAACTCAAGGGCTTCAGTCTGATTTAGTCTCTCACCATATTTGAAGCCTATACCTTTAAGTGTGTTGTCAGTAAATTGTTGTTGTAAAACGGTACGCTGGAATAGGCTAAATGGCACGAGACGTCCACCTTAAACTAGAACCATGTTGACTCGTGTCCAAAGCTGCGCATTTATAACGCGTGAATCCAAATGCGCGCGGCCAATTAGCATCATTAAATTAGCGAAAATGGCGCGCGCGACCTGTGGCTTTTGTCACTGTATTGGCCTGATGACAGTCAATTATAATAAATATGAGGAAAGAGAAACTTTGGAGGTTAAAACGAGGAGAGAAGGAGCTCTGTCTCTGACTCTGCACCATCCACTTCTCAGCGCAGGCAGAGGCAGGACTCACCTCGCCTCATGTTTATCTGTCATGTATGACGAGAAAGTTGCATCTAAGGTCCGCTAGAACGGGCTAGTGTTAAATAAAAGCATATTAGAGCGAGGCCAGACTAAAATCTGTCTTATAGCCCCCCCCCAGTCCGACGCCCCTGATGATATAGCGACATAACCAAACAAAATATGACAAAACCAAAATAGCAAATACCAAAATGATGATTAGGAAAATGATTGCTTCAACCAAATCATTTGAAGAAAAGTAAATTAGGCCAAAAAAGTAAATTAGGCCAAAATAACCATAAACGAAAGTACCAAAAAGTTGCCAAACTAAATAATGATGACTTAATGCTCTTGAAGTAGCCGCTGCTCTAAAAAGGCTGCTGACCCCTGACCTATAGGCCCTACATGTTAGAAATATTTGTTTTTATCTTGTGTTATTGTGACTCTGCCTGGGCTCGAACCCGTGACCTTAGAGTCGGCGTGTTTGTTTTCCAAAAAGAAACTTTTTTTCACCCACCACCCCCGCCAATGTTACCCAGAGAGCTGTCCCTCTTCCACGGAGCACCGGTCCGTGTGGGGCGCGACACACGGCCCGGCCGGTCAGTCGTCCTGGAGGCGGCAGGGACAACTCTCAGTGGTGCGATTTATGTGACCGTGGGCTCGCGCTGTCCGCACGGCCATCGCACCACCGACAACATACTGGACCAAAGGTCTATTTATCATGAACGCATCAAAACACTATGGTAACCGTGGAAACGTCAGCATGCGTTTAAGTGATGATGTCATCACTCGCTACTTCAGATAAAGCTGTGTTTTTACTATTGTTATTGAAATGATCACAGAATATTTAACACATTAGAACCATTTTTCACTGAAAATAATGAATGGGTGATATTTAGTCCATGGTTTAACCTCTTAACCCCCACCTGCAGGGGCGTAGCACCAAATTCTGGGCCCTGGGTACAAACTATCTTGGTGGACCCCCCCCCCCCCCCCCCATAGGAAATTCACATTTCATACTCTATGTTCTTTGACCACATAGCAGTGGTTTAGTGGTTTGACAGCACAGTTCATTGATATTATAACTTTATTATATATATCTTAACAAAGTGACAAAATGGGTTGGCCAAAAAAGTACTTCATTTACAAACACAGATCCAATCCAATGGGTACTAGTTCATGGTGTATTTGTTTTTGTTTGTTTGTTTGCTTCAAGTCAATGTTTGACTTGAAATGGCATCTGATTTGGCTTCAGTTACAGAAATGGAATAACCTTTAATGGAATATTCTACTTTCATTGGGCCAATTGAAATGGCTAGTTTTAGGTATGATTATTAGCATACCACATTAAATAGGAGGGCTGCACCAGGGACTTAGGATATTTGTGCTGAGAATAACACTTGTGTGACTTTTAAAATGCTATTTTACATCAAATGATGATACTATATGATGTCTCTGTGGCCCACAGGCCTGAACAAAAAACTCAAGGGCTTCAGTCTGATTTAGTCTCTCACCATATTTGAAGCCTATACCTTTAAGTGTGTTGTCAGTAAATTGTTGTTGTAAAACGGTACGCTGGAATAGGCTAAATGGCACGAGACGTCCACCTTAAACTAGAACCATGTTGACTCGTGTCCAAAGCTGCGCATTTATAACGCGTGAATCCAAATGCGCGCGGCCAATTAGCATCATTAAATCGGCGAAAATGGCGCGCGCGACCTGTGGCTTTTGTCACTGTATTGGCCTGATGACAGTCAATTATAATAAATATGAGGAAAGAGAAACTTTGGAGGTTAAAACGAGGAGAGAAGGAGCTCTGTCTCTGACTCTGCACCATCCACTTCTCAGCGCAGGCAGAGGCAGGACTCACCTCGCCTCATGTTTATCTGTCATGTATGACGAGAAAGTTGCATCTAAGGTCCGCTAGAACGGGCTAGTGTTAAATAAAAGCACATTAGAGCGAGGCCAGACTAAAATCTGTCTTATAGCCCCCCCCCAGTCCGACGCCCCTGATGATATAGCGACATAACCAAACAAAATATGACAAAACCAAAATAGCAAATACCAAAATGATGATTAGGAAAATGATTGCTTCAACCAAATCATTTGAAGAAAAGTAAATTAGGCCAAAAAAGTAAATTAGGCCAAAATAACCATAAACGAAAGTACCAAAAAGTTGCCAAACTAAATAATGATGACTTAATGCTCTTGAAGTAGCCGCTGCTCTAAAAAGGCTGCTGACCCCTGACCTATAGGCCCTACATGTTAGAAATATTTGTTTTTATCTTGTGTTATTGTGACTCTGCCTGGGCTCGAACCCGTGACCTTAGAGTCGGCGTGTTTGTTTTCCAAAAAGAAACTTTTTTTCACCCACCACCCCCGCCAATGTTACCCAGAGAGCTGTCCCTCTTCCACGGAGCACCGGTCCGTGTGGGGCGCGACACACGGCCCGGCCGGTCAGTCGTCCTGGAGGCGGCAGGGACAACTCTCAGTGGTGCGATTTATGTGACCGTGGGCTCGCGCTGTCCGCACGGCCATCGCACCACCGACAACATACTGGACCAAAGGTCTATTTATCATGAACGCATCAAAACACTATGGTAACCGTGGAAACGTCAGCATGCGTTTAAGTGATGATGTCATCACTCGCTACTTCAGATAAAGCTGTGTTTTTACTATTGTTATTGAAATGATCACAGAATATTTAACACATTAGAACCATTTTTCACTGAAAATAATGAATGGGTGATATTTAGTCCATGGTTTAACCTCTTAACCCCCACCTGCAGGGGCGTAGCACCAAATTCTGGGCCCTGGGTACAAACTATCTTGGTGGACCCCCCCCCCCCCCCCCCCCCCCATAGGAAATTCACATTTCATACTCTATGTTCTTTGACCACATAGCAGTGGTTTAGTGGTTTGACAGCACAGTTCATTGATATTATAACTTTATTATATATATCTTAACAAAGTGACAAAATGGGTTGGCCAAAAAAGTACTTCATTTACAAACACAGATCCAATCCAATGGGTACTAGTTCATGGTGTATTTGTTTTTGTTTGTTTGTTTGCTTCAAGTCAATGTTTGACTTGAAATGGCATCTGATTTGGCTTCAGTTACAGAAATGGAATAACCTTTAATGGAATATTCTACTTTCATTGGGCCAATTGAAATGGCTAGTTTTAGGTATGATTATTAGCATACCACATTAAATAGGAGGGCTGCACCAGGGACTTAGGATATTTGTGCTGAGAATAACACTTGTGTGACTTTTAAAATGCTATTTTACATCAAATGATGATACTATATGATGTCTCTGTGGCCCACAGGCCTGAACAAAAAACTCAAGGGCTTCAGTCTGATTTAGTCTCTCACCATATTTGAAGCCTATACCTTTAAGTGTGTTGTCAGTAAATTGTTGTTGTAAAACGGTACGCTGGAATAGGCTAAATGGCACGAGACGTCCACCTTAAACTAGAACCATGTTGACTCGTGTCCAAAGCTGCGCATTTATAACGCGTGAATCCAAATGCGCGCGGCCAATTAGCATCATTAAATTAGCGAAAATGGCGCGCGCGACCTGTGGCTTTTGTCACTGTATTGGCCTGATGACAGTCAATTATAATAAATATGAGGAAAGAGAAACTTTGGAGGTTAAAACGAGGAGAGAAGGAGCTCTGTCTCTGACTCTGCACCATCCACTTCTCAGCGCAGGCAGAGGCAGGACTCACCTCGCCTCATGTTTATCTGTCATGTATGACGAGAAAGTTGCATCTAAGGTCCGCTAGAACGGGCTAGTGTTAAATAAAAGCATATTAGAGCGAGGCCAGACTAAAATCTGTCTTATAGCCCCCCCCCAGTCCGACGCCCCTGATGATATAGCGACATAACCAAACAAAATATGACAAAACCAAAATAGCAAATACCAAAATGATGATTAGGAAAATGATTGCTTCAACCAAATCATTTGAAGAAAAGTAAATTAGGCCAAAAAAGTAAATTAGGCCAAAATAACCATAAACGAAAGTACCAAAAAGTTGCCAAACTAAATAATGATGACTTAATGCTCTTGAAGTAGCCGCTGCTCTAAAAAGGCTGCTGACCCCTGACCTATAGGCCCTACATGTTAGAAATATTTGTTTTTATCTTGTGTTATTGTGACTCTGCCTGGGCTCGAACCCGTGACCTTAGAGTCGGCGTGTTTGTTTTCCAAAAAGAAACTTTTTTTCACCCACCACCCCCGCCAATGTTACCCAGAGAGCTGTCCCTCTTCCACGGAGCACCGGTCCGTGTGGGGCGCGACACACGGCCCGGCCGGTCAGTCGTCCTGGAGGCGGCAGGGACAACTCTCAGTGGTGCGATTTATGTGACCGTGGGCTCGCGCTGTCCGCACGGCCATCGCACCACCGACAACATACTGGACCAAAGGTCTATTTATCATGAACGCATCAAAACACTATGGTAACCGTGGAAACGTCAGCATGCGTTTAAGTGATGATGTCATCACTCGCTACTTCAGATAAAGCTGTGTTTTTACTATTGTTATTGAAATGATCACAGAATATTTAACACATTAGAACCATTTTTCACTGAAAATAATGAATGGGTGATATTTAGTCCATGGTTTAACCTCTTAACCCCCACCTGCAGGGGCGTAGCACCAAATTCTGGGCCCTGGGTACAAACTATCTTGGTGGACCCCCCCCCCCCCCCCCCATAGGAAATTCACATTTCATACTCTATGTTCTTTGACCACATAGCAGTGGTTTAGTGGTTTGACAGCACAGTTCATTGATATTATAACTTTATTATATATATCTTAACAAAGTGACAAAATGGGTTGGCCAAAAAAGTACTTCATTTACAAACACAGATCCAATCCAATGGGTACTAGTTCATGGTGTATTTGTTTTTGTTTGTTTGTTTGCTTCAAGTCAATGTTTGACTTGAAATGGCATCTGATTTGGCTTCAGTTACAGAAATGGAATAACCTTTAATGGAATATTCTACTTTCATTGGGCCAATTGAAATGGCTAGTTTTAGGTATGATTATTAGCATACCACATTAAATAGGAGGGCTGCACCAGGGACTTAGGATATTTGTGCTGAGAATAACACTTGTGTGACTTTTAAAATGCTATTTTACATCAAATGATGATACTATATGATGTCTCTGTGGCCCACAGGCCTGAACAAAAAACTCAAGGGCTTCAGTCTGATTTAGTCTCTCACCATATTTGAAGCCTATACCTTTAAGTGTGTTGTCAGTAAATTGTTGTTGTAAAACGGTACGCTGGAATAGGCTAAATGGCACGAGACGTCCACCTTAAACTAGAACCATGTTGACTCGTGTCCAAAGCTGCGCATTTATAACGCGTGAATCCAAATGCGCGCGGCCAATTAGCATCATTAAATCGGCGAAAATGGCGCGCGCGACCTGTGGCTTTTGTCACTGTATTGGCCTGATGACAGTCAATTATAATAAATATGAGGAAAGAGAAACTTTGGAGGTTAAAACGAGGAGAGAAGGAGCTCTGTCTCTGACTCTGCACCATCCACTTCTCAGCGCAGGCAGAGGCAGGACTCACCTCGCCTCATGTTTATCTGTCATGTATGACGAGAAAGTTGCATCTAAGGTCCGCTAGAACGGGCTAGTGTTAAATAAAAGCACATTAGAGCGAGGCCAGACTAAAATCTGTCTTATAGCCCCCCCCCAGTCCGACGCCCCTGATGATATAGCGACATAACCAAACAAAATATGACAAAACCAAAATAGCAAATACCAAAATGATGATTAGGAAAATGATTGCTTCAACCAAATCATTTGAAGAAAAGTAAATTAGGCCAAAAAAGTAAATTAGGCCAAAATAACCATAAACGAAAGTACCAAAAAGTTGCCAAACTAAATAATGATGACTTAATGCTCTTGAAGTAGCCGCTGCTCTAAAAAGGCTGCTGACCCCTGACCTATAGGCCCTACATGTTAGAAATATTTGTTTTTATCTTGTGTTATTGTGACTCTGCCTGGGCTCGAACCCGTGACCTTAGAGTCGGCGTGTTTGTTTTCCAAAAAGAAACTTTTTTTCACCCACCACCCCCGCCAATGTTACCCAGAGAGCTGTCCCTCTTCCACGGAGCACCGGTCCGTGTGGGGCGCGACACACGGCCCGGCCGGTCAGTCGTCCTGGAGGCGGCAGGGACAACTCTCAGTGGTGCGATTTATGTGACCGTGGGCTCGCGCTGTCCGCACGGCCATCGCACCACCGACAACATACTGGACCAAAGGTCTATTTATCATGAACGCATCAAAACACTATGGTAACCGTGGAAACGTCAGCATGCGTTTAAGTGATGATGTCATCACTCGCTACTTCAGATAAAGCTGTGTTTTTACTATTGTTATTGAAATGATCACAGAATATTTAACACATTAGAACCATTTTTCACTGAAAATAATGAATGGGCGACGTTTAGTCCATGGTTTAACCTCTTAACCCCCACCTGCAGGGGCGTAGCACCAAATTCTGGGCCCTGGGTACAAACTATCTTGGTGGACCCCCCCCCTCCCCATAGGAAATTCACATTTCATACTCTATGTTCTTTGACCACATAGCAGTGGTTTAGTGGTTTGACAGCACAGTTCATTGATATTATAACTTTATTTTATATATCTTAACAAAGTGACAAAATGGGTTGGCCAAAAAAGTACTTCATTTACAAACACAGATCCAATCCAATGGGTACTAGTTCATGGTGTATTTGTTTTTGTTTGTTTGTTTGCTTCAAGTCAATGTTTGACTTGAAATGGCATCTGATTTGGCTTCAGTTACAGAAATGGAATAACCTTTAATGGAATATTCTACTTTCATTGGGCCAATTGAAATGGCTAGTTTTAGGTATGATTATTAGCATACCACATTAAATAGGAGGGCTGCACCAGGGACTTAGGATATTTGTGCTGAGAATAACACTTGTGTGACTTTTAAAATGCTATTTTACATCAAATGATGATACTATATGATGTCTCTGTGGCCCACAGGCCTGAACAAAAAACTCAAGGGCTTCAGTCTGATTTAGTCTCTCACCATATTTGAAGCCTATACCTTTAAGTGTGTTGTCAGTAAATTGTTGTTGTAAAACGGTACGCTGGAATAGGCTAAATGGCACGAGACGTCCACCTTAAACTAGAACCATGTTGACTCGTGTCCAAAGCTGCGCATTTATAACGCGTGAATCCAAATGCGCGCGGCCAATTAGCATCATTAAATCGGCGAAAATGGCGCGCGCGACCTGTGGCTTTTGTCACTGTATTGGCCTGATGACAGTCAATTATAATAAATATGAGGAAAGAGAAACTTTGGAGGTTAAAACGAGGAGAGAAGGAGCTCTGTCTCTGACTCTGCACCATCCACTTCTCAGCGCAGGCAGAGGCAGGACTCACCTCGCCTCATGTTTATCTGTCATGTATGACGAGAAAGTTGCATCTAAGGTCCGCTAGAACGGGCTAGTGTTAAATAAAAGCATATTAGAGCGAGGCCAGACTAAAATCTGTCTTATAGCCCCCCCCCCAGTCCGACGCCCCTGATGATATAGCGACATAACCAAACAAAATATGACAAAACCAAAATAGCAAATACCAAAATGATGATTAGGAAAATGATTGCTTCAACCAAATCATTTGAAGAAAAGTAAATTAGGCCAAAAAAGTAAATTAGGCCAAAATAACCATAAACGAAAGTACCAAAAAGTTGCCAAACTAAATAATGATGACTTAATGCTCTTGAAGTAGCCGCTGCTCTAAAAAGGCTGCTGACCCCTGACCTATAGGCCCTACATGTTAGAAATATTTGTTTTTATCTTGTGTTATTGTGACTCTGCCTGGGCTCGAACCCGTGACCTTAGAGTCGGCGTGTTTGTTTTCCAAAAAGAAACTTTTTTTCACCCACCACCCCCGCCAATGTTACCCAGAGAGCTGTCCCTCTTCCACGGAGCACCGGTCCGTGTGGGGCGCGACACACGGCCCGGCCGGTCAGTCGTCCTGGAGGCGGCAGGGACAACTCTCAGTGGTGCGATTTATGTGACCGTGGGCTCGCGCTGTCCGCACGGCCATCGCACCACCGACAACATACTGGACCAAAGGTCTATTTATCATGAACGCATCAAAACACTATGGTAACCGTGGAAACGTCAGCATGCGTTTAAGTGATGATGTCATCACTCGCTACTTCAGATAAAGCTGTGTTTTTACTATTGTTATTGAAATGATCACAGAATATTTAACACATTAGAACCATTTTTCACTGAAAATAATGAATGGGCGACGTTTAGTCCATGGTTTAACCTCTTAACCCCCACCTGCAGGGGCGTAGCACCAAATTCTGGGCCCTGGGTACAAACTATCTTGGTGGACCCCCCCCCCCCCCCCCCATAGGAAATTCACATTTCATACTCTATGTTCTTTGACCACATAGCAGTGGTTTAGTGGTTTGACAGCACAGTTCATTGATATTATAACTTTATTATATATATCTTAACAAAGTGACAAAATGGGTTGGCCAAAAAAGTACTTCATTTACAAACACAGATCCAATCCAATGGGTACTAGTTCATGGTGTATTTGTTTTTGTTTGTTTGTTTGCTTCAAGTCAATGTTTGACTTGAAATGGCATCTGATTTGGCTTCAGTTACAGAAATGGAATAACCTTTAATGGAATATTCTACTTTCATTGGGCCAATTGAAATAGCTAGTTTTAGGTATGATTATTAGCATACCACATTAAATAGGAGGGCTGCACCAGGGACTTAGGATATTTGTGCTGAGAATAACACTTGTGTGACTTTTAAAATGCTATTTTACATCAAATGATGATACTATATGATGTCTCTGTGGCCCACAGGCCTGAACAAAAAACTCAAGGGCTTCAGTCTGATTTAGTCTCTCACCATATTTGAAGCCTATACCTTTAAGTGTGTTGTCAGTAAATTGTTGTTGTAAAACGGTACGCTGGAATAGGCTAAATGGCACGAGACGTCCACCTTAAACTAGAACCATGTTGACTCGTGTCCAAAGCTGCGCATTTATAACGCGTGAATCCAAATGCGCGCGGCCAATTAGCATCATTAAATCGGCGAAAATGGCGCGCGCGACCTGTGGCTTTTGTCACTGTATTGGCCTGATGACAGTCAATTATAATAAATATGAGGAAAGAGAAACTTTGGAGGTTAAAACGAGGAGAGAAGGAGCTCTGTCTCTGACTCTGCACCATCCACTTCTCAGCGCAGGCAGAGGCAGGACTCACCTCGCCTCATGTTTATCTGTCATGTATGACGAGAAAGTTGCATCTAAGGTCCGCTAGAACGGGCTAGTGTTAAATAAAAGCACATTAGAGCGAGGCCAGACTAAAATCTGTCTTATAGCCCCCCCCCAGTCCGACGCCCCTGATGATATAGCGACATAACCAAACAAAATATGACAAAACCAAAATAGCAAATACCAAAATGATGATTAGGAAAATGATTGCTTCAACCAAATCATTTGAAGAAAAGTAAATTAGGCCAAAAAAGTAAATTAGGCCAAAATAACCATAAACGAAAGTACCAAAAAGTTGCCAAACTAAATAATGATGACTTAATGCTCTTGATGTAGCCCGCTGCTCTAAAAAGGCTGCTGACCCCTGACCTATAGGCCCTACATGTTAGAAATATTTGTTTTTAATCTTGTGTTATTGTGACCCTGCCTGGGCTCGAACCCAGAGTCGGCTTTTTTTTTTTCCAAAAAGAAACTTTTTTCACCCACCAATCAATCAAACCACCCGATCAAAATTCCCCGTGACCTTCAAATATTGACTTTTTTATTGGGTGAATAAAGCATTCCTGGAAAGTCCCACCTAGTTCTCAGTATCTCTTGGTCAGGTTTGTAGTAGGAAACTTTTGGCCAGTGAATTAAATGCGGGACTTTCTTGCTGTTGTCTGTTTTTGTCAAAGAGGTGCAAGTGAAAGGCGGACAGAAACTGCATCGGCCTTGAAATGATGAAAATACCCGCTTTGAATATGGGTATTTCTACATATGGGCGTCCACATTGGAAACTAATAATGACTTGTACAGCAGGAAGTCTGGGGCTAAAGCACGGCTGATCATGCATTTGGGGAAAAATCAAAACAGATTTCTCAGAACGAGAAGTTATTATGCTATCAGCAGAAACTAACTCAGAGGCAAAGATAGAAACATCTGTCATCAGTAAATTATATTAGGGACATTCAGGTCTTTAGTCAAGCTGAAATTGTTTAGAGTTGTGTAAGAATAGTTGATAATGGGGTAATAGTGCATGCTGAGGACAATAGGTCAAGTTTACGTCATAATTCTAACCTTAAATGTGAACAGTACTGAAACATTTTTTTTTTTTACACCAAGTTACATAGGTTGCAGTAAATTAGTTTTTGAACTTTGTACAAAAATGTCAAGACATAATTTGTTTTGTACGTTTTTAAACTGGACTAAACACGAGTAGGTTGAGTCTAAGAGCAGCTATAATGACATACTAATTAACCCCTTACCCCCCACCTGAACCGAGCACATTTTCTCCAGTTTGGCTTTACCCCAGTCCAAAAGCTTCTGGAAAAAAGCTGTGAAAATAGCAACAAAACTGAGACGAAAACAATGATGGAAATGTGACAAAAAAGTGAGAAAACATTGACAAAAAATTGATGAAAAACTGGTAATGTCACAAAAAATGTACAAAAAATTGAAGAAAAATGACAAAAATGTGACAAAAAAAATTACAAAAAAATTACAAAAAATTTGATAAAATGTGACAAAAATATGTCATAAAATTGATAAAAATTGACCAAAAAAAAAGACAAAAAATGACCAAAAAAATGACAAAAATGTGATAAAAAATTAACGGAAAAATGAAAAAAAATGTGACAAAAAATTGACAAAAAAGTTACACAAATGAGTTGAATACACAACAAAAAAATGATGGAAAGAAAATCTGACGACGTGAGGAAAAAGATCCTCTCGGTTTTGGCGGGAGTTAAGAGGTTAAGAGGGATCAAGTTTTATTTAAAAGCTAAAGAAGGAAGGAGCAAACCTTCGTCAGTCATATCAACCCATATAATTCTCAAACAGGGTCCCAATAACAATATGTGTTTACTAACTACCATTGCCTTTCCAAGGGGGCCAACCTTTCAAAAGAACATAGGATGATTTGGGTAGGGAGACACTAGAACATGTAGACATGTGGAGCAAAAACAACGCTCTGGAAATAAACACCAAAAAAAGGTGGTATTTAGTTTAAAACCGGTAACTACAGCTCCCACTATCATCAATAACGAGCCAAACAAATCCTTCAAATATCTGGGTGTGGTGTTAGACTGTTCCTTGACTTGGAAACCCCACATTGACTTCATCTGTAAACAAAGAATATATTTCCTCCGTCGCCTGCGGTCTTTCGGAGCGTCTCGTCCGGTGCTGCTTCTTTTCTTCACCTCTGTGATCCTCAGTGTCCTGCAGCTGTCCCTCTGTCACTGCCAAATCTGGACTGAGACACTTGATCAAAATCTGCTCAAAGATTGTAGGACAGTCTCTGGATGGACTGTACGAGGCCGCCTACCAAAACAGCACATTACGGCTGGCTAAGAACATCACCTCTGACCCCCATGTTCTGAACCCAGAATATGTGCCACACTTTAATAAGGTAATAATTAGTCCATAATAAATTAGTCCAATAATCCATCCATCCATCCACCCATCCATCATCCATCATCCATCATCCATCCATCATCCATCATCCATCCACCCATCCATCATCCATCCATCATCATCCATCCACCCATCCATCATCCATCCATCATCATCCATCCATCATCCATCCACCCATCCATCATCCATCCATCATCATCCATCCATCATCCATCCACCCATCCATCATCCATCCATCATCCATCCACCCATCCATCATCCATCCATCATCATCCATCCATCCACCCATCCATCATCCATCCATCATCCATCCATCATCCATCCATCCATCATCATCCATCCATCCATCCATCCATCATCCATCCACCCATCCATCATCCATCCATCATCATCCATCCATCATCCATCCACCCATCCATCATCCATCCATCATCATCCATCCATCATCAATCCATCCATCATCATCCATCCATCCATCATCCATCCACCCATCCATCATCCATCCATCATCATCCATCCATCATCCATCCACCCATCCATCATCCATCCATCATCATCCATCATCCATCCACCCACCCATCCATCATCCATCCATCATCATCCATCCACCCATCCATCATCCATCCATCATCCATCCATCATCATCCATCATCCATCCACCCATCCATCATCCATCCATCATCCATCATCCATCCACCCATCCATCATCCATCCATCATCCATCATCCATCCATCATCCATCCACCCATCCATCATCCATCATCCATCCATCATCCATCATCCATCCATTATCCATCCATCATCCATCCACCCATCCATCATCCATCCATCATCCATCCACCCATCCATCATCCATCCATCATCATCCATCCACCCATCCATCATCCATCCATCATCCATCCATCATCCATCCACCCATCCATCATCCATCCATCATCATCCATCCACCCATCCATCATCCATCCATCCATCATCCATCCATCCATCCATCCATCATCATCCATCCACCCATCCATCATCCATCCATCATCCATCCACCCATCCATCATCCATCCATCCATCATCCATCCATCCACCCATCCATCATCATCCATCATCCATCCACCCATCCATCATCCATCCATCATCCATCATCCATCCATCATCATCCATCATCCATCCATCATCCATCATCCATCCATCATCATCCATCATCCATCCATCATCCATCCACCCATCCATCATCCATCATCCATCCACCCATCCATCATCCATCCATCCATCATCCATCCATCCACCCATCCATCATCCATCCATCATCATCCATCATCATCCATCATCCATCCATCATCCATCCACCCATCCATCATCCATCCATCATCCATCATCCATCCACCCATCCATCATCCATCCATCCATCATCCATCATCCATCATCCATCCACCCATCCATCATCCATCCATCCATCATCCATCCATCCACCCATCCATCATCCATCCATCATCCATCCACCCATCCATCATCCATCCATCCATCATCCATCCATCCATCCATCCATCCATCATCATCCATCCACCCACCCATCCATCATCCATCCATCATCCATCCACCCATCCATCATCCATCCATCCATCATCCATCATCCATCCATCCATCATCCATCCATCATCATCCATCATCCATCCACCCATCCATCATCCATCCATCCATCATCCATCATCCATCCATCATCATCCATCATCCATCCACCCATCCATCATCCATCCATCCATCATCCATCCACCCACCCATCCATCATCCATCCATCATCCATCATCCATCCACCCATCCATCATCCATCCATCCATTATCCATCATCCATCCATCCACCCATCCATCATCCATCCATCATCATCCATCATCCATCCACCCATCCATCATCCATCCATCCATCATCCATCATCCATCCATCCATCATCATCCATCATCCATCCACCCATCCATCATCCATCCATCCATCATCCATCATCCATCCATCCACCCATCCATCATCCATCCATCCATCATCCATCCATCCACCCATCCATCATCCATCCATCATCATCCATCATCCATCCACCCATCCATCATCCATCCATCCATCATCCATCATCCATCCATCCACCCATCCATCATCCATCCATCATCATCCATCATCCATCCACCCATCCATCATCCATCCATCATCCATCATCATCCATCATCCATCCATCATCCATCCATCATCCATCATCCATCCATCATCATCATCCATCATCCATCCATCATCATCCATCATCCATCCATCATCCATCCATCATCCATCCATCATCCATCCATCATCATCCATCATCCATCCATCATCCATCATCCATCCATCATCATCCATCATCCATCCATCATCCATCCATCATCCATCCACCCATCCATCACCCATCCATCATCCATCCATCACCCATCCATCATCATCCATCCACCCATCCATCATCCATCCATCATCCATCCATCATCCATCCACCCATCCATCATCCATCCATCATCCATCCACCCATCCATCATCCATCCATCCATCATCCATCCATCCACCCATCCATCATCATCCATCATCCATCCACCCATCCATCATCCATCCATCATCCATCATCCATCCATCATCATCCATCATCCATCCATCATCCATCCATCATCATCCATCATCCATCCATCATCCATCCATCCACCCATCCATCATCCATCCATCATCCATCATCCATCCACCCATCCATCATCCATCCATCCATCATCCATCCATCCACCCATCCATCATCATCCATCATCATCCATCATCCATCCATCATCCATCCATCATCCATCCACCCATCCATCATCCATCCATCATCCATCATCCATCCACCCATCCATCCATCCATCATCCATCCATCCATCATCCATCATCCATCCACCCATCCATCATCCATCCATCCATCATCCATCCATCCACCCATCCATCATCCATCCATCATCATCCATCATCCATCCACCCATCCATCATCCATCCATCCATCATCCATCCATCCATCCATCCATCCATCATCATCCATCCACCCACCCATCATCCATCCACCCATCCATCATCCATCCATCCATCATCCATCCATCCACCCATCCATCATCCATCCATCATCATCCATCATCCATCCACCCATCCATCATCCATCCATCATCCATCATCATCCATCATCCATCCATCATCCATCCATCATCCATCCATCATCCATCATCCATCATCCATCCATCATCATCCATCATCCATCCATCATCCATCATCCATCCATCATCATCCATCATCCATCCATCATCCATCCATCCATCATCCATCCACCCATCCATCACCCATCCATCATCCATCCATCACCCATCCATCATCATCCATCCACCCATCCATCATCCATCCATCATCCATCATCCATCCATCATCCATCCACCCATCCATCATCCATCCATCATCCATCATCCATCCATCATCCATCCACCCATCCATCATCCATCCATCATCATCCATCCATCATCCATCATCCATCCATCATCCATCCACCCATCCATCATCCATCCATCATCATCCATCATCCATCCATCATCCATCATCCATCCATCATCCATCCATCCATCATCCATCCATCATCCATCCACCCATCCATCCATCGTGGTCATACCGCCTATGCTCTGCCCAATCCCGTCAGACCTTGGAAGCTAAGCAGGGAAGGGCCTGGTCGGTACTTGGATGGGAGACCGTTTGGGAACACCAGGAAGCCTAGCGAATGTAGTGAGTGAGTGAGTGGTTGGTGGTGGTCGGAGGGGCCGATGTCGCAGACTGGTTGCCTCGCTTCCGTCAGTCTACCCCAGGGCAGCTGTGGCTACAATACTAGCTTACCACCACCGGGTATGGAGTGAATGAATAATGCAATGTAAAGCGTCTTTGAGTGTCCAGAAAAGCGCTATATAAAACCAATGCATTATTATTATTATTATTATCCATGCATCCATCTACCCATCCATCATCCATCCATCATCCATCCACCCATCCATCTACAGCCAATCCACCCAATTTGTCCATTTGTTGTATAATAAACTTGAACAGATTGTGAATTTAAGACATTGCTAACCAGCAATAAATGTGCCTGTACATACTTTGTGAAAGGAAAACCTGATTTTAGCGCAGCTGGTTGAGTGAGTATTAGTTCAGCAATGTTTACTACAGTGCACAAAACGGATACAAGAGAGATTGATTTTATTGTTGGATCGAAACAAGAGCTGCACGATACATCGGCAATTTATCATTATCTCAGGGAGCCAAAATATAACAAAAATCCCTGAAGTTTTCAGAACAATTGATATTTACTATTCTTTTTGCTAAAAGAAATGTACAAAAGTTCAGTTTTAATCCACTTCAGGCTCGTTTTAGTCTTGGTTTAGTATTTCTCAGTGTTCAGTGAAACGTTCTGTTTTGAAAAGGTTTTGCTAAATATATATCATCGATTTCAGTGAACAGAAATGGCTGCCTTTTTTCATATTACGCATCCCTGAACAAACCTGCTGCTATTTGCCCAACCAGAACTTAGAAGTTAGAAAAGGGAACATTTTAATCAACGCTAATTTAAAAAAAAAAGCTAATTCAAAAGTGTAGAATCATCAACAGCCCTTTGCAAAATGAAAATTGACAACAGAGCGCTACAGTACTCATTCTTTATTTATTATAAAATGTCTTGTTTGTAAGACTAACCCACAGAGACACACACTTGAAGCCGCCCAGTCACGCTCAGATAGCAGCAAAACAACTAACCGTTTACATTAAGACTGTACAGTTCTCAATACAAAAAAAACCCACCAAGTCGATTTACCAAAGAAATAAATGCTTTGAAAGCCCATTCTTCAATTTGGAAATGACGACACAGACCGGAATTAGGATGTTGTGTGTACTGGCCTACTGCTATCGCTTATGCTGGTGATTAAATTGATTTATTGTGTGCTACTACTTTGCAGGAAAATACGTCAGGACAGTACAAGAAACAATCGGAAAAAGAGTGCAAGACAGTCACAAAAATTTGATCTAACAAAAAAAGAAAAAGACATTTGCGTAAATGGTAAAATATTGGAATGGCTGTTCTTATTGTCACTATGAAGTAAAGCTTTATGAGACAGGTGTGTGTGAACTCTCATAACTCTCTGCAGCAGACTAGCGCCCCCTTCAGACCTCCTGGTGAAATGCAATTCAAATGACATTACTTGACTTGCAACAGTACAGATAATTGGTTACAGCAGTGCTTTTATGGGCAATATAAATATAGAGATAATTCATTTAAATCTAATCAGTTTGTTAGATCGTTTCAAGGTTGCCAGGTCCACACAATTGAGGGGAAAGAGTGGGAGAAAAAAAGGCAACCATAGTTTTGTTGGAGCCGCTTTCCTATCTCCACTGAAAAAGTTTTTTTGTTGAACCAACTTAAAAAAAAATGACTTCAAATGGTAGCACCCAAATAAATCAAGTTCATTTAACTTATCTTCTTCTAATGTTTAACAGACTAATATTTTTAAGTGAACTTTAATTTGCATCTGCATCTTGGCCAGGACACTCTTGGAAAAGAGATTTTTAATCTCAATGAGTTTTATCCAGGATAAATAAAGGACAAATTAAATAAAATAAATACAAAATTTAAATAGTGATCTGATTTAATCCAAATGGCTGCTTTACTCTAACTCAATAAGAAAGAGAAAAACAACTTAATATTTGCTCTTTGTGCTTTTAACCAGACACCACGAGTGATGGTAACATGACAGTTAGTGTAGAACTTAAAGGCACTTTTCCAGATTTTCTTTCTGGTAAATTTCACGACATTTGTTGTGTCCTCCGAGACGTTTTTTCCAAAGTTCAGTTTACTGATATTTCTCAGTATAATATTTTTTAAAAATGTTAAATTGGCCACTTTGTAAAAATATCTGCAAGATCCTCGAGGTATGGGGTACTCTGATTTAGGGGGTACGCAAGACAAAGAAGGTTGGGAACCACTGCCTCAGTATATTGTAAATGTGCAGTTACTATAATCAGTAACCCTGCTACTAATTATAAAACATGTGTATGAAGTTGATGAACTTACAGACTGGTTTTCAAGCATTCCTGTGAAAGTGACCCTGTAAAGTAGTAAAATGCGCCTATAAACTCATCCCAGTGAAATATTAGGATGCTAAATATGTTAGGAAAGTTAGGAATGAGTTTGGACACAACTAACATTTTACATTGTTTATATATATAAAAACAATCAGGTAAGGGGCTTTAAAAATCCTCTAATCTAAGGCGTTAAGTGCTGCGTTTTTTGCGTGAGAGGGTGAAGTGACAGATCCAGGTCAAAAACTTCATTTAAAAAATCATGGCTGTCGCATGTGTCCGTGGGCTTTTCAGAAACTTTTACACGGGTTCGGCTTCTCATACTTGACCTTAAATAGTTTACTTTTAAAAACATGTACTAAAACAGTAACAATCCATTACCTTTCCCAAATGTTTATGGTGGATGTTTTAAAATCTGGTAAGTCATTAAAAATGTCACGAGGCAAATTATGATCTAATATGAATAATAAACCATTGTATTAAAATGCATAAAATGATGTTATTACAACATCTTCTACAGCCTATCATCTGGATTGCTCTGACAGAGGAGCTTCCACACAGCACCCTCTAGTGGACAAACTTGGCTTTCTAGTTCCTCATGTCTTCTGTCAAAGCTAAATACAAATGAATCTGAAGGGGGCAAAGTCATTGAATAAACAGCATGTTAACTTAGCAGCTTCACTACGGCGTCCTCATCTGGACTAACTTGGATTTTCAAGCGGCTTCCTATTAACCTAATGTCAGATTTTACATTTTCGCAAACTTTCCACTCCATTTGATTTGGTGCAAGTAAACCTACTTTTGAGTATAAAAACATTTCTTTGCAGTTTGTTACAGAGTTTGTGTGCCCGGTGCTCCGTGGTGCAGGTGCGTGGGGGGTGTCCCGTCACCACTGTGTCGGGCCGTCCCGTCGTGTGGTTCATCGCTCTCAGGTGTGACGGCAGAAGTGGTCGCCCCCCGTGTTGTTTTGCCCAGTGCTTGGTGCTCGCAGGGGGGGGTGGGGCTTTAAAGAGCCAAAAACCTGGTGGTGTTGAGGAGCAGCGGGTTGAGGTCCTCTGCGTGAACGGCCCGGTGCAGCGACGGCTCCGACCGACTGCGCTCGATCTTTGGCAGCATGTCCTGAACCTGCTCTATGGCCACCAGGATCTGGACGGGAAAAACAAACGCAAGGTCATAATCGGATTAGTATTTACAGTGGACACGTCATGCATAATTATTGCTTTATATTTCAGACTTCAAGTTTAAAGTGTGTGCATCGAAAAGATACAACAATGGCTAGACGGTGTTGTTTGGATCTTAAAGTGATCTTAAAGTGATCAGCTAACAGCATGCTACTGATGGCGCCGTAATAAATGCAGTTTGAGAGTAGGACTGCACAGACCCGGTAATCTATCATGGGTTTTAAAATTCCACAGGACTCTTCTGTGTTCTGTGATAAAAATTTCAAACGGAACAGAGCGCTTCAGTAAGGAGAAAGAACAACAAGCAAAGAAAAAGAGAATTACTGAAACCTGCGTGAGCGAAGTAAAATACTACTCCAGTTACTGTATGTTTTTGTTCAAGAACCAACCAGCCTTTGACCACAGAGAAGCTAGACACAAAGTGCTCAGGCAGGCAATACCACAAAGTTGTTGATTTTTGGGGAAGGTGCTCTTTGGTGTTTGGGGAACAGAAACTTAAGAAAAAAACAAGAAACCACGCCACTCCCTTCCTCATCATAACTCTCTATTTACATGTTCTAAAAAGCCTTTATTGTGCTGGGCTTGTGTATATTAAAATCTTTTAAAAAATGAAAATGTAAATAGAGAAATATGATGTGGGAGGAGTGCCTTGTTTTTTTGTTTTTCTCTCACCATGTGATTAAAAGCAAAAAGCCCCACAAAGTACATTTTGCAAATGTCGCTTCATCTAGATTTCACTTCTCCAACAACCTCAGTAGGCTTAAACCAAAGTGCTAACACTTGTACACACGTCAACAACATTTAATGTATTCATTATTGTTCATTACAGCATTACTGTAGAGCAAAGTTCATATTCTAATATAGAAGAACATAGTGGCATAAGAGCTGGGCAATCTGATCCTTCTGACAATCTGCTTTTTTTGTGATATCATCATATCGGGATTCTGTGGCTTTTCAGTCAAATACAGGCCCTATGCTCGACACTTTTCCCTCTTACTGCTCCTGTAGCTCAGTCTCATCAAGCTAAGTGAAAGACAGGAATTTAAGCAATCACAGTGTCAACCTTCAGAAGAAGCATTTGGCTTTAGTTGCCTCTGAAAGGCAATATACAAATACTAAATCGTGACCAAATCTATATTGTAAACTTAGCTAAAGAAACCTGCTATGATTTCTTTTTGCCACATCGCCCTGCCCTAAGGGGCATCAATGACTGACCTGTGGAAACAGTGGCCTCTCGTCCCGTTTGAACTTCAGACAGTCTATGATCAGCCGCTTCATGGATTTAGGAGACGTGCTGTACAGTTTACTAAGGTCCGGCGACACGTACCCACGGCCGACCATGAAGATTATCTGCAAAACAACACAAACAAACGACCAAGATTAGGCCAAACTCTCACAACGAACGTTAAACATAATAAAAACAGAGCTGAAACCTGGTCTCTGTTGTTGATGTTGGTGTAAGGCAGTGTTCCCGACATGAGCTCGAACAGCACCACTCCGTATCCATAAACGTCCGACTGAAACGTGTACGGGTTACTGTCCTGCATCCTAATCACCTCAGGGGCCTAGAAAAAGGAGACAAACTCAAGATTAAAAACTACTTCAATGTTTGTTGTTGGAAAAGAAATCGTGTGCAGCTTAACAGCAAATCAAAGTAAACTGTGTGACAAGTGTACATTTCAGCAGCTCAATTAGCAGATTTCTCACTACTACCAAGAGGCATCAAAACAAGGTTACTTTGCTCTATTTTGCGGATGCTGTCCTGTCAATACTTCAGAAGAAAGGGTGTAGCGGCAAAAAACAAAGCTCACCATCCACAGAATGGAGCCGCTGGGCTGCTCCACCTGCTGTGAGCCGGTCCACCGTGCCTTGACCGTGGCCAAACCAAAGTCGCCGATCTTCACTGTCCAGCCCTCATGGAGGAAAATGTCTAACACATCTGCTTAGGAAAATAGTTCAAAAAGAGAATTCACAAACATCCAGGAAGATAAATAAATAAATAAACATTATCTTCTCTTCTCTTGGAAGAGAAGATAGTCGTCTCCTCTTCTCTCCCCCTTCCTCTGCTGCCCCCTATTGTGTACAAGTATTTGATATTTCTCAATAACTATTGTCTTTTGCATCCATGGATTGAGAGAAACAAAATATTTGATTTTCTGGCATTTACGTGTAGAAGAATTGACAATAAAGTTAAGTGAATTGAATTTGCCTGAATGATGCACAAAAGAAAGATTTAATGTCTTCACAATATTAACCTCTAAACCTTCATTTTAACAGAGCACATTTTCATATCGCATTTTCTCCAGTTCGGCTTTACCCAAATCTATTTGTTTGTTTGTTTGTTTGTTTGTTGTCACATTACATACAGTGTCCACATACAAAACCTCACAAAGAATGTTTGTGTATGGTAAGATCAGAGCAGAGTTTGTCACCATCCGTCTCAAGGACATACTTGTATGCCATGGTACTTTCCACTTTGTCCTACAGCCTCCCAGTTTGGACGCTCACGACTAAGGAAGTACTTAGTGGCTAGACAGTGCATATAAGATCCACCTCCCTGGCTGGATCCACCATTGCACTGCTCTATCACAGTCTGGTGCCCTGACTTTCCAGAACTTTGCCCTGAGCCATGGGATTAAGCTCTACTTCCATCTGCTTAACAACTTCCCATTGGCTTCACTGTCGGCTCCGGTCCCAAGACCCAGATCTCAGTCTGAGAGTTCAACCAGATCCACCACAAACCAAATCTTACCCCTTACCCCAAACTTACACCTACGGATTCAATTAATTTTTCTGAGAGCTCACCAGGGCCTGGAACAGGACCCCCCTCACCATAAGAACCATAGTCACCTGGACTTCTAAAGACTGTGACGGACACTGTAGCCTCACACCAGTGTGATCCTCCTTTTGTTGAGCTGATGTTGAATGCGGTGTTTGCTGCTGAAAATCAGTTTGTACTGAGCCAGGCCTGATTTAATTTTAAATCTTTCCTGCTTAATAAATAAAAAAAATAAAAAATGGTCATGTTTTTGTAACTTTTTCGTTGCATTTTCATCTTTGTTTACATCTCCTTTTTGTTGCTATTCTGACGCTCTTTTCAAGACGCTTTTCGACTTGCCTGGATAATAACTGAAGAAAATATGATTGGTTAAAGTGGGGGTTAAAAGGCTAAACTCTCAATTACTAGGATTTGATTTCTCAGACAAGCTCTCAGCCTGTTTGATTTACTGTATTATACAGTTTTCAAACAGAGGCTAAACTAAAATTGGTGTAAAGCTTGTAACTGCTACATCAACACGATCTATGGAATGAAAACCCTATCATCCCTAACTTGTAATCATACTGCCTGGTCGGTAGTGGCTCAGCTGGTAGAGCTTTCACCCAAATGTCTATATAAAATGACCAGGACATCGACTGCTGTAAAAAGGATACTGTTAGATTTGAGATCCCGATGAATGATGTTCTTGGCGTGAAGGTAACTGCAAGAGAAAAAAAGTACATTTAAATTGAAGCTCACATATGGTGTTCGTGATGCTGTTAGTAGTGCTCTCACTCCATGCCCTGCGCCGTCTGCCGGGCCACGTCGATGCGCCGCATGGTTTCGAACTTGGTCTCTGTGACGTGCAGGTGGCGGTACAGGCTGTTGCCCTCGCACCACTGAGTGATGATGGCGAAGTTCGGCTTCGTCATGTAGCCCATGAACAGCAGGATGTTCACGTGGCGGGTCTTCCTGCAGCAGAAACAGACAATGGGAATTACATTGACAAACAGTAAGTTAGGATGGCTAAGTTTCTAGATTGCTGTAAAGTGGTGAATAATCCATGTTCTTAGGCCACCACATTTGCAAAGGTCAGATTCAAAGGTTTTACAAAAGTTATACATAAAGCAATAAAGTTATCCTGGGCCCATTGTCGGTTCGTTGACGTATATGTGGTGACACAAACGTCAGAACACAGGGCTTCCCCTGGTTTTATGTGAAGATTTTATCAGCGTCTTGAGGCCTGCTACAAAAAAAAGTCTCATAGTCTGACCACAAAAGCCCACACTGTACTTGTCATTTATGTTGCTGACAACATTCATTATCCTGATAGATCTGTCCGAGCAGACCACTACAAAGTTTGGGATGAGTGAAGTGGCAAAGAATTATGTCACCATTTTCTTTGAAGCGACGCCACAAAGTCAATTTTTTACAACAATTCATGTTTTTTACTGCAGTTCAAAGGCAGAGGCAAACAAGATGTTGCATAAGGGGCTTTCCATTAATAAACCAACATTAATAAACATTCTCGGCTCAATGACACAAGCTGTAAATATTAAAGGGGGGGTATTATGCAAAATTGACTTTCTCAAGCTTTACATCATGTTATTATGTCATTCCCTCATTAAAAACATGCCTGAAGTGTTGCCTTGGCACATTCACATATTTTTGAGTAATCTGTAAAAACTCTGATGGCAGCCATTTTAGGGATAGGTTTGCCTGAGTCCTCCTAGGAACGCCCCCACCTCCTGGAGACGCCTCCGAGCTTTCGTCACCAGCCGAGTAACCAACCACTGCTCCTCAGCAGAGCCCCCTCCCCACTGATGCCACAGACAGCGTGTGGAGGGGGCGTGTCGGAAAGGCTCAGAGGTTCTTAAAGAGACAGAGGCCTATTTCAAGACATTCGCTACAGCCATTTTGAGAGAGCAATTTTATACAAGGCAGTTATTCTAATTTACTGCATTTACAGACCAACAGAAGGTTTCGTCATCATTGTAGTGTGATATAGACTGGTGCTATGTGATTGAAAAAAGCATAATACCCCCTCTTTAATATATGCATCTTCCAACATCATTACAAATATTCTGTAACAGTTTTATTGTAATAGCTTTGACTGAAGATGAACTTAGTTTACCGATTTCTTGATTTTAAAAGTAACCAAGTTAGATTACGAGTTACTTTTTTAGCTACAATCATCAGCTGCTGATCTCGCCTCTCCCGCCTCAACACACAAATACTGGCGTTATTGGAAGTGCATTTTAACAGCAACATCAACAATGTTGCCACAGATTCAGATTCTATTTCCAACTCTCTAAATCCTGTATTGGAATGCTAAAAATGTGACTTGTCCCACGTTACTCTTTACTGGCATCACTGCTAGGGATGCACCGATACCAGTATCGGATATCGGCCGGACACCACATGCTTGTACTCATACTCGTAATCATTAATGATGTCCCGATACCAGAAACCGATACCACTTGACGGTGTTCCTACAGGACGCATCTCTCTGCTGAGGAGAGAAAAGAGCAACAAACTGGCGAATTCTTTAGTGGAAATACAATATTCCACATAGAGCTGACTTTATTACAGACTACACTCCCTAAATCAGAGTCTGTGCTGGATTTAACCAGAGCTAAATGTTGTCTTCATTGTGTTTCAGCGCTGGATCTGGAGTGTTTACAACACCGGCAACTAATGTTGCTAACTAGCGGCTAACTAGCGGCTAACAGTTCTGGCGATTCTTAAGCCGCTTTATGCCCAGGGACTTTATTCATCTGTAAAACATCTGTTTTGGTTTTATTGATTTTGTTGCATGTGCAGCACTTTGGAAACGTTTAGTTGTTTAAATGTGCTATATAAATAAAGTGGATTGGATTGGATTGAAAACTAACCTGGCGACTAAAAGGCACTCAGAAAAATGAAAATAAAGAGATAGCATGTCCATATTGAGCGAAATTTAGCGGCAACAAAAATAATCAAAATGCTGTAGGCTACTGGCTAAGTTGTGCTCGTCTCCAAAACACACCTACAGGAAAATGAAGTCAGAGAGAGATAAGGCAAAAATAGGACTAGCTGTAGTGATAAGTAACCATCCAATACTATTAAAATGAATACAGCACATTGAAGTTATTCAATGCACAGGAAATGAAGTGTGCATTGAATAGGCATTGAAGTGCTATGGGCAGTTCTGTCTATGATGGACTGTGGAATAAGCCATAAATTCTTGAGGATTCTCGGGGCTGGGGTACTGAGTGTAAACAACTCAATGGGTACACAGAACAAAAAAGGTTGGTGACCCAGTCCTAGCCCCTGTTCCAACCTTTTGTGGCTGAGCATTAGCAATATGGCTGCTAACTGCGATCAAAAAGTATGTTTGCGGCAACTTAATTCTACACGTTAAAAGCTTTAAATGAGTATAGCATGCCCAAATTCACGCACATCAAGTTGGTGAATGTTGTGTTTTTTAAAAGAGTGAAAGCAAAAGCAGGAATTGGCTCAGTATCAGTTATTTGGATTCGATACCTGATTCAGTATTGGTATGAGTGCAGCCGTGATATTGCTCATTGCATTTGCAGTCATTCTGAACCCCTGTGGAAAGTGCCACTCACCGTAGGACCTGCATTTCGTTCTTGAAGGCCTGTAGCTGCTCTGGCGTGGGCTCAGTCACTTTGAGGATCTTTATGGCGACGTCTCCGTGCCACTTTCCTCGGTACACCGTCCCGAACGAGCCGGACCCTATCCTCTTCTGGATGGTCACCTCTCGGGACTGCACCTCCCAGTAATAACTAGAGTCTCTGATGCCGCCCCGTTGCTGGAAGAGAGGTAATTTACGTGTCAGGGTCTTATCTGCAGCTAAATGACGGATTACCGAGTAGAAAATGACAATAAACATTACTCACCACTTTCTTCTTGTCGTCCGATGAGGATGGCTTGCGTTCCTTGTGCTCTGAGGGGGATTTGGGGGGCCTCCTGCCTGGGGAGCCCAGAGACGAGGGGGGGCTGGTGGAAAGCTTCGGCGACGGCTCGGGACCTGCATGTGTGGGATACTGATTAAGAAAGAGGAACAACTTGGAGACGAAAAGGGACAGATAAAAAATGACTTACCTATTGTGTTGTATTTTAGAGTTTCCTGAAAATAAATTGCCAAGAGTTAAAAAGAGTAATTTCTGTTTAATACACAAAAGACAAGTAAAGTGAAAAATGTATAGGTCAATTGACTGTAAACTAGCTACCAGTGCACAACAGCCAGTCCAGTAAAGATCTGATAGTGAGGTATTGAGTGATAATTGCAATCTAGTACAATTTACACTTGCATGTTTAATCCCAGTGTTCAAATACTCTAAAAGGTTTAATCAATAGTAAATGTAGTTGGCTCTCCAGATCAATTTAACGGATGTGTTCTGACCTCTCTTATGGGTCCCAGAGGGCCGATCGTGCTGACCATGTGCACGTTGGGGGTGGAGGTGGAGCGATGCCGCTGTAAAGACTGTCCCTCTGCACCAGGCAGCGGGAAACGGAAGGCCGGGGTCGGGGAGAGCAGGTCCATCCTGAAAAGACAGAAGTCATTAGTGAAATACTGTAAAAACTTTAAATCAAATGATGTATTTTGACAGGTCCAAGGCTTGGTTCAGTTCAATTGGGCGGCACGGTGGCACAGCCGTTAGCGCTCACACCTCAGAGCAAGAAGGTCCCGGGTTTGATTCCCACCTGGACAGGGCCTTTCTGTGTGGAGTTTGCATGTTCTCCCCGTGCCTGCGTAGGTTTCCTCCGGGTACTCCGGTTTCCCCTACCACTAAAAACATGTACAATAGATTCCCCTCTGGGGCCAGGACTCCCCTGAAAAAGAGATTCTTAATCTCAGTGGGACTATCCTGGTTAAATAAAGGTCAATAAAATAAGTTCATGTCGGAGGGGTGCACTTTAAAGTATTGATGTGCAAAGAATACTGGAGCTCTGGAGCTTGTGTCGCTTCACTCGGCGAGTCATGGTTCAGTGTGTGAAAGAGTTTCCTTGACTCAGAGTGAGACTCAGTTGATCAGGGTGTGTCAGAGTGTTGCCGAGGTTTGACAGCTCTGAGTGACAAGGCACTGAACCACCGATGTTTCTTAGTGTGAGGCAGGCTTTCTGTGCCTGGCCGTGGGAAATGTATGGAGCGCAATCTACAGCAAACCATTGGCTAAATTTGGTCTAACTGAAAATAGTAAAATCATCGCGCACTGATGTCCTGCCTCAGAGCAGCAGAACGGCAGGCACAGAACCACATTCTTTTTTTTCTTCTGTTGCCTATGATTGATTTGTTCATCCCATCACTTCAGTCCACCCAGTCCAAAAGCGCTACCTAGCCCCTCCTGAACTAAACGGCTCCAGACCCCATGGCGGAGGGACACCCCGGCTGGAGCTGTTTGGAATTTTGAGTGTCAAAAAAGAAACACTTCAACATTGACACTGATTTGGCTTCTGTTTCCATGCGTGGACCTTCACCCTTTACATTGCTTTTTAGTTCACACTCACCCAGAAGGGTCCGGGGGGAAGTCGAGGTTGCTCTGTGAAGGGGAATGTTCTGGCAGCATGATCCGAGGGTATTCTTCTACACCGGGGTGAGGGTCACACCTGGGCAGAAATTTAAATATTACATTTCAAAAAAAAAAAAGAGAAAAAAACAAAACAAAATTTGGAAATAATAATTTAAAGCAGTACTAAGTAAGACATGCCCCTAGAGGCCATAAGTGCCACTGCAGGTGTCGAAGCGTTTTTTTAATCATTAATTGTCCGTGAGAGTAAACGTTGACAGAAAAGACAAAGGGACAGAGGGATATTGTAAATCCAATTACACAATGGAGATAATTTTTTCTCTCAAACTTGGCTGTAAATACTGTTTAAGTGCTAGCCTGCAGCTAGCTTTGCCCGTTAGCGTGCTAGCTTCTTCTTCGTGATTCCATTAGTGTGTATTGGTGCCTCCGACCCGTAGGCAGGAAAGTTGCAATTGTGGTTTTCTGGCCAGAGACACCAGCGGGAGATGACAGACCCCAAAATCATCCCATTAACACTTGCATTACCCCCAGAGGGACTACGAAAAGGTACTATTAAGGTAAACAAGTTACTTAGTTGATTAAGGTTGATTTCTCAGATTGAAAGTACTTTCTCACACCATTTTGCAACATATAGGTTGTAAGTCAGGAAGTTAGGAGCAACGTGTGAAAAAGTAGTTACTGCTGCTTTGCAGATAAGATCTTATTTGAATAAACCACGAGTCGCTCAGCAGGTCTGATGGAATGCAAAAATGTCACAATCTGAATTAATTATCTTTAGTCACAATTACTAAAGGGCAAGTTAATGGGTGTTTAGAGATTCTGATTAAACACTCTCATACTGTGCTGGAAGTTGGTATCAGTTACATGGATATTTCATAGGAAATATCTTTGCTGATTATTTCTATCAGTGACCAAGTCCATTATCCCACTAATCTGTATTTAACCACACTACAAAATGAGCATTAGCCACAGTAAAAGTGCCTACCACTGACACTTTTCACCTATTTACTATAAATTGGCAGGTATCGCACAACATTTAACCAGCCACACCACAAAATATGTTTATTAATATTGTATTTTCCCCCAGCCCACACTGCAGGGATGGTAAATAAAACTTACCGTTCTCTCACTGTATCCATGTCCACGCACACAGTAGGAACCTTGCTACTGCAGTGCTGGTGAAACTTATAGCAACACGTCTGACACCGGAAGCCATTAAAAAGAAACTTGTGGCAAAAATCACAAAAAGCCAGCTTGAAAAAAGTTTTACGTACCTGAAAAAAAAAAGTCATATTTAAATAGTGCATAATATTCAAATTACTTGAGTTTCATTCTGTGCCAATGTAAGTATAAAAATGTAACTTACAAAATTGTGCATTGAAAGAGGAATATCATCTAAGACCTCGACGAGAAGCTCCTCGCCAACTAGAGGAGTAATGTCTGTGTCCCAGTCCGTCAGCCGCTTACGCCTAAAATGGGTCAGTAATAACAAATTGGTTAGTTTTATTTAATTCTCGCATTCTTTGGGCACACTCTGCATGTAATGCTCCTGCACTTGCCACTTGAAAGTCAAAGGCAGGGTATGTACAGTAGCATGTGCAGTACTTTCTGCTTTAAAAAATAAAGTCAAGTCATATTAAACTCCTTCCACATCATTTGTTTAATTGCCCAGTAGGATCTGATGACCCAAAGCACAAAATTCTGAGCTTGTGAAATATCTACATTACAATTGTTGTCAATAAAAGAATCTTAAAATAAATTCCTACGTATCCTACCTTTAACTGCTCTGAATAGAAACCAAATGACAACTACATTGAAATAATTGCATTACCAGTCCCTTTTAAACTTTTTAAAAAGTCACACAGTGGAAAGAAATTAAATTCCTATTATTTAGCAGCATTATAGACTTACCCCTCTAGCAGGCGGAACACGGCGCAGCATTCTTGGCTTAGGCCTCGGACTTTGAGGGCTTTATCTAAACTCTCGTGCACAGTCTGCCCCTGACGAACATTAACCTGCAAAGAAAACATATGACTTTATAATAGCATCCATTTGTGTCAATCATTCACGGATCCAGGAACCGACGCAGAGCACGGACGCGACAAAACAAAAAAGGAGCCACATGTATATTTGATGTTGGATGTTTAACACAGGCAGCCTTGAGGTAGAACACACTGAGATTTGATAAAAAAAGAGAGCTGTGGTTAAGTCTAACTTAAAGTTGTCTGTCTTGCTTCACCTGCAGCACACACATTTCCATGGTCTGAACTTCTAAAAAACCACAAAGATTTGAGCACAGGTTGGAAAGTGTGTAGCTCTTTGATGCTTTCATCATACAGTATATGGTTGAAAAAGTGTTTTGGGAACATGAAAAAGTTCACATGCATCCTGCAGTTCCTGGATGGTAATTCTGTGAGTCAATTGGTCTGTTCATCAAGTTCTATCTCGAGAACAGGATGTACTGTGTCTCAGACAAAATTGGAATGACCTGTGGAGTCCCCCAGGGGTTAATCTTGGGACCTATTATTCAACTTGTACATTGGGTCAGCTAAAAAACAGCAATAATGTGTCTTATCACAACTATGCAGATGACACTCAGATCTACGTGCCACTGACGGCAGGTGAACATGGGCCTGTAGTTACACTCTGTCACTGCATCCAACTGTGCTCTAGTGAAGTCGACCTAAAGGGCCTCTCTACCCGAGAGCACCACTTTTGGGTCAGTGTGAATCCAACCGCATTACTTAAACTTAAAGTCGGTCTAAACAGCTGCTCCTGGTGCGGCTGAAACAGGTGGTCTCGGAGCGGCTTAAGCCGCATTGTGGTTCGGAGCGAGTGTGGTGTGAATGCGGCTGACTTCGGGCCGAACTACTCTCGCTTTCAAGCCTCTTTTTTGCACGAAGAAAGAATGAATACGCACTCACTGCTCCGACGAGGCAAAATGGATCAACTTTAAAACATCAAGGTACGACTCTTTCCTGTCTTTCCATTCCTGCTGCAGTAAAACGTTGCTCTTCATGAGCCGATTAAAGTGCATTTCTCCTCGCTTCGCGTTTATCACCCTCACAGCTTTTAACCACGAGGTAGAGGAGTGATCATAGCCAACCATCGATGCCCGTTGTCATGGGAATAAGTTCAGCGAAGAGCTGATCGTTGCTACGTGGCTGATGGTGCGAGTGTGTGAGAACACGGGCTGAACTAACTTTCAGTAAATGGAGTTGAAACTAGGGCGATCTCGGCTCGACTGTTAGACAACTGCAGTACATCCAGAACGCTGCTGCTTGAGTCCTGACAAGAACCAGGAAATATGACCAGTGCTCCGGTCTCTGCACTGGCCTCCTGTCGCTCAGAGAATAGAATTTAAAACAGCTCTGCTTGTGAACAAGTCACTTCGTGGTTTAGCGCCAAAGTACATCTCTGACATGTTAGAGCCGTATGAACCATCTCGGGCCCTGAGAACTTCAGGGAGGGGTCCCCAGTGGTTCCCAGAGTCAGGACAAAACACGGTGAGGCTGCGTTTCAGCTTCATGCATCTACAATCTGGAACAGTCTTTATGAGGATGTGAGACAGGCCTCAACAATGTTGAAATCCAGGCTGAAAACAGTTCTTTTTATAGGTGCATATGACAACTGAAAGTATTTTATCTGCACTTCTTGCCTCTTACTGTAAATAATACATTTTTATGTTGATGTTTTATTGACTGATATTGTAATTTTATGCAACTGTGAAGCACTTTGACTTGCCTTGTGTTTGAATTGTGCTCTACAAATAAATTTTCCATGCCTCACCAGAGGCGGGTAGAGTAGCCTATATATTTACTCAAGTAAGAGTAAAGTTGGACTCGAGTACAAGTAGAAACCAGTGACCAAAGAAATTACTCAAATAAAAGTTAAAAAGTACTTGGAGAAAATGTTGCTTCAGTACTGTGAGTACTGAGTAACTGAGCGAAAAAGTCTGATTTATTTTCAATGAATCCATAAATTGTCTGAAACAAAACATAAAATTATGCGGACATCGAGATATTTAAAATGTTTTTATAGATTTTGTTTATCTATAATGAACAACATCTCAAATTGAAGCATTTGCCACTTAGATATTTACTCACAGTAGAAAAAGCTACAATTATTATTACTCAAGTAAGAGTACAGATACTTCATTATAATTTTACTCAAGTAGAAGTAAAAAGTACCATATGATAAAACAAGAACTAGTACAGTAACTGTAACGGAGTACTACCCACCTTTACTTCGCACAGTAAATAATAACACATTTGCAAACAGTCACTATAGCTGGTGAATCATGAATTGTTTCATTGAGTGGATTGATTTCCAGCATGTACCCTGCTGTCCGAACATCAAAGTTACACGCATCGACTGTAACTCGGAGGCTGTTATGATATTGTGTTATATAAAAAACAATATGATTGATTATGAACCAAAATCAACGAAACAAATTACAATAATGATTTTCATGCCTTATTCATTTGAGCTAACACATCTCAGAGCACCAAACACAAAACTTGAGGTTTTCAGAAGCCACAATCTGTGAAACTGCCTGCACTCGCCGTCACAGTGACCACATACTGAGAAAGCTGACACAGATCGTGTGAGAGCACTGACACGGTTAATGACGACGGGGAGTCTCTTACCACTGTCCTCTGCTTGTTGGGGAGATAGACCCGGATGGTGCCTCCTCCGCGGGGCACATCCTCTGGACTGGTCTCCCCTGAAGAGGAGTAGGACGAGGAGGTGGAGGACATTGTGAGGGCTGCACAAATCACACCACGACCTCAGCACAGATAACGTTCAGAGAGAGGCCTCTACCTTGAACCTGCCAAACATAGAGGCACATTACTTCAGTCAGATGGTGCAAACGAAATGCGCGCAATCAAAAGAATGCGCATGAATTGAGTTTAAGTAAAACTATTAAAAGTGCCAGAAAGTGCATCGTCAAATTCTTTTCATCCTGTGATACGATCTCACACTTATTGAGGTCTACACATTATGAGTTGATCACACTTGCTTCTATGAAATTGTGTAATATGCCCACATTTTTGTTCCGTGCAAAACCCTGAGGAGAAGTATGATGATTCCTGCGTTTACAATTTGGCTTGTCAGATCTAAGTCTATAATTGCAGTATGTTCTAATGATTAAAAATGCAATTCGTTCATTACGTGAATTCATCTGCCAAGACAAACAACCTTTTCAGACGCCATGACGCTCTCGATCTACCACTTTCAACAAGTGTCGACACATGGGAAAGCGTACTGTTGAAGTAAAGCAAAGAAGGCTGAGTGCACTGATTATACTTTCTAGCGGAGGCGCTTGTGACTGTGAAGCTGAATGCTAACAGCAGGAGAAAAGGACGCGGCTCGATTTGTGTGAAGCTCTTTCATTTTGGGGGTATAGCCGCACTATCAAGACTTACAACATCTCGTCATAACATGTCATTCGTACGTCTCCATTAATTGTCATGGGCCATTTTTAGTGCCGTGATGAGATAAACACCACACATTTAAAGCGAAGTTATTTATAGCAGAGTTGGCGTGACAACAATTTTATGACAAAAATAACTTGCGTGGGGGCTGTTATTTTCCTTGACTCTGGGTTTACCCGGGACATTCAAAGTAATTACATTAATTATGCAGAAATTTAAGGCCTTAAAAGTCATTCCCTTAGATTCCAAAAGCATTAAACCAGATTTAACCTGGCATTAAATCAAAATTTGTTAGAAAATATATGCTTTCCTTGGCGACAGAACCCATTCCAGGACATTACTGAACTATTTTACTGCCGACATTCGTCAAAATTACAAAAAGGTATGATTTAAAACCAAGTCCAATTCAGTTTTGAATATCTCCATTTGATTGAATGTTTACAAACTTATGATTATGCAAAGATTCTTTTTGCACTTGTAGTTTTAATATAGCATCTAAGCATGAAAAAGGTCATTCATTCGACTTGCTGCCACCTGTAGAAACCCTGCATGAGTTAAAAATATATAATATATTCAGCTAATACAATATGCTCGTTTTACAGATTCTGAATGAGAAACTATGGTAGTTATAACTCTATAAATCATGGCTGTAATTTAAACGGCTGAACATTCATACTGACCATCCCCTAATGTGCGTACAAGACCATGGCACTTTAAATAGTGACAAAAAGGAGTAAAGTAGTACGCGCATTACTGAGGGAGAGATCCGATTCAAATACACAGTGACAGACGCCGAAAGTAAAGTTTGCACAATTTTAATATGATTTCTAACTACGACGAACCTTTAAGTACAACAATTACCAACCTAATCGCTATCAAATCAGAGTTGTTTGCGTTGTTTATCTAAGGACAGCACGCCTGAAAGAGATTATGTAGCCAACTCGGCGCTAGCACAGCGTACACTCTGAAGTCCCTCTAAAGTCCAGGCATTTCGCTCGGGGCGGGGTCATAACTGAGTGCAGAATTAACCATCTAGAATTTAATACATATATTTAGTGTGTGAATGATTGTTTAAAAAAATAAAATAAATAGCATTTACTGGCAGTAACACATTGCAAAACCGTACAGAGCCGAGACTTTGATCTGTTAGGAGAATGTAAAACTGACACACAAGTTCAGCGTGTCAGTGTTCGGTGCAATCACAAAAACAACCGAGCTCAACATCTCTTCATGTCTGACATTTTAAGAGTTTGTAATGTTAACGCAAGCCTGTCTAACCTTTTCAAGTTGAACTGAAAAATCGGCGGAAATATGACAAAAATCACGGAAAACAGAGTCTCCATAGCGACGCTAAACCACACCTACTCGGACGATGTGCCTGGCATTTAGCGAGTCCTCCGGTGGAGCTAGCAGCTAACCGTAGCCACTTCGGGGTTTACCAGCGCTACTTCTACGGTCTCCCTAAAGTCCACGACAGCGAAGAAGATGACTAACATGTACGCAAACACTCGGCGCAACAGCAGGTACAACTACATCATCAAGTAAACAAAGCCCAAGTTTGAATAAACAGTTTAAGAGCAGTTTAGGCAAACTCTTACCTGTGTCAGCCATCTTGAATTCTCTCAATCTGAAGTCGGATCTGTCAAGAACTTCGGGGAAAGCGGAACAGTATCTGAAATCCTGCGCTCTGATTGGCCGGGTCCTCCAAAGGCCCGATCTGATTGGTCAGTGACGGAGAGACGCTCTAAAAGGGTGGGACCCGAGAGTAAAGGGGCTTGTCAAGTGATTTAACATTTACTACTCTTTATTTCACATCCATAACTAGTCTTACAGATTACATTACAGATTACACATAACTAATTTACTATGCACTAATTATATCTCTTTACTATTACATCCATTAACAATTCAATAGAAGTATTTCCGTAATAATTAGAGTTGTGTGCTTCAGTCAGCTCCAGAATATTAAAAAATAAAGGTGCTCAAGGACCTAGCTGAAAGTAACATACACTAGAGCAGAAAATGTTGTGTACAGTGTGATCTCTTGCTTTCCTGCCTTCATTAGGTTTTTCTTGTACCCTTCAGAAATATGTTCCTAATTAAACAATAAAAAGGCAAAAGGAATAAAAAGTAACACCAAACCACACTGAAGCCATTACATTTTATTACAAAATGGAACAAAATGTTCACTAGAAATAGCATGATACAGCAGTTATTACTGTTAAATAAAGCCGATATAATCTTACCATTGTATGTGACAAACAGAATTGACATATATGGTGCAAACGGTTTATAGTTGTAAAAGTAAAGCAGTTTTGAATTATTCCAGACTAAGAAATCTCTTTTTCTTTGAAGTGTGTGTATACGCGTGATGCCGCCACTCCACATCTGCCGTGGCCTCGTTCTCCAGGGTTCCCAGTTTGATCATGTACACTAGAAAAGATGGGAAAAACGATTAAGCTTCTTCCGGAAATGAACATGTCAGGCACGTTACTTAGTCTCTTCATACTCACGTTTCATTTCAAACCTAGGCCCAACCTCTGTCATCTCAACGTTCTTGTGGTCCGTTTTCTTATACGTGTGATGCCTAGAATAAAACATTTTTGAATTAGCACAGAAAAATTGGCACATATCAAAGAATTGTGCTTGATGTAAGATGTAAGAGGTGCCAAATACTCTGCTCCTGACCTGAAGGAGATGTAGTCCTCCTGGTTTGCAAATGTAATGACACGCCGGCTGTCCTCTTTGGGAACGGGAAACAGATACTTCAGGATATTCGAGACCTACGAGCAGAATTAATGATTGGTACGACTACAAACAAGCCGCGGCGCAAGGGATTTACCGGGTTTCAGGTGACATCACAACATTCTACAAACCCAGAGTGTGAAGGAGATGAAGGTGGGTTAATGGCTATTGTAAATTATTATTAACTTAGTATTATAAGTTTTGTGATGTGGTTATGTCAATTTTCGGTTAGAATTGTCCATCATTTGCATCGTAACAATGATATACTTTTAAGATTTAATTTGTGGATATTTGCACGGAAATACCAGAGAATAGCTAATATATTACAGAATTACCCAGTTTCAGATGATCCACTGGCCTGTTATGTTTAATTCAAATGAAGGTTGGCTAAATGTTAATTATATATGAAGTTTATAGGGAGAGTAGGATCAATTTAGAGCAATAGTTTGAAATGTCAAGTGGCAAAACTCAGCGTCCCAAGAATTACAATCTGGGCTCACAAATGATTTTTAAGAAAAGTTATAAACAGAGAGATCTAAACAGAAATGGCTTGGTAGTTGCGTGATTTAAATTATATTGTTTAAAAAAAAAAGACTGGACAATGTAAAATTGTGGAGTAACAAGGGGGCAGATGTCGTAAGATAGATCTACTTTCTGCTCCTCTTCATTCGAATTGCAGCTTTGTTGTGGACATTTTAACCTCTTTACCCCCGCCTGAACCAAGCACACTTTGTCCAGTTTGGCTTTACCCAAATCTAAAAGCTTCTAGAAAGAAAGAAAAAAAAAAGTCAAGATGGCGGCACGGTAGCGCAGCGGTTAGCGCCTCCTCTTCACAGCTAGAAGGTCCCGGGTTCGATTCCCAGCAGTGGAGTTTGCATGTTCTCCCCGTGTCTGCGTAGGTTTCCTCCGGGTACTCCGGTTTCCCCTACCACTAAAAACATGTGCAATAGGTGAATCCTCCAGCCAAGTGATTCTGACCATCAGCCTGGCTTCACATCATGGAGATGGGTCCCCGGGCGCGGCACGGCAGTCGACCACTGCTCCTTACAGGTTGCCCCAGCGGCATCGAAGGATGGGTTAAATGCAGAGGACAAATTTCCCTACGGGGACAATAAAGTATACAAAAAAATGGCGACAAAAAAGTGACATAAAAAGTGTTGAAAATGCAACAAAAACCCCCACAAAAAGGCAAGAAAAGAGTAACAGAAAAAATGATTAAAAAGTCACAAAAACGTAGGTCTTAGCTTTCAAATGAGGCGTTTTTCTGGCTTAAAAGCTGCAACATTTGGGTAAAGCTGAACTGGAGAAAGCACACTTGGTTATGGTGGGGGTTTAGAGGTTAATGTCTTTTCTTTTTAATGAAATAAAATGATAATGAAATTAAACACCTGTTATAATACTCAATAATTCTGACATATTGCCATTGCTTAACATTTATCCCCATGTTCGGTGTGTGGTGCATGACGTAAAACACAGTAGAAAGTGCATGACTTCAGCATCCTTTTTTCTTTAGGAAAAATAAGGTCCACCAACACGCAAACTTCCTCTGATTTAGAAGGATTGATCTTGTTTTTAATGTAAATGATCAAGTTGAACATGTGTAGGCTTTCCCTTTGGAAGTATCTGCTGTAAATATCATGTAATTAAGACAAGAACACAGTCTTGTACTCCTATCTGAGAGAGGCACATCACCACATTCTGCAGTTTGAATACTCCTGATTTATGAGTCAGGTCTGGTCGCTCACCCTTTTGCCGAGCCGAGACGAGAAGTTGTGGAAGATGAGGTGTGGGTAGGCCTCGGACATGGTGCCTATGTCGGGAACATCGTGCCTCATCACCACGTTGTAGAGTGTGAAATACGCTGTGGGGCCGAAAGGCAAGTGGCAAACCACCAGCCCATCTGTGAAGGAGACAGGGACAAAAGTTAAAAAGAAAGTTCTGAAAAACATCATTGCAAATATAAGAACACGGTTTAAAGTTGTGATTTTATGTCAAGACAAGCGGCAGAAGTGAGTTATGTTATGACACTTGATAGAAGCAGGATCATCCTTCATTTATTCATTACATTTCTGTGCAGGTCAGATTCAAGGTTTCTTTCTTAGTACCCGCAGGTAAATATGTTTGCAGAAGGGAATGCAGTCTATTGAAACATTTACTATTTTGCGTACATATTACTTCATTTCTTTAGCATATTACTTATTTTGGATTCAACATTGGCGACGTTTAAGAATGAGCTGTCACAAAAACACAGATTTCCAAAATAGGTTGCGATCACAACAGAGCCTATAGAGTTCAGAATTGTGATGTCATATCACTAAGCATCATGGGATTTGCAGCAATAATAAACTCAACTCAACTCAACTCAAAATACTCGATTATTGTTCACATGAAAACAATTGGACACCACATTGAGTTTGATGTGGGGCAACAGTGGCGCAGATGGTAGAGCGGGTCGTGTCATGATCGGAAGGTCGGGGGTTCGAATCCCACCTCCTGGAAGTGCACGCTGTCGTTGTGTCCTTGGGCAAGACACTTCACCCACATTGCCCCCCGTGTCTGCGTGCATCAGGGCTGCCAACTCTCACGCTTTCACCGTGAGACACACGCATTTGAGTGCCTTCACACGCTCTCACGCCACACTCCTCTTATCACACGCTTAACCAAAAAATGTCCCTGACTTTTTGCAGTGAGTGGCTGCAGACGCTGTATTTTGTCTGTGTGCCTGTACGGCTCCTCTGTGTGTGTCTGTTGGCGGTGATAGCGAACGATTCGGCTCTGAACGAGTCTTTACAGTGAACGATATGAACGGGTTCGCGGAGGTGAACGGCTCCTTTTTTGTAGGCTGTTATTATTTTATTCCTTTTCGGAGGAGGGGCGTCTCTTAAGTTGTGCATGCTTATTTTGCAAAAGAAAAGTCACTGCTGGAGTGGGGCGGACGGAGAGAGGAGTGGCAGAGGGACTGCGAATGCATGACCCGCGGGACGTGAGCGCGGCCTGCGGAGAAACAGCGAGAGAGCGCGCCCGAACGCTCGCGCCAGCTCTCCCGGGCCATGGGAGAGAAAAAGGTGCATGGGTTCCGTGAGTGACGAGGCGGCTACAGGAGCCCCGACACTCACATCGTCCACCTGTTCGCTCAGCTCACTCTTCTCTTGGCCGCCTCCGAAGCGACATCACCGCGCCCACTGCCTCCTCCGCCCCGGTCACCTCCGCTGCAGCTCCACGAGGTGCTCAAAGTGAGCAGCATAAGGCAACGAGTTTGAGAAATAAAAGTCCTAATGAAATAATAAACAACGGTTACAGCGGAGATCGCGTTGAAGCTAGACCTCTTTTACTTACGTTTTTTCCCCTTTTGCGCGAGGGAGAGATAGGCAGAGAAAAAGTAGCCTAGTTATTACATTGAATAATCATTCAAAGTTTAATCATCAAACATGCTCTAACATACTGCAAAATACAGGGATCAAATGTTCATATTATCGAAAGCTTGTGCTGCTTTTTGTTGGTAATAATTGGAATGAGTGACTCAGAAACAGAGACATTGTGTCATTGTACCTTTTGGCAGGGCTGTAGCGATGAAGGGGGCTCTGGGCATTTGCTGAGAAGCCCCAATTTGAAAGGGGCCCAGAAATATAATTCTTTAACACCAGTAAATAGACCAGGTAAAATTATTATTTATGATCTAAAATGCACCAGATTGAGGGAAATCATATCTGAATTATAAAAAAAGGACCCCAAAACCCCCCCCTTCAGCGTACACTCCCACACTTTCAATAGGTTCTGATGGTCATGTGTTGTGGTGCCAAACCCCTTCTGATCCATTATGCTGCTCCTGATGTGCTCAGTCATGTAAAACGTATACTTGTTTTTGGCTTATAATTTAATACCATTACGAGACACTATCGGCATGAAAAGGCCAGCCAGCTTGGGACCGACCAAAGTCTCACTCCAAAGTTTGATGAAAAGTTGGCAGCCCTGGTGCATTGATGTATGAATGGGTGAGTGGATCCTTGCTGTAAAGTGCTTTGAGTGCCTAATGTAGGTGGAAAAGCGCTATAGAAGTTGAGACCATTTACCATTTATTTACCAGCTGTGACTCAACAGCTAATGGAGTTGTTCCATGGCTTTTTTTCTCCACTTTTTTTAATACTGTTTTAGCTAATGCATGCGATCACTCGCAAACATGGCAGATCTCCATGGCAACAGTACGTTTTGCTGCGTTCATGTGGATGGGGGAGCTCGTTCTCCAGAGATGTGACATAATAAGTCCATCATTACTGGGACAATCTGCATGAAACAAAAACATGCAATGTCTTCTCAGTCTTAACCCCCACATGAACCGAGCACATTAGCTCCAGTTAGGCATTACCCAAATCTAAAAGCAAAAAAGTGGTAAAAGAGCGACAAAAACACACAACACTAATAAACAAAAGTAACAAAACACCACAAAAAAGTGACAAAAAGAGTGATGAAAAAGCAAAAAAAAAAAAAAATCAACATTAAAGCCACAAAAACCTGACAAGAATGCGATGGAAAAGTGACAAAAAAGTCAACATCAGTTTTGTAGGCCTTAGCTTTCAAATTTTGCTTTGTGGATCCAGTCACTTCCAAATAATGATACATTTCAACATCTGTCAACCTTCCTTTAAGGGACTTCTTTCCAAAACTGTTTCTCTCCCATAGAGCAGTATTGGCACCTGCCCTCAGACTAGTAAGACACACAGACTGTCAGACTATATGGAAACGCCGCGTCTTACCGGGCTGTCCTCTCGTCTCGTGTATGATGACGAGGTCTGTGACGTTGTTGGCTTTGCAGGCTCTGACCAGTGAAGCGATCTCATGGTTTCCTCTGTTCATTCTCTGAGCTCCGGGAAACATCAGCTTTACCTCCTGTAACATACGAGACAAGACATCAAGTCAGTCCATGGCATTTCGTTTTGAATGTTAATAATAGTCTTTTATATTCTGACCTTGGAAAACATTTTGAGCCTCGAGCTTGGGTCTCTGGAAGTAGTGACCATGATTTTGGGATCTTCCACTCCTGCCCATTTATACTCATCGTCCATATGCGAGCTGACCCCTACACCACACACACAAATGAAAAAGTTCATTGAATGGAAAAGAGTGGGCCAGGCAGGGAAAAAGGAAAAGTTTAAGAAGGTTTTTGTGCAAGACTGCTGGACATCTAGTATATAGTGAACTAGATCTAAGGGGCTGAAACGTCTTAAAACAAGACTTGCCTTCTGCTCCTTCATCATCGTACTCCAGGAGTTTCTGTAGCTGCAGGGCATCTTTGCGCACCTCGGTGGGAAGAAGCCGATTTTCTGCGATCAAACAGGAAGTTGTTAGTGAGCAGATTTCTGTATATCACTGTTAAGGGTCTCTAAAACATCAGAGGTCGTTGTACCATCAAGTGCTCCTTTTATCTTCTGTTTCTTCTCCTCTATCGTCCGGATGCGGTCCTCCTGGGCTTTCCTGTAGAGGTATTCTTTCCTCAGTCTAACCTCTCTGCGAAGCTACAAACCAAGTGCAGAAAAAGTCAAGAACATACACGACTGGCATTCTGTTTCCACAGTCTCTACATTTACATAAGATTAGGCTCAAGACGTTCCTTTTCAATTCAGCTTATGGTCAGGTTAGATCGGTAAAACTCTAACCTACAGCCTAAAGCAAAGCTGCCCTAGGAGTAACACAGCTGTGGGAAGAACGGTACACTCACTGAGCGCTATCAAGCTCTTCTTACTGCATTTACTTTTGTCTTTTATTTATGATAGAATAATTCCTTTATCTGTTCATCACTATTCACATGATGTCCCCCTGCCCCACTCCCTCTTGGGAGTGTCTGTTTCAGATGGACGGACGTTTGCATCGCAGGCTTCAGCCTTAGCGGAGGAACCCCCTGTCCAACAAGAACTGAAGCTTCAACAAGGACTGGACGCTCTTAATAATAATAATAATTCATTTGATTTATAACACACTTTACCGCGATACAGTAAGTAACTATAACAAGTGATATGTTTGATATGTTTAAGTCACGTGTCCAAAGTTTATAAACCAAATACTGTTTGACATTTACTGAAGAGTTTAGATTGAAAAGTGCATTAACACAAGTGCTGTGTAACTGTTACTGGAAAACAAAGGAGTGTGTGATAAAAAAAAAAGAAATGCCTCCAAACACAGTATTGCAATACTTGATAGAGTGACAATACTTGGTATTGCAGTACAAAGTATTGCGATCCAAGTCTGATCCGATATTCTGTCCCAGCCCTAATAAACATTTTTAATGACCCAGAGGAAAGGCCTTTCTAAATACAATTCCATCTCGGCCGGTCTGCAGACTCCCTTCAGCCCTGGGTCGATGTTTAGCCTCTCCCTCCTCCTGTGGTTCTCCCCTAAATTTATCTTTTCGGTTTTTCCTTGCCATGTAGGAGACTCTAAGGACAGGGGCTCCATCTGCTGCTTAATAGGATATTACATGTTTGGACATTATGTTTGCCTGAACGCTACATTTGCTTCGACATTAGTGTTTTGTTTTTGTTTCATTGTCTTAACATTTGGTGCAGCCCTGTGAGGGAACTCCTGTTGTGATGTTGGGCTAAGCAGAACAACTTGATTGATTGACAACTCTGAGAATTAATCATGTAATTAAAAGACCTGATAGTCGTATATTAGAATGTGATAAACACAGATCTGAATTAAATTAGGAATTAGGCTTCACCAAAGATCCCACTCTGAAAAGCGCTGCTCTTGACACAGATCTAGAATGTGTTTTCTTGGAGCTCCGCATGATTTTTCTACTCAACATTAGCAAGGCTCATTGATAACATTGAATTATTTCGTCTAACAACAGAGCTTCGCGCACACATCTTTAACAACACACATGTCCAGTCTTTAACAACATAAGAAGTACAAAAAAACCGTGAGAAGTTTAAAAACGTGTTGATCTTACCATGATTACTGGTAGTAGATGGCTGATGCTAATTCTCACATGGACACAGGAAGAGGCGTGAACAACGTCTTCTGTGATTGGCTGCAGTGGAACCAATGAACTCGCGTTTTACTCAAGCGGAAAGCAGAATTTCAAAATAAAAGGCTGGAGTAATGAGTTTCAAAATAATAGAGTGCATATAAATAAAGTGGCAAATAAAGATTTTTCAAGAACAGTATGATTTTTGAGTTGGTAGTAGAATCAAAAATGTGTTTTTATTTGACAATTCAATCAGCTCAATTTTAAACAACGATTGATTAAAAAATAAATTGCAATGGCAAAATAAAGAGCATTTTTTGCGGCCAGAGAGGATTCCGCAATGAGAAGAACTCCACATGGGGTTGGTATAGGGACTTGGTCGTCCTGAAATACTGACGGAGACATGCCCCCATGCCATGGTCACCCCATAAACCCAGCCTACGTTGCATGCTAAGAATACTGAAGATATTGACAATAACTTTTTGAAATATTTCCTGAAGGATCTCAAAGCCCTCAAAGTCTCAGTGTTTCGCCTGAACATAGGCTTGAGTTTAGGCCACCACTGGGATGCTCAGCCCCGCATCAGTTAAGAGGAACAAAAATCGACCCACAACCATAGGTCAAACCATAGCCTGTATAATTATGAATAGACTTATTGTGGCCGACTTCTTCCTGTGATCATAAGGAAAAGTTCCTGGCTATGGACTTTCCACTGAAACCTTTTTTTTGGTACCGCCACGTGTTTGTCGTAGCATAATTCTGTCTTTTACTATTTTTGTTTTATCTAAATAATGGAACTGGCTCCAAAAATGCTAATTGCTAGCATGAATGAGCTTCAGCTAGCCCACGCGGAACACTATGGGGGAAGAGTCGCTGACTCTGTGCATTCTTAATTTTACAGTCTGTGCCCTTTCCAAATGTTTTATTGTGTGTTGTTTCAAACCGCTTTGAACTAACTTTGAAAAACAAAGCTTATAAAGTAGCACAGAAGTTAAACAGGTCAAAATATGCAGTTATACCTCAAGTCGAGTCACTGTCCAGTATGTTCAAGTCGAGAATGACTTGGTCTGAGGATGACAGAAGGAAGTAGGAGAATCCAAAGAGACCTCAAGGTAACAAGACAGCAAGGACCCGACAAAAACACAAACATGTTAAGCTCTGTATGAAGAAATAAGTTTGTATTTATTGGACAAACCAAATAGAGGCAAACTCACACATAGTGTAAAGATGAAACATGTCATGGGGTGAAAAATATATGGAGAAATTCAGTCCATAATGCCCAATGAAAACGATATCCAATTTAACCGGCTTTCATAAAACCATTTTGGGACAACATTATGGACTAAAAATCTCCAATCATATGATTTATTTACTCTATACATTCTTTTCTTGCTGTACATTTGACTCTCATGCGTCGACTGAAACTTTCGGCATCCACTGTATCCTCATTGTTCACAGACAAAGACAAACGAACAGGACCAATGCTGCATAGTTTCCACTTTGGAGTATTTCACACACGTCTGTAAACTGTTAAAAAAAAAAAAGAAGAGTGTTTCATGTTTATTATTTACGGGAATTCAATTAAAAAGTCTGTAACACATGTCTAAAAATACATTACGCTTTTATTAAGATGCAGGAAAGTTTCACAGCTGGATGTTAGTTTGGAGTTTAAATAAAAAATCTGGTCCTTTCTGTTCAAGATGACAACCAAAAAAACATAAGGATATCAACTGCTGACACTTTAGATAAACGGATGTGACCATAGACTGTAAGGTGATTGTTGATTAACATAAAAACAGCTCCCGCCGCCACTCTTCTGCAGTGATAATAATTAGAGATGCACCAATCCAACTGTTTTGCTTCCGATACCGATACTGGGAGTTTGAGTATCTGCCGATATCTGGTGCATTAAAAATATGTTAGATCAGATTAGATTAGATTTTATTTTATGAGGCTACTTTAGGTATTTCTATCATAGTTTCTGACACAGCCATGATTAGTTGCCACTAGCAACAGCATGCTAACCCATGATTAGCATGCTGTAGCTAGCTGTGGCTTTTTGCGCGGAGAGCTAACAGCGCTTGGATTCTACAGGTTCTGTGTTTCAAAATGGTATCCGTTCAGTATCTGATATTTGTAACCGATACCCGATATCATATTTCTTCCAGTATTGGCTCTGATATCAGATACCAGTATCGGATCGGTGCATCCCTAATAAAAATATTACATTGAAGTAAAAAAAAAAAAAAAAAAAGAAGAAGAAAAAAGGCTGAATTTGGAAGCTTAAAGGACTGTCAAAAGATGCTTCATAATCTGTTCCTTCAAGCTACTTTACATCCATAGCCTGAAAAGTCATTTGAACAGTATATAACTTTTGCTTTCAGTTTTGGGCTTGGACAAATAAAGTGCATCCCTTAACCTAAAAAGTACAGATCTTGTTTTTGTCAAATCAACCACACACAGTCTACGGATGTAACAGAATAGTAAAAAAATATATATTAAAAATGCAGGATACAGAAGCATTTCGCGCCCTTCTGAACATAATTGTCGATTTACAACGAAAAAGAATAACAATAAATAAGACAAAAGCAGACCAAAATGACTGAGCGGAGGACGTCTGTGAGAAACCACGCTGAATACCAAACTTAATACAGCCCACTGCACTTGATGATGGAGCGTCACAGTTAAAAACCAGTTCACAATAAGAACACTTTTAATGCTTCGTGAGACGCCGTTTTGACCTCCTTTAAGGCATTTGCTGAGAACAGGAAGATACCGTGTTTTAAACGCTTGGAACAAGTACATCCAAAACTAAACAAGCCACATTTTAGGAAGAAAATGCCTCCAAGTACTTCCGGTTTTATTCTGCATGAGAGAAACAGTATTTTTTTCCTACTTTCCTATGAAGAAAGTCTTGGCAGCAGCTGAATTGTAGCTGAATTTGTTTTAGAGCAAAGTTTTCGACAAATGTAAACATAAAAAAAATGGTTGTGGGTTATTATAGATCAATGGTTCCCGGACCTTTCATCTCTCTCCTCAAAGATGTCCACTCATAAGTAAAAACAATAAGGTTTGTTGTACGATGTGTTAGTTCTTCTGACCTTAAGTTCAGAGTGTCACTGCTTCCTGTCTGTATTCATTTCCTGTGCAGATTAGCTCAGAATCATCATATTATCACTAAAGGTTCCACGGGTTGATAGTGAGTTCCTGGTAGATGATCACATACTACGTGTTCAAAGCTTGATGTAGGATGTAAATAGTTCAGTGTTTCTATAGGTTGGATAGCTTGTCTTGAACAAAACAAAACAAAAAAAACATAAAATTAAAACTATAGACAAGACAATTTGTCTGATTTGTGGCTATTTCAAAATGTATTTGCTAATTTACAATATCAGGTTAATCTCCAATGTCAAGAAATGTGTGGAAAAATTGGGATAATTAGAGAAAAAATGGGGGGAAATTGCAGCAAAAGCAAGAAAGGAATTGTATAAAAAATGGGGAGGGAAATGTGAGGAAAATGTTAATAAAAATAAGCAAAAATGAAGGGAAAAAAGAAATGGGCATAGATCTAAAGTTACTTTTGACACTTTCTTTTTTTCGATACAAGTAGTACCGGAATGTTTTTTCTGAAACCAGACTGGTATTGTTGAACGGTACCCAGCCCTACTGTCCACCACAGAATCAAAATATGCTTATTCAAGCGGGTCTAATCTCCATAGGAAAAGAATGCGGACAGGAAGCACTGGCGCTCACAACCTCAGGTCAGGTGAACGAACCAAGCCAATTTAGGAGGAGCCAGAGCTTAAACAGGCCGTGCTACTCCTCAGTCTGATCATTTGACTTCAAAGCGAGGAGCCTCTGATGAGAGAGATCGGTCATCAACTCAATCAACACAGTCTGGTCGACAATATATGATTAACAAAATATTAAGTAGGTTAAGTATTGCAATCATCAAAATAAATGAAATCCCTTCACACGGCCTGCTTAGTTTGGATGTACTTTCGTTGCCATTTCATCATTTATGGCGAGATACACATTTGAAATAACTAATCATTTTCGGACACAGAAGGACACTAAAACTGGACAGACATTTTTCGCCATTAACCATTTAAATAAAGGAAAAGGGACAACACACGTCGGGAGTCAGTCGTCACTTTGTGCATGCTCTCACCACACGACATTCAGACTAAAATGTTACCGTTATATTTACAGCAGCTCGTACGGAGTGGATCAAATCATTCAAATAAAGACAAAAAAAACAAAACCAGAGCTCCTTTTAAAATGCTTTCAGGGAGAGTTCAGCCCAAATGTAAACTTAAAAATATCCACGAAGAATATAATACAAACAGTCAAGGATAGTGTGGCTGAGTGGCTGGCACCCCGAGGTTTCTAAGCAAACCTAAAACATGCACAACAGGCCGATCTGGGAGCTGGTTTAAGAAATGGAGATGGGGTGAGGTCATTCTCTGCTCCTGACAGACCACCCAGCAGGAAAATTAGGATACATTAAGAATAAAAAGTTTTTAAATAAGAAAGTTTTGTCTTCTTTTTGTAGGGTAAAATTATTTTTGCCCCATGAAGTATGTTGTAAAAGTAGTCATTTGTGGAAAAACTCAGCCTGACGCAAGTTTGCGCCATATTATGATACGATATGTTGATGGAATATGTTGTTTATGGTCAATCCAAATAGTCATTATGTGACGAAGGACAGCCGTGACGGTAAAACATTTCGTCACATTTTATTTTCTTTTTCATCCGGGTGTAACTATATTTAATTTAGTCACATTTTTAATAAACAGGTTCAAAATGAGATATAGTCCCTAAAGGCCAGAGCCTAATAGGACTATACCTCATTTGAACCGTCTCCAAATTCCCACACAACACATGCAATGTCTTTGAACCGTGGAAGGAAATGATCCAACCCAATTTGAGCGCATGCATTAAAGACCAAACCTGCAACCTCTCGAGAGTGCAAACCACTCTGCCACATAATAATTAGAGACGGGAACATTGCGACTTAGTGCCCTCAATTTGGGCAATGATAATGCAAGTCCAGTATAATCACTACTAGTATAGAAATGTACCGATAGAAGGGGGCTTCATTAGACATTCAAATATACAGTATATCAAACATTTAACATAGAAATCCTATCTTTTAGTGCCGTGTTTAATTAGTTAATGTTATTACCTTGATTCTAAAAGTTTTTTTGCGCAAGAACAGTAGTATGTTGCTTCAGTAAGCGGATATCATTAAAAATATAAGTAGTTGTTGTATGCCTTACAACGCAATCACTTTAGGCCCAGGCAAATCCCAGATACTTATGATTGAAAAGAAAGTTCCTCACGTTGCCTCAATAATGGAGTAAAAAAAAAGCCTTAAATATAAACTCAAAAGCAGATTAAAAGGGGCTTCTCCGCCTTTCAGTTTCCCAGTCTCTCCACAGTACATCGCGGCCTCCTCTTCTTCCTCTTTTTTCATTGTTTATAATGGAAGTGACGGCTTGTTGTAGTGCATGACGGGAAAAGTTGTCAAGGAAAAAAAAAGAAGAAGCACAGACCGACTCGCGTGGTCGTCGTCCGTTACCTGGGTGTCGGAGTTGGCGGCCGTATTGCGCATGGCTTGGAGATGCCGTTTTATGCCAGTCGAATCAAGAGGGCCTCCCCCGTCACAGACTTTTTTTTTTTTTTTCCCTGTTTAATTTAAATGTTGTTTTTAAAGCTCCTCGTAGTCGCCGTCTTCGTGTTTCGCCGCTCCCGTCCCGCCACCAAGAAAGTCCTCCAGCTCGTCCACCTCAGATTTCTTGCTTCGTGACTTTTTCTTTTTCTTGTCTTTGTCGTCGGCGGCGGCTCCGGGTTCCTCCTTCTCCTTTTTCTTGTGTTTGTGTTTCTTCTTGCTCTTCTCATCCTCCTGAGAAATGAAAATGATTTAGAAACACTTCAGCACATAACGTAATATCAAGGTGAGACACTGCTGGTGAATAGCTAATGATGAGTCTATGTGAGTGATTTTAAAACCTTTCACACCAAGACCAACCTCATAAAATATTTGACCTTCCAAGTAACACTAGGACTAGATCAGCATGAAATCAGGACTAAATCGGGTCTATGAAGAGCCTAAAATAGATCAAAGTTGGACTAAACTGTGTCTTAACCCTACATCTAAACCAGAAAAACTCCTAACTAAAATACGTCAAAGGGCATCCAGCATTGATCCACTGTGGTTGCTGAACAGTGCTCATAATTACAGCGCTTGATGGAAAAATTACATATTTCTTTCCCTAAAAGCACCTTCAGCAAAAACTCACCTCTTTGCTTTTCTTCTTCTTTTTCTTCTTGTCTTTGGAGGAGTGTTTGGTTTCTTTGTCTGAATATAAACAAACACAAAACAATAGGAAATCATACAATTGCATACATGCAGGTCAAAGTAGTGACAGAAAATAAGAAAAGAACCAAGGACGTTCAGCTTGCTGCTTGAGCGGCGTAGCTACTGCTGGGTCTTTTGTGAATCTTAATGAGCATACACAAAACTTACATTACATCTTGCAATCAGATGTTTTGGAAATTTTGTACACTTTCTAAATGGGTAGATAAAGGGTTGGAAAAGTGTGGGCATTTTCAGCTGGGGCATTATCCATCCATGGAATTAATGGGAATTTTAGGGAATTAACAAGGATTAACAAGAGAGTGTTCTCCATTCAGATACAGCAAAACAACCTGAATATATTCCACACAACGTATTCAACGCTACTCCTTATGATAATGATGCATTTATTGCTCAGAGTGACTACACTGTTTGATGAATTTTAGTAATTGTCTGTTTTTAAAGATATCAGGCTTTACTTTAATGCCTACTGATAATTTTAACATTTGAGAAAGTCCCAAAATTCCCCAGAAAAACTCTCCCAAGGAAATTTTCCGGAAACTTATCAGTAATTTTCCACCATGGCGCAACACTGCTTTTGCCACACCTCCTGCTTTCACTGTGCAGTCGGCTTTACACACATCATGCAGACCATTCCCTGAGCGAGCACTGGAGACAAACACTGTAACGCCTGCAGTTTCCAAACGATCAGGTGAGATGTCACACTTTGTTACGCTGGAATATTGTTGTTCTTCATGTGGGACCGTGGCAGAAAGCTCCACACTTGACAACTGTCATCTGAAGACACACGTTTGTTTTTATTCCTCTGTTAATGTATATATATGTTCACACGCTTGATTGATTTAATTTCAAAGCCTCAAATCTTCTCGTATCAGTCGCTGGACTAACTTGACAGTCCGCATGTCCAGACAGCAGCGCAACTGCCCTAACGGTAGCTAGCGATAGCATTGCTAGCATTGCTACCTAATGTAAACACACACTCCAGCTCTAATGCCGGACAGGATAAGTGATTCTGGGCAGCAGCGAGGGTTTAACGCTAGGCAGTGATATTACACTTAGCGACATCCCTTTTTTTTTTATCTTTATCTCCAATTTGTGTTAGCATGTAGCATGTAGCACTGTTTATTTACAGTCTGTCAACCCAAACTGTGCGGCTCATGCGTCGGCTTTCTGATTGGACTGCGTAACATTGCGTAGACGTGAGAACAAAAACAAAAGCTAAAATACATTGTAATACATAAATGAGTAATATTAAAATGCAAATCAATTATTTTAACAGCGGTTATCCGTAAAGGCAATATGTGACATTACTTCTGCCTTAGGAGGGAGTGGGACTTGTACGCTCTTCACTTGTGAATTTCCCCACTATGAGAATAATAATAAAGTCAACGTACCCCCCGTACCCCCTTCCTTGAAAGTTTTGCAGATTATTTTTGATGATCAACCAAAGCTGCTATTTATAAATAAAAAAGGAAGTGTTTTGTGTTTGGAATAAAGTTAAAATACTCAAAAGAAATCATGCCTTTAAAAATAATGCTAAAAGTTTATAACAGTGTTACAGGGTTTCCATGCGGCATTAAAAAGCCTTGAAAGTAATTAAAAAGAGATCTGCTAAAATGAAGGATTCAAACTGGCATGAAATCAAAATGTCTTCTAAAATTGGAGACAAAACCCATATTATGATTTTTACTGCAACATTTGTCAAAAACACCAAAACTATGGTCTCAAATTCTTTTTTTTTCCAATTTGGTTTTGAATATTAACATTTCCCCTTATTCCAATGTTGGATTGAATGTTTACAAATCTAGATAATGAAATATGCCAAGATTTTTTGCATTTGTGGCATTAAAAATATTGGATTTAGGCATTAATATGTCATTAAAACATCATGTAGAAACCCTGTATTCATATTTATGTATCCGAGGTGTAAGCTTTGCTTGCTATCTACACAACTGTGCAAGGAATAGTATTAGTGATTGTAAAATCTATTTTGTCTTTCTATTTTATAGGAAAATGCCCCGTTTGCCATCTGATGTGTGGCAGCATTTCACCCAGGTTGAGGTGAATGGGAAGCCTTTGTGGACCTGTAAATACTGTGGAAAAACGTATGTGAAGAATGCCACAAAATTACAGCTGCATATCGTCAAGTGCCAACAGTTTCTTCAAACTTCTGAACAAACAGCAAAGAGTTCCAACTCAGTGGAAACCCAGCCGGTTTCCTTTGACACGGGGATTTTACCGTCAGTGGCTGGTTCTTCTGGGACATTATTAGACTATATTGATTCTATGGATGGACATAGTCGGAGAACGGCTGATGAATGCTTTGCCAGAGCAGTCTACGCAACCAACTCCCCCCTGACGCTCACATCAAACATGTACTGGCAAAGGTTTTATAACATTCTACGTCCGGCCAACAAACCCCCAACTGCGCATGCGCTATCCACTTATTTACTTGACAATGAGTTTGAAAGAATGCAAGCAGCAGTAAAGCAAACCATCAACCAAACGGAGTGTATTTCGGTTATATCTGAAGGGTGGTCAAATGGGCGAGGCGTTATAAACTATGCTGTGGCCGCATCGCATCCCCTTTTTTACAAGAGCACAGACACAACGGAGCATACGCGCACTGCGGCCTACATCGCTGAAGAATTGAAGAGCGTGATAGAGGAAGTGGGACCAGGGAAGGTGTTTGCGCTGATCACCGACAGCGCTGCCGACATGGAGGAGGCCTGGGCGCACGTGGAGCAAACCTATCCTCACATATCGACAATCGGCTGCGCTGCCCAGAGCTTTAATCTCCTCCTCAAAGATATCATGATGTTGAAGTCGTTGGACATGCTGAACCAAATAGCAACGCAAGTGGAAAAGTTTGTAAAAGGCAATCGAGAAGCTTTGACAAGAATCTATGTCTCGAAACAAAACCAAAAGATGAAGAGTATACAATCAAAGGCAAGCTGTGGGGTTGTCAGCTTGTATGAGAGATTACTGGATGGACAGGAGTCTCTTAAAGAAATGGCCTCATCCCAGTCTGCGGAGATTGAACGCGAGATGCAGAGAATCCTGCTTGACAACATGTTCTGGGAAAGACTCAGCAGCGCTCTGAGTATTCTTAAACCCATCGCAAACGCAATCGGCAAAATCGAAGGCGTCGAGGCCTTGTTATCAGATGTCGTCTGTCTGTTTGCAGAGCTCCAAGAGGAAATGCAAACCGTCTTGCCTTATTCTTTACTACTGCAAGCTGAGGAAGCTGCTGTTCTTGAGCTAGTGGAGAAACACAGGAAGCTCTGCCAGAAGCCGTTACATGCAGCAGCCTTTATGCTGGACCCAAAATATGATAGAGGCGCAATGTCAGGAGAAGAAGTTAGCAGTGCCTACACCGCCATTACAACCCTGTCTGACCATCTGGGACTTGACAGTGGTTTAGTTCTGGGCAGTTTAGCGACGTACCGGACCAAGCAGGGCCTTTGGAAGGGGGGCGGCATCTGGCAGGCGTGCAAACACATCTCTGCCTGCACCTGGTGGAACGGACTGTGTGCGTCTGAGGCCATTGCGCCCGTGGCCGTGAACATTCTCCAGGTACCACCATCGGCTGCGTCAGTTTGTAAGAACACAAAGGAAAGAGTTCACCTCGCGCTGACGGACGAAAGACAGAAGAAACTGGTGGCCGTCCGCGCAAACCTGCGTCTTTTTGAGGAAGACACAGAGACATCGCCCATAAGATTGGACAGTGACTCTGAGGAGGAGGGAGTGGTGATGGACAATGGTGATTGGCCTCGAGCGTAACGCCTTTAAAGAGCCTTGAAGAAAACTCTTGGTCCTAAGTTTTACACATTTATCTTGACTTTTATCAATGTATTATTTATTAACTTCAGGCTTTGTTGTTACAAAATAGGTTCTACTTCCAAATAAAAGTGTTATATATATATATATATATATATATTGTATCATTAAACTTTTCTTTTTTTTTTACACATTTGTCACTATGCAAGTTCCCCATTTATTTTTGTTGCATCTGAAAATGTCCACCCCTCAATAAAACAGCATAGACTTTTAGTGACTAGTTCAACACCTGGAAATACTCGTCTCAAAGATTAAACCTTACAAATGAGTGACTGGGCATAATTTCTTACTAGCTTTAAATGTTGAGCAGTGTGGAAAAATATGAATTTTTGATACCAGTCTCGAGTTTTGCATCCTTTTTCGGTCAACCATTTTGACACAGCACAAGCCCTTGATTTAAAATACACGTGTAAAAATAATCCAAACTTTAAAAAATGATGACTTAAATCAGACTTTTTCTATAATTGAAGTTATAAAACATCATTTTCTGCTCTGCAAGGGGGAAACATTTGTTCTGAAATGCTATGCTGGCCACTACTACAATAAACGACCTTTCCATGCATTGTGCAGTCCTAACTACTACGACAAAGCTGTGACTTGCCTGCGTCCGGCTCGTCGCTGCTGTCCTTGGTGACTGGCGCCTCTTCGGTGAAGCCCAGTCCGAACAGATCCGAGTGGTCTTTGTGTTTGAAGGAGATCGATGTGGGTTTCGGCGGCTCCGGAACCTTCACCAGCTGCCCCTCGTCATCGGAGAGATCGGACAGGAGCTCGTCCCGCACCGGAAATATATCCTGAAACGGGACAGGAGGTTGAAGTTTGACTAATCGTACTTTATATCTGTTTGACTCAGTTTGATAGAGAAGTTGTGGCAGAGTGTTCTTTACCGCAGTCACTTTTGGAGTGTCCGACGCCTCTGAATCGAAGTCCGGGTCGTCCATGACAAAGGAGAGCATCTGCTGTGCGACCGGTGCCTCTGCGTCGGAGTCCGAGTCGGTTTTGTTGGAGCTGCTCTTCTTCTTGCTCGGCTGAGCTCTGTTCGCTTGCTGTCGGGGCGCCGTCTGCTCCGGGGTGGGGGTCAGCGTCAGGGAGATGGGGGCTCCGCTCTGAGGTTTGGACTCAGGGGCTTTAGACGAGCCCTTCGGTTTGGTGTTGAGGATCTGAGGCCTGGTGGAGAGGAGAGTCATTAACTGCATGCTCTTTTCATGGCGGAAACAAGCAGATGATTTCATATTTCAAAGTGTAGCGGTTTAGTGATAAAAACATGACGCCTGACAGATATTTGATAAAGTCACTGATATTGGAGCAAGAGGCTGCACAGAAATAGAGCTTCTTTCAAGAGGTACTTTTAATGTGAATCGAGTATAGAGGTGGGCAATATATATCGTCAGCAAGACTATATTGAAATTGCTTTTCATCTCCAATGTCAAGACATGAAGGAAAAATGGTGAATAAAAATAAACTGAAAAGAATACGGGGGAAAGTTGAAACAATTGGGATGAAAAATTAGGGGGAAAATATGGAGGAAAACAATGGGGAAAGTTCGTTTTTCTGCCCTTTTGTAGTCTGTTCAGGACAATTATCTTCAGGAACGATAAAGAAATTTAAATGTTGATGTTTGACAGCACATTTTTGCTTATTTCTGTCTGCAAAACTATAGCTTCATCATAAATATTGAGATATTCATTTTTGTCAACATCGACCAGCCCTAATCTCAAGCAGCACCTGCAATTTTACCCACTTTAAGCTCATGCAGGATTAAATAAAAACGACTGGTGCACACCTCCTTAAAGAGTATGTTCATTACTCGAAAAGGGATAAACCATTGGAATGGCCAAAACGAGGAACTCAAGGTTGGCGCCTCATTTGAGCAATTCAAACATAAATGTAAAAAAGCAATACAAGCCCAATGTGCTACTGACAATGACCCAAAATGGGAAATGTCACGTGCAGATTGTATCTTCATTGCGAAAGCGAACGGATGTGATCTCATGCTTATGCTCATGATCTGAAATGAACTGTATCATGGTTTTGTCAATGTGAGAGGGGGTAGGGCATTTATAAGTTATCTTCCGCCTACTCCCTTTGGGAATATTGCTATGCTGTTACAAATACAATTAATCTGTGACTTTCCAGCCCAAATAAACCAAATAAATAAATAAAGATACGTCTTATCTTAAGTTCGGGAGCAGAACCATGTCTCACGTACGCCCTGCCCGGGTCTCTGTCCTATAAATACTTCCCGGTCCGTCTCCTCCCGGTTCTTGCTTACGTGCTCCTCCCACCCACCCAAATTTCACTACCTTCTCATTCTTTCTATCTTTTAGGAATGGGCAGATGAAATCCCAAAAGCTTGTCGTCTCATTGTCATCTTTGCTTGTTTAAAAAAGTTTATTTCACTATATTTTGAAGCTGTGATCCTTTGAGCGATATTTTAGGTCAACTACTTTTCTACTTTTAAAGCAGTACTAAGTAACTCTTCCCCCTAGAGGCCATAAGCGCAACTGCAGGTGTAGTAGCAAGTTACGATTTTTTTAACTTATGGTCTTGGAGAGTAAATACTACGCTGACAGGAAAGGCGAAGGGAGAGAGGGTTACTGTGCATCCAATTATACAATGGAAATATTTTTTTTTCACTCAAACTTGGCTGTAAATACTGTTTAAAGTGACGTTAGCCCGCAGTTATCTTTGCCCGTTAGCATGTTAGCTTCTTCTTCGTGATTCCATTAGTGTGTATTACTTTCTCCGGACCGGTGGCAGTCAAGTTGCAAACATGGTTTTCTGTCCAGACACACCAGGGGGAGATGAAAGACCCTCCAATCATCCCATAAACACTTGTATTACCCCCACAGGGACTACGGAAAGGATTTATGAAGGTAAACACGTTACTTAGTACTGCTTTAAAAGAAGATCTGTGACTGGCAAGCTTTTCACTCTGTTCTCACTTCTTGAGCTCCGCTTCGCTGTCGATGTCCTGGTCGGTGGTGATGGTGGGTTGCGTGGGTGCGCCCTCTTCATCGCTGCTCAGAGTGAGGTCTCTCCCTGGGGCCAGGCTCTGCGGCTGGGGCAGACTCGGCACTGAATCATCCGGGTCCAACTCGTCCTGGAACCCAGACACCATGGGGTTTCCTCTCATCTCGCCGTCACTGCAGAGTCCAACAATAACACATGAATATCATGCTGAGTTTAACTCATGCTGTTCAGCTACATTTTTACAAAACTGGAAAAAACGCACTATATCCCGGCGACACCAAAGTCAAGCAGACAATGCTATTTCTGCAGCCTGTCCAGCCAGAATACTTTCCTATTCTTTGCAGAAATGTGTATCTGGGATCAGGTATGATTTTGGAACACATTTGGAATGGACAAATTGAGAGATGAAGCCTTAACATCTACACAGGTACATACTAGGGCTGGACGATATATCGGTATTTAAGATACATCAATATATTTTTAAATGAAATATGGAAATAGACCATATCGTATATATATATAGATATAGTTCAAATTTGCGCTGTATTACTTGCTTCAGGGCAGTGACAATATAGTGACCTCCCACAGAGCATCTCTGAAGCCGGATGCCGTTGACAGGCTGGTGTTTCTTGCACAAAAAACTTTAATTGAAGGAGGACACGCATGTCTGTCTTCTAATGTCTATGTTAAGACAGCACTACTGTTTATCAAAGTAAGTTGATAGTCTTTTTTTCTTGTGCAACTGGTTGAGACTGTTCAGATAAGCTATTAAGTTGACAGAAAGAAACAGGTAATCCCATGTTTAAAAACGTTTATCTTAAACTGAGCACTTTATTTTGTTGTCTCTTTATATGTAAATGCTGCCCTCAGAAAAAGATTGACCTATTTTATCTTATTGGCTATTTTTATTTAAGTCTTACACCTTACAGAGCTTTGTTATGCAGTGTTTATGTTTACATTTTATTGTGAGTTTTCCATAAAACTACTCGTATCAGGCTTTGACTTTGAGTTAACATTTAATTTCACAGCGTTCACTTTGCGGAAAAAATATCGGGATATATATCGTATATCAATATTCAACCTACCAGTAAATATATCGGATTATGACTTTTGGTCCATATTGCCCAGCCCTAGTACATACCTGTTCAGTTCATTGAAGAAAATATTTTACTTGTGGTTAATTGCGTCATTCTGTCGTAACAACGTGGTCTGTGACTGGATCAATATAAACCTTTTGCCATTTAATTGGCTGTTTGCGAAGATCGTCCAGCTTTTGAACAGATAAAAAAGGGAAGAGTGGGTAAGAGTGGGCAACTATTTTTTGCAATAAAGCTTTTGGAAGAGAACCTTACATATTTAAACCTAATATTTGGCAACCTGAATTTAGTGATGTCCCGCGTCGAGCAAAGCTACAAGCTAGATCTTGTGCACGTTTTATTTGAGGTAATTTTCATTTATAAAAATACCCAATACATTCCATTTCTTAAGACATGTTAATCAGTATGCCTTTAATGCATTTGTTGTTTTTTATTAATTTATTACAGCATTCTTTGGCAGCACTTACGTCTGATAAGCTTTTAACAATCAAATTTACTTTCTCTCTCAATATCTGTGTCCATCATTAGCATTAAAAATAAATCATTAGGTGTTAGCAATGAGTTTTAAGTATCGAACCGTACCTGTCGCTGTCCACTGCTGCGGTCGGAGCGGGCTGTGGGACTTTCTTTTTGGAGGGAAGGCTGTCCTCCAGGAAGCTCTTGTCCAGCCGCTCGTCCGGGACAAAATCATCCAGGCTTTGGACCTTCGCGGGGCCCACCGGGGCGGGGGACTCCTCTGAGGAAAACATGGAGACGGCAAACACCAAAGTGAAATGAACGCGAAAATAGGAGCTAGAGTTGGGATGTGCCGTGAAAGCCGTATCATATGTTTCTTAAGGGATCAGGAGAGAGTCACATGATGTTTCGGTCTGTCTTTGGTCATTGTAACATTTTTCAGCTGCCAGCGCTCAAACCATGTGACTACCTTCCTTTAGAGACGGCTCACTATAGATGCTAAGCTCCTGACAGAACATTTGCCACAAAAAGAAGAGATTTTTGCTGAAGTAAACAAAAACTCTCTCAAAAATTACTTGCAACTTTTCAGTAAATATATGAAAATGAAGTACGTTTTTATTTTATTTTTTTGGGTTGGGTTGTAATGAGGTTCTGTAGGGAACCACAGCTGTAGTGTCCAATAATGAAACATAATAAAATAAAAGCGTCTATTAACTGAGGTGCTTATTTGCAGTTTATTCTATGTAAAGAATCAAGTGAGTTTTTTTTAATACTGTAATGTGGCTGATGTTTGATGTGGAGCATCTGCTGTAGAAGAGCAGGAATGCACTGGAACACTGGTATTAAAGAGAGAGAAATGATTTGTTTCAGCTCTGTGGCCTATAGATGCTGGCTTGACAATTCTGTTTATTCTAAACTGGAGAATGTGGTTGGCCAGGCTTTATAAATGCAGCATCTATTTCTACTAGATCAAATCTAAGATCTACAGATTTGACCACAGATGGCTCTTTTTTAATTTAGATTTTTGCCCCTTAAAGCAATTTTATTCATTGTGTATACTTGTTACCATTAAATTAGCACATTTCCTGTCTATTTTGCATACCCTGAGCTGATGTAGCAAGTGTGAATTTCTCCATTGTGAGATCAATAAAGGCTTATCTTATCTTATTTGACCTTTATTTTACCAGGTGGGGAGATAGAGGTAACCAGGGAAACCCCAGAGGAGACTTACTGCAATGCTGTGTGTGGTACAGCTGTTTCTTAGCCACTGCATGAGATTGATGATTAAAACCCACTCAGATTGTAGGACAGCCCTTGGATGGACAGTGTGAGGCTGACTAATAATAATAATAATAATAACTTCATCAGGGCGTCGCTTTAATGAAGTTCGATTGAGAAACTCCTTTGTTCATTAGCTCATCCTGAAACTAAATGAGGAGCTTAACTCACAAAATAAAAGTGTGTAGTGACAAGTGGACAATTGGTTTTCATGTGAACCAACAAACGAACCAATGACTGAATTAACCAACGAACCAACGACCGAACTAACAAACACATCAGAGTTGAGAACCACTGAACTAGCACACAGAAAAGGCATCTATCGGCCAAGGGCTTCATCCTGAACCTTCTTACTGCGAGGTGATACTTTTACCTGCTGCACCAAAGTACTTTGAGTGCCAACTGTACTGTATGTGGAAGCTCTGAAACCCACCTGGAGCTGGAGTGGTGTTTTCAGGGACAGGAGATGAGCCGAACCAGCGGGAGATGAAGCCTCGTTTCTGGGGCGCGGCGGCCGCAGAGCCCTGGGAGTGCTCGGGAGACTGGGCCTGTAGCCTGGCCTCTGCGGAGGGGGAGGCCGCTCCACTCACCACAGCAGCAGCGGCGGCGGCGGCGGCGGCAGCGGCCGCAGGAGGAGGTGGCGCCGGGGCAGCAGGTGCAGAGGGGCTAGGGACGCTGGGTGACTGAGGAAGGGTCTGGGGGGGTATGGGCGGCTGTTGAGGGGTGCTGGGGCTGGAGCTGCCTGTGGACGCGCCGCTCGGAGGGACGATTGGAGACTGGGATCCCGAGGAGGGGGACTGACCGTTGGCCGGGCCTGGAGAGCCGTAGCCTTTGCGGGTCTCCAGATTCTCAAGGAAACTGGAAGAATTTTAACAGAGAGGAAAGTGTAAGACGAGGCACAAAACTCTCACTTAGTCACCACTTTGTTTGCATGTTTTTCTACCCTCCATTTTCTCTCGTTGAAAGATTTTGTACAACTTAGTTTTGATGCAAATGGGTGAGAGGCTGTTAGAATAAGACTTTAGACAGTAACTTAAGTCAGACATGCTTTTCAGTGAAGGCAATGCTGTCAAAATGGTCAGGACATGTCTGGAGAAGATAACTGGAGAGCAGGGCATCTCATGACAACATAGTGGAAAATGTACAGTATATACATTTTGGCTGCATTCACATTTGATGGATCCAGGACTGAACAAAACAAAGTAAACTTTCCCTGGAAGAGCACGAGGGTTTGCTTAAAGGTGGAAACTGCCCGATTTGAGCCGCCAGTGACAAATGATCGCTCGTCGTGTGAAAAATCTCGCTGCAACTAGGATCGCTGTCAAGTGTCCCGTCAACAAAAGTCAACATCAGTGCATCGCTAATCATAAGCAGCACCGGTGGAGAGTCCCTACATTGCTTTCAATGATAAGGCTTATCATTTCTGTTCCTGCTAATGTTTATGATAAGTGCATAGATACGAGTACGAAACACAAAAAAGCTCCGCACATTTCATAGTTTTGGTCCTCGGTCTCCTGTTGGACGCACAGCTCCTCCAGCGTGGCGTCCATGTCCAGTTGGTTGGTCTCTAGTTGTCTTAAAAGGGTCTCTCTCTGCACATAGACACAGCTCATCTCAGTAATGGGTCCAGAGATAAAACATGATTGGGGGGGTCATTACAGAAGAATGCTCCGACTCTAAAAATGGAAAGTGAAAATAACAACGAAAACAAACCTGGAGCTGGAGGAAAGGGATGTTGAAAAAGCGGTGGAGGTATTTCAGACCGAAGCCGTTCTTCATCGAGGACTCGGCGTAGTGGATGTAAGAGGCGCCCATCGGTCTGGGAATAGAAACAAACTAAATATAGAGAAATGTCTGCTCTGATGTTGAGTGAGTGAAGTAAGGAATCTATATAGAGTCAACACTAAATAGACAGACGACAAAGGGGGAAAACAGTGACTCTTTCACCAATTACCCGACAACTACTTTAAACAAATGCTGAATAATGGATGTATTTTCTTCCAAATAAAGATACAGACACACAAAGAGCAATTTGTTCCATCTGAAATTGCATGGAAACACTACCAGAGTCTGTTCAAATGTTGTTGTTGTTTTGATAATAATTTCAGTCGTGGTTTTGATAATAATTATCTATGGCTTGCTCAATAAAACCTGTGTTGAAATTACAATATTTTATACGATATATGACAAATTACATATTTATTTGGGTCGATTAAATTATTCTTGTTTTTTGAGGAATGCAACTTTTTATCGACATTCTGTAATCTCACTTTGTGGTTTAACAGTGCAAATTACATAGTTAAGCCTCATCCTCTGCCTTTTCTGTTTTGTTGTTGACTCAATATAGTCTTTTGACATTATTTCTCTTTTTACCAGAATAAACTTAAGTCGTTCAACGGCCAAAATTCTTAACAGGGAACTATTAGGGCTGGGACAAAATCATTATATCGTATCGCAAATACTTTTTGCTGCAATACCAAGCATCAATACTTCAAGTATCGCAATACTTTCAATACTTGTGTTTGGAGGGTTTTTATCACGCACTTCTTTATTTTGCAGTAACAGTACTTTTGTTTTGTTAATGCACTTTACAAGCGAAAAACACTTCAGTGAATGTCAAATGGCATTTGGTTTATAAACTTTGGACACATGAGTTTTTACATATTTTTAGGTAAACATATTACTTATCATAATTACTTACTCTGTCTTAATACGTATCGGCCCCTGAGTATCGTGATATGAGTCAGATCGTGTCAGAAGTGTGTCGTCCCAGCCCTACTAAATACAGTTCTAATGCTAGCTTCATGCTACATGCCAACGCTTTAACTGGACTATCTGCTGTGTCAAAACATACATAATGGATCCAATATTGGCTTGCCTTTATTTGTGGGTGCTAAATATGTTAGCACCCAAGAAGTGTAGTAACATAGTGGTAAAAAAAAGGTGGGGGTAACACTGATTCAGTTCAGCTTCATATACAAACTGATAAAGACATGATGCGTACCTGTTTAATCCAGCGATGAGTTCCCTTATGTCGTCAGGCAGGATGACGCGGTGCTCTCCCATGTCCCTGTGGTTCCCCAGCACACACACCGGGACGTGGGTCGGGACTTTGGGAAGCTCCCGCATGATGTAGTTAAACGTCCTGGAAAACATGTCGGGAACATTTGGATATTTTGGTTGTAAATGATCCAAAAAATGAAATCGGTGCCGACAGCATATTGTATGTCAATAAATGTCAAATGGCCTTTTGGTTTATTAACTTTAAACTGTTGTTGACCGTTTTCTTTTCACACATTTTAAGGTAAACACATTATCATAATTACTTACAGTATTGCAATACGCATCGATAGGCCCCCTGACTATTGAGATATGTATCGGATCGAGACAAAAGTGTATCATCCCAGCCCTACTAAATATATGATACCGGTTTTTCTAAGGCCAAATTTTATTGGCCAATGCCAATATATTCTATAATGTGTATGATGTTCCTAAACTGAAAAATATGGGGGGGGCGCTTTATCAGCGCATTATGAACTATTCACCTTTATCTGCCCCACCCACTACAAACCATAAAACCAATAATTGCATTAAAAATTTCGGAATCTAAGATAAACCATTATATTTTAATAATAATAATACTATATTCTCTCTTTTTCCTTACAACTAAAAGGTTAAATGGTCAAAACCTCTTGTACTGTCGCAAGAGGAAGTTCAACGTTTTACAACAGTGATTTTTGCAAGCAGGGCAACAAAATGTTATAAGAACATTTGCCAAGTCATCGCCAGCTGCTGGCCACAGCACGTCTGCATCCAATCGCCATTCCAGAAACATTATTTCTGCTGCTACTCTACTGCAGTGCGTAAACAGGGCTTTCCTTGAGATTCCTTCAATGTTTTACAGTTTGAGTCCGTAATGGATCCGCGAATGGTGTTGCTATAGAAACCGTATGGTACGGTACATTGTTGAATCTCGTCGCTTCAGTGTGAACTGGCTGCTTCTCAAAAACGCTGTGGACTGGCAAATGGCAAGTACGCGCAGATCGAAAGTCAGGAATCTGTGGTTAATACAGGGCAAAACATGGGGAAAAGCAATGTGCACAAGAGCTGTAGAATTACGCAACATTCAGTCTAATAATGTCAGAGCCTTAGTTTAGTTCGAGTTGCATAATTGGATTTGCAGTTTTGCTAAATCAATCCATGAAAACCTCATATTTTTGCTAAAATTGAAACTATGTTTTATTGTGTAACTGTATCTTTTGAATACCAAGTTGAAATATTGTAAAAATGGTTCATGCAGCAGCGGATTCCAGCTAGAGAAATGCATGCTGGGAAAAAAAGTAGGTTTTGATACTGACACCATTACTGACAAAACACAATCGGTCACATAAGACAAAACAGCCCGCTTTATTGACCTACTTTTTTCTTTTCCTTTTAAAGCTGTTCTTCTCATCATCTATAATAGGCTATTTTGAGTCCAGATAAAGAAGGAACAAGTTTAGCTGGTGTGGTTGTGGTCACGGCTGCCGCGCACACAGACAGTGAAACCTAATCGCTCCATGCATATTGTAGCACAAAGAGACACAGACTCCGGAGTCTCACCACTGTTTGGTGATGTCGAACATCATGATGACGCCGTTACAGTTTTTATACACGTCCAGGAACTCGGCATCGAGGGCCACCTCATCCGACTGGAACACACAAACACAAAAGCATCACCTTTAGGACAGAAACATGATGAGGCATTTGGTTAAAACCTGGGATTTGCTTTTACTGTAAGAGGAGGCACTAAAGGGAAAACTATTTATTTTTTATTTATCTTTTTTCAAGTTTCAAGTTCAAGTTTAATGGTTTTGTGTAGCCCAATATCACAACAGAAGTGGCCTCACAGGGTTTTGGGTCAAATTGGTCTTTGAAAATATAAACTTTCACCTGGAAACAAATAAAAACTTAATCCTCACAATAACATGTTTAATTATAGCACTGATTCAACGTTTCGCAATAGATTTATATGGACAACTGAAATTTAAGGGGTCATTTTCTCAAAATGTATTTTTCTCACATTGGTGCGACAATAATAAGTATCTCCTCCAGAGTTCAAACTTTCCAGCCTCGGACTGAACAATAGTTGGAAGGTTTTTTCCAGAGGGATTTTTTTTATACATCTAATCCCTAACCTATGTCTGCCAGTAAATCTACAGCGAAAGTTGTAAAATTGATATCCCTAAATGTAAAAAGTTTCCCTATTCACCTGCAGTAGTTCCAGATTTGTTTTTACTTGCAAAGGAGATAGCTAAGTGTAATCTATTTTAAGCTTTCAATGCAACACATGACCACCAACAGCAAAACCAGACTGTTCATGTGAACAGGGTGTGTGTTATGCATCTGTCCAAAGCTTTGGAAAGACACTTTATGAAAATGGAACAGACTCTATCCGTCTTGTAAGGAGGGCATTGTGAACATCTCTATAAGCCAACTCAACCCTGCTCCACCAGTGCAACAAAAGACCGTTTCTGATCACATGACGGTCACATGATAATCACCTCCTGCGGCTCATTCTCCAGTTTTAGATTGTCTCCGCGCTTTTTGCCTTTTCCTGAAACAAAAAAAATCCAAAGATGCTCATTAGAAACAAAATCCCCCCTCGTCGTGAAAGTCTGTTCTTTACATTAGTGATGTGAGTGAAGCAGGTGCAGCGTCAGAGCCAGAGCTTTTCTTATGGGAAAAGCTCCACACAGCGGTTTAAACACACACCAGTCTCTGGAGTTAAGTGCTTCTGTTGTTAACTAATGCAGTAGGATGCACTCGGGCTCGATCAGTGATTCTCAAACATGTTGATCTAACGAGGCTCAGAAAATATGTAAAAACAAGAGTGATTTTTTTTTTTTCTTTTTTACAAACTGGGAGCCACTGAAGATATTAATTGTGGTCCAACCTCATCCTTAACTTTCCTAACATACTTATAACATAAGAATTCTTCACAGGGAAGAGTTTAGAAGCACATTTCACAACCGAGAGGAGGACAAAACTAGGGCTAGGTACCGTTAAGCAATATCAGTATGGTATCGGAAAAAAAGTTAAGATACTACTGGTATTGGAAAAAATATACACAAAACAAAATAAATTACACCTTTAGAGACCAAGTTTTGATACAGTTTGTCCAGGAACAGCAGTAGAGGAAGTGACTTGCCCGTTAAAAGCATTATTGTTCCGTTTCCTGGTTCTAGATGAGAAATATTTTTGTATTGGTATCGAAAAAGTATTGTTCAGGTATCTGTATTGTAACCGAGTATTGTTAAAGTACCGGTATCTAAAAGGAAAAAAAGGTACCCAGCCCTAGACAAATCTGGTAACACTAAAGAATAAATTATAAATGATGAATTAACACTTAATTCATTACGAACAATTCATTAGTTAATTCACCCACCAACTACTTAAAGCAGAACTAAGTAACTCATGCCCCTAGAGGCCATAAGCGCCACTGCAGGTGTCGTAGCATTTTTTTTTTTACTGATTAATTGTCTGTGAGAGTAAATACTACACTGACAGAAAAGACAAAGGGAGAGAGGGATATTGTACATTGTGCAACAACTCAATGACACGATGGAGATAATTTTTTCACTCACACTTGGCTGTAAATACTGCCAATGTGGCGCTAGCCCGCCGTTAGCTTTGCCCGTTAGCTTCTTCTTCGTGATTCCATTAGTGTGTATTGGGGCTCCGGCTCGGATGCAGGGAAAGTTGCAAATGTGGTTTTCTGGCCAATCATCCCATTAACACTTGTATTACCCAGAGGGGCTACAGAAAGGATTTATTAAGGTAAACAAGTTACTTAGTTCTTCTTTAACTACTACAGTTTATGCTCTACTCATAATGAATAGTTCCTCATATACTTCACTTATTCATTATAAGTAGATAGATATTAAGTGTTAGTCACACTTAACTAATGAATTGTTCATGATGAATTAATTGATGAATTATTTATTAAGACTAAATAAGGTGTAGTTATTATTAAGTGTTACAGTTTTGAGTCCATTATAAGAAGAGAATCCGGTTTAGTGCCTTGGAGTAATATATTGTAACTAAAATTAGGCTAAATCCAACTCTACACGGGGAAAACAAAGCGCTTAAACCTGGAGTAAATGAAGCTGCTCCAAGATTAAACAAGTCTGCACTGGAATTAACCCCAGACCCAGATTAACCAAGGATTTAAGAGGTGCACTACTACTACCACAAGTACCTTTTTGAACCGCAAAAGTTGAAGGAAGTTGAGCAAAATCTCTCTTTGGAGCTTACCACGTTCCTAGCGCTCAAAGCAGAGTTTTTCTTTCACAAATACTGCACTTACAATGTTGATTTATTGTGGAAAAACAAGTTTACTATATTACAATGAATACAGCTGCTTAAGCAAGGGCTAAATCAGGACTAAAATAGGAAAACCTTTCAATAAAACTAAAGGTACTGGACCTCAACGTACAACTATGCGTCATAAGAAGCACTTTGAGAATCACTGATCAAAACTGCAGTAAAACCCAGCCATGACTTCAGTAATATTGCCACGCTGCAGCAGCAAACATGGGAGGGGCCAAACAGTGGGAATATTGACATTCCGATAACAGTGTTAAAGGCAAACCCACACAGAGCACACAAGCGTTTGTAAAAAATGAGCTACACACTAAGGCGACGCTCACCTACTCCTTCGGGAAGAGGATATTTTTGGCCTTACATGAGCATGGGCACAAAAAGGACAATGAAGACAGAAGTGATGCAGTTTGATGTTCATAAATGACAGCGGCACAGGCTCGACACGACAGAGAAACTTGACGCTAAAAATAAACTTTGCAAATTGGTGCATAAAGATTCACACTCACCTTTGTCAACCACATCCCAAACCTCCACTTTGACCACATCATCAGTAGCTACGAGAAGCAGAAACAGTTAGCAATCTCTGACCAATGCAGTACATTTCTCACACGTTTTATATAATTGGACAGCTTGCAGGAGATTATTTTCAGTATACACCCGGTTTGGAGAAGTAGAAGGCAGCAATGGACCAAGATACAGGTTATGAGTGACACCATTCCAGTTTGTGATACTGGCTTAATGCAGGGTTTATATAGGTACCAAAATTTTGCCACAAATGAAAACTATTTGGTTCTAAACATTTGTATTAGGGATGCACTGATACGATAACGGGTATCGGCTACAAATATGTGATATTGTACCGATACCAGTTTTTCACCAGTTTTAACCGATTTTTGATCGCTGCGGAAAATGTTGCACTACCATTAGCATACTGTCGCTAGCAATAGAATACTGTTGCTAACATTAGCATACTGTCGCTAGCAATAGAATACTGTTGCTAACATTAGCATACTGCCGCTATCATTAGAATACTTTTGCTGACATTAGCATACTGCCGCTAGCATTAGAATACTGTTGCTAACATTAGCATACTGCCGCTAGCATTAGAATACTGTTGCTAATATTAGCATACTGCCGCTAGCATTAGAATACTGTTGCTGACATTAGCATACTGCCGCTAGCATTAGAATACTGTTGCTAACATTAGCATACTGCCGCTAGCATTAGAATACTGTTGCTAACATTAGCATACTTCCGCTAGCATTAGAATACTGTTGCTAACATTAGCATACTGCCGCTAGCATTAGAATACTGTTGCTAACATTAGCATACTGCCGCTAGCATTAGAATACTGTTGCTAACATTAGCATACTGCCGCTAGCATTAGAATACTGTTGCTAACATTAGCATACTGCCGCTAGCAATAGAATACTGTTGCTAACATTAGCATACTGCCGCTAGCATTAGAATACTGTTGATAACGTTAGCATACTGCCGCTAGCATTAGAATACTGTTGCTAACGTTATCATACTGCCGCTAGCAATAGCATACTGTTGCTAGCCGCGGTATTGTGCCGAGGTTAAAACAAATTCTCCAGGTCAAAGTTGTGTTTAAAAGGGTGAGAGCCAAAACAGGTATGGGTTCAGTATCAGATATTTGCAGCCAATACAAAGTATATACATTTTTCAGCTCCAATATCCAATACCAGCATCGGATCGGTACATCCCTAGCGGAAACCCAGTATCATTTCTCTTCAGCTGACGTCCAGGTGTGGAAACGTGTTAAAATGAAAAGATTTTACAAGCATCTATTTCATTTTTTTGCATACATTTCTATTGGCCTCTTACTGACCTATAAACAGTCTTTCTACAGCTCCTTCTGCTTCTCAAACCTGTATACCAAACAAACAGACTCGTCTCGTCAGAGTTGTCCAAAAGCAGTCGACAGAACAGGATTCACAACAATGTCTCTGATTGAGCTAAAATGCAACACCGAGTTTCAGAAGTCTGACTAAGGGACAATAGGGTCTTGGAAGTCTTTCGAGTTTATAAAGCCAGAGGAATAACAGCTTTCTCTCAAAGTTAGCCACAGCTGCAGCGTGTGCAGCTTGAGATGCTAAACTTCACAGTATTAGTAGCATGAGCTTCCCTTGCAGGCCCTCAATCTAGCAATTTCTATGATCTATGGTTTTTACAACTATTCATAGGGTTCTTTCTGCGTGGGATAAAGGGTTAGCTAAATCTATTTTCACTGCTTTACCTTGGTATGGGGCCACTGTAACACATAGTAGAGGTCACAGGTTTACCAAAAATGTAGATTAAGTGTTGCATGAATGTGATGTTTTCGAAATATTGAGTGGAAACTTACTTTTATAATTCCAATGTATACTGGTGGCTTGTATCTCCTGAGTGGGAATGTACTCCTCCACAAACTTCTTTCCTTGCAGTCGATGCCATAAAGTACTTTTGCCCGTGTTTCTGTCGCCACGAATGACGATTTTCACTAGTGAAGAAAAAACACACATAAAGCAGAAAATCAATGACGTCTATTAACACAACACATGGATTTAACTGAGATTTGACAATGTGTTTATTCATTTCAGAATACTGCCATTGGGCAAGACACTTCACCACAGTTCCTAAGAGTCACTGTGGTTGTGTCTTGCTTCCAGCTCCATTTGCGGCTGAGTGGATCAGTTGACAAATGTGCAGCGCTTTCTTTGAATAAATGTAACTAATGGATTCTTACATTATGTTTGTGAGAAACTTTTAGACCATTTACTTTTATAAATTGTCAAACTTTTCAAAAAGTTCCTGTATTCAAATATAATGGAGTTTGCTCCGGTTCCAGAAGTAAAATGGCATTTTCCCAAAATTTTCTCAAAAACTTCCAATATTAAGACAACAGCAAGACCATTATGGGAAATGTAAAACACTTATGTCATGCATGAACTTAATATAGAACCTGCAGTTACACTTAAGACCTGAGGTGGCAGTAGTGAGTACAAAACGACCAACCTGCATCTAGTCCCTTTAAAGGGACTGTAGGGAGTTTAAAAATGTTAAAATTAAGTATTTTCCTCCCCCTACATGTTCCAGCCATGTCCTAATGTGTAGAATGAATCAAACCTGTTCACCACATCTGCCTCTAAAATCCTGCGCAGTCACTCAAAAAGGTGTTACTTCGGGTGCATGCATGAACTTAATATAGAAGGTGCAGTTACACATATGGCCTGAGGTGGCAGTAGTGAGTACAAAATGGCGAACTTGCATCCAGCCCCTTTAAAATACGGCAAACTACTTTTTTTTCTCTATAATATCTACAACAAAATATCGAAATTGCTGTATGGAAGATATGGATATTTAAAATTTTGAGATTTTCTTCAATGTCAAAAACATTTTTCCCAGGAGTTTTGGCTCATAGGCTTTGTTTGACAGGACCATCAGCTGCACGTTTCAAGAAAATATGTGAACTGCGTGTTTTGTAGCTACGAGTTACCACACCGCTGATCCGCTTCCATCAATCTTTTAAACGTCTCGCTCTCTCCGAATTCCTCAAAACCATATTGAGTTTCCATAATCCATAAACACATAACAATAAGCCGATGACTTACTATTATATTGCACTCCTTTCGCAAATCGCCTCTGCAGACTTTGGTTCATGGACTGAAGGCCGGCGGGAATGTTCTTGCCCCCGAGCTGCCCGGGCTCCGACCCCACCAGCTTCTTCAGCGCCGAAAACATCTTCCCCGAAACTCACGTAAAATATCCAGAGAACAGTGGAAATCCCTTGGTAATTTGTCTCGCTAGACAAAAAAAAAAAAAGTGCAGTCCAGACTCCCAATTGGTTGTAGAAGTTAGGAGCGCATGGTGTTAAAGATAAAAAGTGGAAAAAAGCCAAAAACCGTTGACTTCAGCAGCAGCTATGAATGGTTTATGGTTGAACAGTCAAGAGGTAACGATCATGTTTGTCTTGGGCTCCTGTAAAGAAAGAAAAAAAAAAAAAGATTCAATAGTTTTATTATTGTGTACTGCAAAAAAGATACGGCATCGTAAAACAGTGTACTATTCAGTGGATCAATTGTCAAGAAATTGTGACTTCAATCTGTTTATTTGCAGAGAGGTGACGCATTTGAATTCCTTGTAAACAATGGCGTAAACTTACTTCCCAAACAAATTATTATTACTATTTCACGTCATAAATGTTCTGTTTTAATGGCGCTTTATAATGTTTGTTGTACAGCACTTTGGGCTGCTGTATTGAAATGTTCTGTATAAATAAAGTGACATAAACATAGCAACTGTATAACTCCCTCATACTTCCTTACCTAAATTATGGCCTGGAAATATGGGGAAACAATTATAAATCCAATACTCATCCTATTTTCCTACTCCAAAAAAAGGCAATACGAATTATCACTAATGCAGATTTCTATGCACCAACGAACCCTGTCTTTGTAGAGCTGAGCCTACTGAAAATCCATGATCTTGTTGATCTAAATACATTAGTAATAGTGTACAAAGCATTTAACAATCTTCTCCCTCCTCCCATCCAGGAGCTTTTTGAACACAGGAAAAGTCAGTATAACCTCCGAGGAACTGCTATTTTCAAAAAAGCAAAAGCGAAAAAGAATAAAAAGAGTGGATGTATTTCTGTAAGAGGTGTTAATCTGTGGAACGACCTGGAAGATCAGTTTAAACTGTCCCAAACAGTCAAAACTTTCAAAAAGTTGTTTAAAGCTACTAAAATTCGAGAATATATAAGCTTAGGATGAATAAAGTAAGAAAAATAAATAAAAAATAATAATGATGACATGATTTAGTTTCAACTAAATTAACTTAAAACAAATGTATGTACACATATTTGTTGGAATATTGAAATTTATGTTACTAACTTCAGATACATGCTTATTTCTCTTCTGTTTAACACTTGATATTGTTCATTATTAATGTTTGTGTTTTGTTTTTGTTTTTCTCTCGTGGAAGTCTGTAAACTGGGTTAGGCGTTATAAGTTTTCACTTCAGCCTAAACCCTTTCGGTTGTGTTGTACACAAAGAATTGGAAATGTATTTACGTTTAAAGGAATGAATGAACTGACCGAATAAACTACTACTAACCTATGAAACAAATTTCCCATGTGCACTCTGTTTCAAGTCATTACGAGCTCACAAGACCTGCTCCAATTCACAAAACACACATCTGATTTTCTTAAGCGAACATCACAATAACAATAAACTTAAAGCAAACTCGGTTGTCATTCAAAGTGATGTAGTATTTATTGACCACATTAACAGTAATAGGCCAAAACCTGACTTGACATTTAGAATGAAAATTAAAACAATAATGAGCTTTATAAATGGTGAAACGAGACATACGCAGTGGATCAATGCCATAGTATTCCTCAACACTTCTACAACACCACCAAGCTAGCATCTTTTAGCTTCCTTGATGCGTGCCCATTCATTAACATTGCAGATTCAATAACATACAGTAGGATTTTAGTGAAAACAATCCCTCCGAGCCCTGGTCAAAGTAACTGGATGCTTCAAACAGGGATGAGGTTTGTTACCTATCCTGCCTAAAGGTAACAATATCCTTTGACAGGAGGCTAGTTAGCTTAGCCTAGCCTTCCCCGCTGTCTGTCTACGTATAATTGGCATTAGGTGCAGCGGCTAGTCAGGGGGTGCTTGTTCGCGCCGAGATTAGCCCTAAAAATACTCACGGTGCTTTAATAACATCGGACAGAGCAGTCGTGACATGTCCCGCTCCGGTCGTCTGTCAGCCCTCCATCTCCACAGACGAATAGCAGCGACATTCCTTTGCAATGAAAGCAGCAGCAGCAGCAGCAGCAGTAGAGCCACGGCTTCAGTCGATCAGCTGCGAAGAGAGAGGCGACAAGACACGTGCTTCCGGTTTGGCCCTTTCAAAATAAAAGGATGAGTTTTACAAGCAGAAGGCCTGATGTGGTTAACAATCAGACTGAGACTGACCCTGCCGATCGAAACAGATTCTAAATGCATAAATTGTCACTGCCAAGTAAATGTCCGAACCAGCTTCAAAAATGTAATATGTTTATCGGTGTTTCCGTTTCAGAAATGTAGTTGAGTTACACTACTTTGAGTTACATTTGAGTTACTGTTGGCAAAATATAAACTGAAAATAGTAATAATGCCGCAGAGAAGAAGTGCAGTCAAAGATTTCCTTTTTTCTTCGCTATATCCATTCTGGCAACACTTTAAAGAACTACACCATATTTAGTCTTAATAAATTATGGGTTAACATTAACAATTAACCTAACTCATAATGAATAGTTCTTCACTTATTCATTGTTAAGTAGTTATTAGGTGTTGGTCACACTTCACTAATGAATTGTTTATGTTAACTCATCATGTATTAAGTGTATTAAAGTGTTACCCACATTCTCTGTGTTTTGTTTTGGCGACATTAACTAGGCACCTGCAGATATACACCAGTGTCCAACTTGATTTGGTGCCCCATTTTATTTCGTGGAAGTTTGGCATTTTTTCATTTGTGCATCAATATTTTAAATGCACTTGTAACTTACATGAGTTAGTTAAATTGTAATGACAAATATATGCTCGTCATATATTTAGAATATCATGAAAAAGTGGCTAATATATGATAGACTCATTACATGCAAAGTGACATCCATCCATCCATCCATCCATTTTCTTCCACTTGTCTGTTGCCTGGTCGTGGCCTTAATTTGTTATCATTTTGATTATGATGGCTGGTAAAAACCCCAAATTAAAAATCTCAGAAAATTGTAATACATCACTTTTTATGTAATGAGTCTATTGCTGGGTTGCAGGTGACATCACACAGCATTCTAAAGGCCTATAGAGGGAAAATAATTTTGTTTTTGAGGAAATTGTTGGTCTTGTACAGAGAGATCATGGACCCAGTGACTGATGTTAACGATAATTTTTTTAATTCATATATTTTGAACACCAAAAACCAACACCAACACCAAATATACAAAACAATATACCATAAATTAGTTTCACGTTTAAATTGGAATAACAGAAGTAAATGCACTTTTTCATGATATTCTAATCATATGACGAGCTCCTGTATTATCGTATTTTGTTTAAGTAACTTGTTTTATTCCTAAGTTACTGAAAATTTAGTATATTTTTGCAACTCTTAGAACCTTTTTGAAACTTTTTAATATGTTGCCCCCAACACTGGCCCGAATGCGACTCATTTCTTTTGCTTTTTTTCCCCACCAATAACTATTGGGCAGCAGTTTTCAGGAATCTTTTTAATAATAACTATCAGACCATTTTCGGTAGATTTTTCATTGGCATTTGGGCTGGGCAGGAAAGAGTGAGATCAAAATGAATTCAACATGAATGAATGAAAATGTCAAAAGTGTGATTAACCTGATAAATAAATATTTTGTTTGAGGAATAGATCTGCAGACTGACAAACTGCACTTGAAGAGTTCATTTTCAAGTGCCATTGAGAAAAACGATGCATGTACATGTCTCTTTGCATCGCAGTGTATATCATTACTATTAGAGTAGGGCTGAGTACTGTTAAAACAAATACCAGTATGGTATCGGAAAAAAAAGTTTAGGTACTACTGGTATCGAAAAAATAAAAATAGCGAAAGCAGGTAAAAAATATTGAGCTATATCTTAAGAGTCCAAGTTTTGATCCTGTTGGGTCCAGGGACAACATTAACCTCTTAACCCCCACCTTAACTAAGTGCAAATCCACAACGCCTCATTTGAAAGCTAAGATCTAAATGGAGCTTTTTCCTTGCGTTGTTGTGACTTTTTTTCTCCAATTGCTTTTTTGTTGAGTTTCCATCACATTTTTGCCACATTTTCATCACTTTTTGTCTTTTTTTGTTGTTCTCTTTTTTGCCTTTTTTGTTGCATTTTCTTCACACATTTTCAAACGAACTCATGCCTCTCTTATTTTAACTGCTCTCCTTCCCCCCTTCCTCTCATTCCTCGCGTCTAAATGCTGTGAACTTGCCGCAGTTGTGCGCAGCTCCATCCAATGAAGCGCAGCCTGTTCCTCATGATCACCGCTCACGCGCCACCTAGCGGCAGACTTCGGGCCATTACATCTCTCCTCCTCCGCTCTGTCTCCACATGGACGCATCCCCTGCAGCCCGAAACGTAAAAATGCATCTTTGAGCGGCCCTCCTCGTAGCCCCGAAGCCCCAAACCGAGCAGGAGGGATGGATTTACGCGGCTGTCACGGGTCTCCAAAAGCCGCTATGAGTTGAAGCGAACACACCCCGCGCCCGGACCCCCGTCAATATTGTTTGGAATTGTGGGGGAATAATGGCCGCTCAAGAGCCGTCTCCACCATCTTCCCTGGAAGGCAACAAGCCGGGATTCCCGAAGAAGATCCTGGCCAACAACCACGAAGACAAGCATTTGTGCAACTCGTGCCAGAAGATCCTGCGGAGGCCCCTGCAAGCCCAGTGCGGACACCGTTTCTGCCTGTACTGCTTCAACAAAATAGTGAGGTAAGAGCGGGGCAGCAGCCTTTTGCGCGCTGTTGCTATCTGCCCACAGAAAGCTAGCTCTGACTTTATCCAAGATCATAAAGGTAATAACAGAGCTATGACACAGGGAGAAGGAGCAGATGAGTCGTGAATCGGTTGTATTACGAAAGGGATGGTTGCCAAATCAGCGGATGCGCAAGGATTTACGGGAATATAGCGTTGGTGAGGTGGTCCAGCCAGCATCCACCTTCCAAACACGTATGGTAATGCAAAAACCCAATGGCCCCAAAGCTTGGACGTGTGTGTAAAAGCAATGCCACTGTTGAATTGTCTCATAATATTCATGGTACAGTGATGAAGGAGCAGGTCTCCCACGGCACAGTCCTGGATGCAGCCGCAAAGTTCCAGCATGTTCCAATAGTAGAGGAGCAGAGAGGAGGATGCTTAAGGATGCAGCGGTGTGCCATCAAGGAAATCAACCAGTTTTCTTTACCTATGCAATTGCGATTTTTCGGACAAATATTGCGATTAAAATATGATTTGCGATTTTTATATTTGACACATTTAAATGCAAAAAAATAATGACTGAAGGAAGTTACTTTTAGACGGTCAGACAACACACTCATATTGCCCCACAGTAGAACAATAATGATCTACTCTCAAAAATAGTTTCCCCGACATTCAGAGTACCTCGGGGGGACAGCCACGTGAGTAAAATAAGTCTGGGATGGAACCACAGTGTGTCTATCCAAACACTTCAGAATCTGCTTTATGGAAACTCAGACACTTTTATCTGGTGCAGCAGAACCTGAGATCACAAGGCTCAACAATTCTGAGTAGTGAACACTTATCACTCAAATGTCAGGGAGAGAAGGGAAAAAATACCTCAGCGTCTTGAGGTTAGGCTATTGCACGCAAAACCTCGATTGCGATTCAATATCAATAAACTTTGCAGCCCTATCTCAGGCCAATAGTTTATAATTCTCTCCCCCATTGTCTAAATAAAGCTGAACAATACATTGTAGCCTAAATGATACAAAGTTATACAGTTGTTCCCTAAAATCTATTATAAATGAAATTATTATTTATGACTCTGTGGTGGCCTCTGCTCTCCACTACGCTGCCGTGTGCTGGGCCCCGGGCAGCACAGAGCGGGACAAGAACAGACTGAACAAGCTGGTCAGGAGGGCCAGCTCTGTCCTGGGCTGCCCCCTGGACTCTGTGGAGGAGGTGAGGGACAGGAGGGTGTTAGCCAAGCTCACCTCCATCATGGACAACACCTCCCACCCACTGCACGGGACTGTAGAAGAGCTGAGCAGCTCTCTCAGTGGCAGACTGAGACACCCTCAGTGCAGGACGGAGCGCTACCGCAAAGCCTTCATCCCCACTGCTGGCAGACTGTACAATAAGACTGTAAAGTAACATGTGCAATAATCTCTGTATCAGCTGCACTTTATTAACTCTGAGTGATCTTCTTGAACGCCGACTGTAACAAGTGAATTTCTCCTTTGTGAGATCAATAAAGGTTTATCTTATCTTATCTTATATTATCTTATCTTATCTTATCTTATCTTATTCTCTTATGTACTGTCTTGGTAGAAATATATTGGAAACACTTCACACTATCATCATCTAATTGTATTTTAACACAACGGTTTAGATTACCAATTTCATTGGGATCTATGTACCTCTCCTCGATTTAGCAAAAAGAATAATAAAAAAAGGTTTTACATTATATGTGATGTCTATTATATTTCCGTAAATCAATCAAAGTTTATTTCTATAGCACTTTACAACAACACATTGGCAAACCGAAGTGCTTCACATAAAGAAAACATTCAGCATAAAATGACACAAAATATAAAATACACTGGCACACAAATGAGATAGATCTGTGTTAGGTGTTCTGGAAGGCCTGTCTAAAGAGGTGAGTCTTTAGTCTGGACTTGAACAATGACAGGTCTGTCATGACTCGCAGCTCGACTGGGAGCGAGTTCCACAGTTTAGGCCCTGCCACGGCAAAAGCACCATCGCTCCACTGCCTGGACCGAGACCTGGGCACATCCAAAACCACCTGAGAGGAGGAGTGCGGGGCTCTGCATGGGCGGTGAATGGACAGACGCTCGGACAGATATGGGGGGCATGTCAATGAAGGGCTTTTAAAACAAATGACAACATTTTATATTCGAGCCGATAATGTACCGGAAGCCAGTGGGGGGAGGAGAGGATTGGGGTTATGTGGGAGCGTCTGGATGTGTAAAGGAAATGGGCACAGTGACAGGAAATGACAAGGACAAGGACAGGAGGAGGTGAACATTTACAGTGACCATAGTGCGCTGTCCATTGAGTGAATCCCAGTGCTATATTTTTAAAGCCGCACTGCCTGAATTACCCCATTATCAAACCGTGAAAGTTGGAGGTAGCTGAGTAAAATCTCTCAGCTGTTGCCTAAATGCGTTCCTATTTCTCACACTCACATCTCGACTGTTCACTTGAGTTAACTAGAAGCTAAGCCGGAGTTTAAAGTGAGACAGAGTTGAGAGGTGAACAGACACATGGCCTGTTTTTCTGTTACTTACGCTACTACTAGAAGATAATTTGATTACCACATCTTTAAAGTGGAGTTCTCCCTCTTCTATTTTTCTCTTAGTTCTGGCCCACAGAAATGCAATGCTTGTATCAAAGAGGACCTGTTTGAAGAACCCATATCTATTCTGAAGCAAGGAGGTGTAAGTACTCTTTTATTTAAATTCTTTGTGACGCTGCTCAAACACTGTGGGATATAGTATTTTATATTTGTGCCCTTATGCCAAACCTGGGATACTCCTGCCTTCCTTTTCACAGGGTTTCTGCAGGGCATTAAAAACATTAACAGTCATTGAACAAATTATCAAAACGAAGGCCTCAAATGTCATTCAAAGTCATTTTTATGAATTGAAAGTCATTCGTTTTGAAAATAATACACGTATTGACTCATTACTCCACTAATTCAACAAAACTACAAAAAAATAATGTGCTCCACTGCAAGTTAGGCTAAAGTTTTCTCTAGACTTCCTTTAAGATTTCTCAAAAGCAGTCAGATGAGTCCAAATTACTAACCTAACTTATTAACTTACTCACTAGAAGCATTACATTTGACTTGCTGCCGCCTGTAGAAACCCTGTATTAGCCCTTGCACAGTAAAGTGGGCAGTAAAGTGACACTGAAACATGAACCTCAGATTGAAACTAAAGTCGCTCTTGTTCCGTTCTCAATGCAGGCGTTTCCGGACAACGCGGCGCGCAGAGAGGTGGAGGCTCTGGCCGCGGTCTGCCCCAACGAAGGCTGCACCTGGACGGGCACCATCAAGGAGTTCGAGGTGAACAAGCCACAATTCCTCTCATTCTGGAACTTGAACTTGTCAGACTCTCAAATAGAGGGGCATGTTTCTGTGTTAGTCTATGGGCAATTCACTGTTTTAGAATGAGTTACGAAAAACACACAAACCTGGTTATTTTGTCATTTTTTTTAAAAGGGCTGGTTGGGTCCACACACCGGCCACATCAATCTTATGACAACTGGTTATTAAGTCTGTGTGATTGACAGAAAGAGATGGTACATGTACTTCAGTAACTTATCTTTAAGTGACAAAAGCTTAGTGTGGACATCCACAAATCAAGTTTATTTAAACTTCAATTACTTTTCTTATATGAAAGTGTTTCAAAAAAAGTGTCAATTTTTTTTGGGTGTATTCTAGGGAAAAATCTTGAATTTTAAATCAGACTCAGAAACTCTTGATTAAAGCAGTACTAACTCGTGCCCTCAGAGGCCAGGTGTCGTAGCATGTTACGTTTTTTTTAATCATTACTTGTTTGTGAGAGTAAATACTACGTTGACAGAAAAGACAAAGGGAGAGAGGGATATTGTACATCCAATTACATTATGGAGATCATTTTTTTCACTCAAACATGGCTGTAAATACTGTGGCGCTAGCCCCTCCAATCATCCCATTAAAGGAATAGGCCACCGTTTTTATATACTAAGAGATGTTCTTACCTCACTTTAGTCGAGTTAATATCTCCCCGTCTGGTCATTGTCCGCGCGCTCTGTCACGCAAACGGAGCACATACGCAGCCTCTCCCATATGTCACATAGCTCCGAAAAAGCTCACGATAGAAGCTACCAAGCTCTTCCACGTGTTCCCTATTTAAATAAAGTTACGTGAAGTGTTTTCATGCGAAGTATATTTACACAGAAATGTAGCATGTCGATTTTATAAGCAGATAAAAAGGGGTACTATATTGTGAGGCGTAATGATACGAGGAGTAAAACGTCCGCGCAGTAACTCCTAAAGGTTATTGACGGAAGTGAGCGGGGGAAGTCTTTAGGAGTTACTACGCGGACGTTTTGCTCCTCGTATCATTACGCCTCACAATATAGTACCCCTTTTTATTTGCTTATAAAATCGACATGTTACATTTCTGTGTAAATATACTTCGCATGAAAACACTTCACGTAACTTTATTTAAATAGGGAACACGTGGAAGAGCTTGGTAGCTTCTATCGTGAGCTTTTTTGGAGCTATGTGACATGTGGGAGAGGCTGCGTATGTGCTCCGTTTGCTTGGCAGAGCGCACGGACAAAGACCAGACGGGGATATATTAACACGACTAAAGTGAGGTAAGAACATATCTTAGTATGTAAAAACGGTGGCCTATTCCTTTAACACTTGTATTATCCCCAAGGGGACTACTAAGTTTTATTCAGGTAAACAAGTTACTTAGTACTGCTTTAAAGTGGACATGTCATGCATATGGAGCCGAAAAATAGACTTTAAAACAATATTTTGGGTGCCTCATCTTTGATATTTTATCATTTGAAAATATGAAGAATGAAATGGTAATAAGAGCTGGTGAAAATCTTGGCTGGGGCTCCTCCTGCTGGCAGATATAGGAATGTTTGTCTTTAATAACAAATTATAAATAACCTTAAAATAACCTCCAGCTTGGATGCGTGTGAGCAGCTCCATCAGTGCGTGATAAACACTTCGAGCACAGAACGGTTCAAAATCTGACAACGTTGGATTCAGGGCTTTAAAAATGTGGACTTTTTTTGGGTTTGAACAATGACGCGAGTACAATCAGGAAGTACAGAACGAGGCGCTGACACCGTAGAAGAAGAAACACGTAAATGTAACAGCTCTGTCCAAGGATTAACTCAAAACTGAGCAAATGTTGTGAAGTACTACTCCAGGTCTGTCTTTGACGAGGGATTTGTGCATGATATGTTCACTATAATTGTTTGAGTCCCTACTTTTTACTTCTATTTGAATACAATCATTATTATTGAGTGATTTGAGTAAACATTCCAGCATCTCAAATCACCTCTGAAGAAAAATAATTGAAGAAAATCATTCGTCCTTTGTTCGTTTGGGCAGAAAGAGACTACTTTGAACTGCTTTTTATTATCATGTGTTCTCGGATATTAGTTTGTTCTTCCCACCGTGGCCGTGTCTTCTCCCTGCTGTAGCTCCTGGCTACTTTAAAGTTACACCCGGTTTTGTTCATAAACAAAGATTATCTCAAATGACAGTTTGGTAAAGCTCATGAAAGCAAAGACCATTTCTGACAAAAGGCATCAGCTGACAGAAAGGACACGTTCGAGTTCTGCGACACTAATAATGATGCACCGTGAAGTCAGGAAGTTTTCACACCCAAGATTGTTTGTTTATTCCTTTGTTATTATGTTGAACTGTCCTTTATTTTAATTCTTAACAATAAATGTGCCCTTAGGTTTTGCTTTTCTGCTTTACTTATGGACTCACGATAACAAAACTGAGGCAGGAAAACAATGCAATAAACGATATTATTGAAGACCCTTTAATGCCACAAAAACTAAAGTCTAAAAATGATTGTAAAGCTTTGTTCAAAAAGCCCTTAAACTTTGAATATCCCGCAATAAACATAAAATACAATTAAAAAACGCTTTCTCTTGATAAGAAATAATGTATTAGAAAAATGGGGGGAAAATTGCCAAAACTTATTGTTTATATGTTATTAACCTCCCACCTGAACGGAGCACATTTTCTCCAGTTTGGCTTTACCCCAATCCAAAAGCTTCTGGAAAAAAGCTGTGAAAATAGCAACAAAACTGAGACAAAAACAATGATGGAAATGTGACAAAGAAGTGAGAAAACATTGACAAAAAGGTAACGAAAAATTGACCAAAAAATGACAAAAAAACGACAAAAAATTGACAAAAATGTCATAAAAATGTGACAAAAAATGACAAAAATTTGATAAAAAATGCACGAAAAAATGACTGAAATGTAACAAAAAATGACAAAAATGTGACAAAAAAATGACAAAAATGTGATAAAAAAAAAAGACAAAAACTTGATGAAAAATTGACGAAAAAATGACAAAAACTTGATGAAAAATTGACGAAAAAATGACCAAAAAGTAACAAAAATTAGTTGAATACCCAACAAAAAAATGATGGGAAAAAAATCTGATGACGTGAGGAAAAAGATCCTCTCGGTTCAGGCGGGAGTTAAGAGGTTAATTGTGAATGAAGGTTCAAAAGCAGCATGATGTAAAGAGTGAATATCACGTTGAAACAGACGTCACTGGGGTGTTGTCTATCTTTTATTGAACATAGAAATATTGTGTTTTTTTTCTCTCGTTGTAGTCGAACCACGAGGGCCACTGTGACTTCATGATCATCCTGTGTCCGTCGTGTAAAGAGCTGATGAGAGCCAACGAACAGGAGCGGCACAACGAGCGCGAGTGTCCCGAGAGAACGCTCAACTGCAAATACTGCAAAGAGCCGTTCCTCCTCAAGAACATCAAGGTCAGACGAGTTTAGACACCTGCGTTAAGCCTGTCATTAACATTTTTATGAAAAGGTTTCTCTGTCCTGCCACGATCGAAGTTGCTCGTCACGTGAAATGTATTTGAACATTTGAACACATGCATTTGAACGTCTTCTCAAATGCACTGGTTTAGCTGATCCTCAGAGCTTAGTATCTCGTAATCATTTGTTCTAATGGTTCTCAAAGTTCTCACACCAACAACCATCTCATTAAAATGGCTTTCCAAGTACCAGGAGGACTAAAACAAGCCTAGCCAGGACTAACCGATGACTAAAAGCTTATTTAAAGGGACTATACAGAGTTTAAAAATGTTAACATCAAGTATTTTCCTCCCCTACATGTTCCAGCCATGTCCTAATGTGTAGAATGAGCCCAGACCTGTTCACCACAACTGCCTCTAATCCTGCACTGTCACTCAAAAAGCTGTTAATTCGGGTCCGAAGTGCCGTCATGCATGAGCTTAATATAGAAGGTGCAGTTACACATATGACCTGAGGTGGCAGTAGTGAGTATAAAAATGGCAAACTTGCATCTAGCCCCTTTATAAAAGCTAGGAAAGCCCCAGCAAGTAATAATTATGGATTTAAGCAGAAATTGTATTGTCTTTGATGGATTTGAAGAAGACCCAGAGGTTAGCTCTGAGATCAGCCAGAAGCAGCTCTTTTTCCACATTTTTTAACGTTACATTTTACACTGCAAGGTCAACATGAGCTCGACTGTGACAAGAGTTTGTGAGAAAAAAATCCATCTTGTGCAATTTCCGCTTAATCATTTGAATCCGGTTGGTTTGAGACAGTTGTTGTTATCAAAACATCAAAATGTAAGGTCTGCTGCCACACATTTACAACAATTGTTTTAACTATCTCACATTAAGTATAGCAAATGTCTCAGCTTGAGCATAATAATTGGATTTTGAGTTGTTTTGACTTGTCAAGATGCAGTCATGCATTTAGCCTAGATTATTTCACTTTTTCTGAGATGTTTCTGACAATTAATTTTGTCTTTATTCTAGAATTATTTCTTTGCCAATGGTGGTAAGAACATCGCTCTTGTCCCGCTGGCAGTTTTACTTTATTACTTCAAGCGAGATTAACCCGTCTGAAATGTCCTCAAAGTGATCTGGGTCAGGAAAAACGTCTAAATTAGTTAACTACTCAATTCAAGTCATTTAACCTCTTATAACCCCCGCCTTAACCAAGTGCATTTTCTCCAGTTCAGCTTTACCCAAATCTAGAGGTTTATAGCCTAGAGGCCAGAGTAACACCTCATTTGAAAGCTAAGACTTACAAAGCTGATCATGACTTCTTTGGTTGCGTTTGTTGCCGCATTTTGGTCACGTTTTTTGTTGTGTTTTCTTGTTTTTGTGGGGTTTTTTGACGTTTTTTTTTTGTCGTGTTTTTGTCACCTTTTGTCACAATTGTTGCTTTTCCGGCACGTTTTTGTTGCTCTTCTGTTGCTTCTTTGTCGCCTGTTTCTTGTGGTTTTTCGTCGTTGTATTTTCATCCTTGTTTTTGTCACTGTTTTGACGCTTTTTTCAAGAAGCTTTTAGATTTGGGTGAAGCCAAACTGAAGAAAAGGTGCTCGGTAAGGTCGGGGTTAAGAGGTTAAACCCATGCTTGATATTCACTTGTTGAGGTGTGTTGCTCTGGCAGCAGGAGGCATTGACTGATCGATATTACAGCACTTGCGAATGCTATTCACATCGTGTCATCAATCTGGCTTTTGTAAGATTAAACCCATGAACATCACAACATTGATTTGAAGTGCTGCTTCACTTGTTCTCCTTGAGGTAAACACGACAGCATCTCTAGCTTTTGTTTGTGACAGAGGTCCGTTCTTGTCGTAAGTACATTTCTATTACATTTCCTTCATGCATGTTTTTAAGGCCCATGATGAGATCTGTCCCAAGTACCCGATGATCTGCGAGGGCTGCGCCAAGAAAAAGATCCCGCGAGAGAAGGTGAGTCGCCTTTGACTTTCCCATGTTCGATTTCATTTACCATTTTGCGCTGAGCCTCTGCAGATCATTCGCTTCTTTCATTTTTTTGCAGTATGTGGACCATATTAAGTTCTGCAGTAAGTTTAAAGCTCCATGCAGATTTCATGTTGTTGGCTGCGATACGTCTGTAAGTAGACATTTTTGTCATAATTTGCTAAATGTTTCTTGTTGCTTTTGTGATGACTGCTGGATATGATCTGAGACCAGTTCATTTTCAATCTGCCAAACCTATTCAGTCCAGCAGTTATTACAAAGGACATGTGTTTGTGCAGTGAACATCTGAACCATTTAGCATCAAATACATACATACAACTATTATGTTTAGTGAATAAAGTATTAAATAAAGACTAGAACTCGATGCACGACTTACCAGTAAGTAAACGCTTCGGCAAATTGTAAGTAAATTGTATGTATGTGCAGTTAACCCATTCTGCGTCAGTATCTGGCTGTGTACTAATCCATCATTCATCATCTGGGTTTGCATTTGCGGAAATACTCTGCTATGTTATAAATTGTTCATGCTCATAACACTGTGTCAACACATGCAATCTTTGCTCAATAGATTAGGTATGTTTACTTTGGTTAAAGTGGGTCTGTCAAAGAAAAAGATGGCTTTGCTCAGAGGTAGATCTGCGGTTCAATCTGGCTTCTCCATTTCACAAGCTTGAAAATGCTCTAGGCATCTTCTATATTAATCTTGTCTTCAAGTCCTTTCTCAGTATATTTGTTCAGGCAAAGTGAAGATGTTTCTTCACCCTCTTAAGATGTTTCGACATTGCGTTTTTCCAGCTGTTCTGTGGCAAAGGGGAAAATCTTTAAGTATGAATTATTTATAATGTAGGATTCTCTAGTGCTCCATACCAAACTCCACTGCGTACAACCAGATTTAAACTAGGGTCTATAACAGAAGAACATTGAATCTAAATTCTGAGGAAAATATTGCCATTGCTTGACTATATTTACTGCATACAGTAAGTTTGGCAAAAAAGCAAAAAATATGGTCTGAAAGTGTGTTTCCCCGTGTATACGCAGGCACTTAGCAGGGAGTACTTGAAAATGTTTCAGATTTAAAAAAAAGTTACTTAAAGCAATATTAAGTAACTTGTTGACCTTAATACATCCTTTCCGTAGTCCCTCTGGGGGTAATACAAGTGTTAATGGGATGATTGGAGGGTCTTTCATCTCCCCCTGGTGTTTCTGGCCAGAATACCAATTGCAACTTCCCTGCACCGGGTCGGAGTCACCAATACACACTAATGGAACTAAAGAAGAAGCTAACAGGCTAACGGGCTAAGCTAACAGTGGGCTAGCACCACTTAAACAGTATTTACAGCCATGTTTGAGTGAAATAAAATAATTCCATTGTGTAATTGGATGTACAATATCCCTCTCTCCCTTTGTCTTCTCTGTCAGCGTAGTATTTACTCTCACGGACAATTAACGAGTAAAAAAACGCAATGTGCTACGACACCTGCAGTGGCGCTGATGGCCTCTAGTGACACAAGTTACTTAGTACTGCTTTAAATGGTTGGTTGGTCAGTCAGTTGGTTGGTTAGTTTGATTTATTTCGGTCAACAGTAAAATAACAATGCCAAAAGACTTTATTCAGTAAAGTATTCAGTGTTTCTCCTCATTCCTCTATTTGATGAAATGTTTACAAATCTGCACAGATTATTATATGCAGACATTATTACTGCATTACAACACATTACATTTGACTTTATGCTTCCTGTATGAACACTGTCTAAGCCCCGAAATGATATAAACATGAAGAACATGGTGACCAGAACTGCTGAAGAACCCGGGTATTACCTGAGGCAGCCCACGTGTCACCTGTGGGACCTTTACCACAGTTTGAGAAACACTGCTACTTTACTTTATACTACTGTACATTATTTTTGGGTTAATAGTTAACTCATGCCTGTTTGTCTGCATAAAGGTGGAGAAGGAGAAGATCCACGACCACGAGCGCCAGTGTTCGTACGAGCACCTGAACCTGCTGCTGCACTTCATCATGGGCATCAAAGTGAGTCTGGAGAGTCTGCAGCCCCAGAGCCTGGACGTGGCCAGTCACAAACTGCAGGAGCTGCACCAGTCGCTGCGGGAGCTGGAGAGCAAGATGTCCCAGCTGGGCTCCGGGCCACTACCTCCCGTGCAGGTATGAAAACACGTTATTCGTAGACAAATAAGTTGAATTCAGCGTTTCTCGTATGTATTTTCTTTAAATGGGGTGTATGGAATTTCTAGAGCCAGGGGTTTCCGTGTTTCCGCGGGACATAAAAAAGTCATTACATGATTTGGACTGAAATTGAGAATTTGAAAGTCATTGAAAGTCACTTGTATCTGAGCCTCTTGTGTCTGTCAATTGATATAATACAATGTTCATCTATGACCAGATTAAAGATAAAATGGCTAAGTCCCTTCTCACTCTCCCTGTAGGGTGTGTGTAGTTCGGCCCTCACCTCCTTCACCCCGATCCCCAGTGCCATGGGGGCCGCTCTGGAGCTGCAGCTGCAGAGCGAGAAGACCCGCGTGAGTGAGCTGAGCCGCAGACTGACGGAGCTGGAGCTGAAAGTCGGGACGTTCGAGAACATCGTGTGTGTCCTGAATCGAGAGATGGAGCGCTCCTGTGCAACCATGGAGGCCTACAACCGCCAGCACCGCCTGGACCAGGACAAGATCGAGATACTCAACAACAAGGTGAGCATGAGGGCTGTAGGTATAGGGGCTGCAGCGTTCACTGAAAGATTAGTTTACGCAATGTCTCCCTCGCAAAAAATACACAATATATTATTATTAAGTGGTTCCATGACATTTACTGGGGACACAGTAGAGGAGTTTTAGCCCAATTTTGAGTCCGGCTTGCCTCTCACTGTGTTATGGGAGGTGTGGCCCAATAAGCTCTTCTCACAAACCTTTCTTTGTCATGGCCTTCCTTGTGTGCGGCGTCAGTGCGATTATGGTGGGTGAGGCCACGCCCCCTTGTGTGACACAATGCCGTCTGTATCTATTGGTGCATTCCAGGCAACTGGTAATTGGTAAATTTCCCACCTCCCACTTGGAAAAATGCCTTGGAACACCGCTCAAAGTGGTAATTATAATATATAATCCAGACTGCTACGAGTTCATATACGAGATGAAGACAGTAATAGCCCCCCCAGCGGGGGAGCCGCTAATGTTAAAACTGTATCAAAACATTCAACATAACGTTATGTCGCATGCTTTTAATCATATCTGGTTTGGAGAAACGCTCATATAACATTAGCATTGTATGAGCTAACTGTTGTAGCATTAGCTGTTTTGTTTACATATGCGAGTTTATTCACCTGGGACGTTCTGAGGCTGTAAGTCATAATTTTCAAGTGGGAAAGTTACCAATTGCCTGGAACCATATGTTGTCTGATATCTGTCATATATATTGCAGTCCTGACCCAAATAAACATGTGCACTGAATGTCCGTGGTCTTTGATCATGCCTCGCACTCTTATTAAATTGCAAAAGATAAAAAAAACAGTGTATGATGATTATTTCACTCTTCATCTTGCCTGTCTGTTTCTCAGGTGCGTCAGCTGGAGCGCACGGTGAGCCTCAGGGACCTGTCCATCGCGGAGATGGAGGGGAAGATGAGGGAGATGTCAGCCGCGACGTACGACGGCGTGTTCGTCTGGAAGATCTCGGACTTCACCAAAAAGAGGCAGGACGCAGTGGCCGGACGAGCCCCCGCCATGTTCTCTCCTGGTACTGACTCAGGGTGCACTGTTTGTTTGTTTTCGACTCATTTTAGATTAACTTCATTCACGTCTTCCAGCCTTTTACACCAGTAAATACGGCTACAAGATGTGCTTACGGATCTACCTGAACGGAGACGGGACGGGGCGCGGGACTCACCTCTCACTTTTCTTTGTGGTGATGAGGGGACACAGCGACGCTCTCCTCAAGTGGCCTTTCAACCAGAAGGTATCAGATTTACGGAGCTGCATTACGCATTCTTGGCAAATTTTCTTGGAATTGGAACTTGATTTACATTTTCATTTCATTTTTTGTCTTGTATCCAAGACAAAGGGTTTGTATCTTTTGTCTTGGATACAAATGCATCCAAGACAAAAGATACATTTGTCTTGCTTCTACCTGTATAAACCCTGAAATAATATTTAGTCCCTCCCTCTGCTGTCGCTGCAGGTCACTCTGATGCTGCTGGACCAGAACAACAGGGAGCACATCATCGACGCCTTCAGGCCGGACATCTCCTCCTCCTCGTTCCAACGTCCCGTCAGTGACATGAACATCGCCAGCGGCTGCCCCCTCTTCTGCCCCCTCGCCAAACTGGACTCTAAAAACTCCTACATCCGAGACGACACCATCTTCATCAAGGCCATAGTGGACCTCACAGGACTGTAGGTAATTTAATAGAGTGTGGGCTTTCAGAATTTCTAATTGATGAGATATTTGAGGAGCTCTTACAGTATTTTGACTGAAGAAAATGTATCGACCAAAGTTAGTGGAGAAATGAGACTGTGGACAAGGCTCAATACATTCACCTTAGGTTTTAAACAAATGCATCATGACTTCTTGGACCTACCATATTTATGCACACCATGTCAGGCACTTTGTAAAAAGCATTTTAAATGTTAATATTAATGAATACATAACTACATTTTTACATTTTACTCAGTACATTATGCAGAAAACATCGGTCAAAGTTGAATGCGGTAATGTTCTGAATTTTTATGATTTTGTTTTTTGTACATATTTAGGCTGCGCTTGTCTATAAGCTGCAGGTGTTCACGTTGTTACAAAGTTCAGTTAAATGGACCATCAGCACTGGAAATACACTACTTTTCTCTCCGTGCACGGTCAAACATGGCAGACAGGTACATTTTCTTTTGTTAGTGTTAAGAACTTTAAAGGATAATTCGATTAGATTATTCTTTTGCCGGACCATAGCCTGCACCAGGGCCATCGGGGTTTAAGAGGCCACACCCACATGTGTTGTCTCCCTTCCCAGCTCAACACCTGCAGCTCAGCACCTGCAGCTCAACACCTGCAGCTCAACACCTGCAGCTCAACACCTGCAGCTCTCTATCGTCTTCATGCCACAACTTTATGTTTGCGTGTGAAAAAGGAAATTGCAGTAATTCAGAAAGCATCTTATGTAAACAAAATATTTTTTATCTATTTTATCTATTTCCACTTCAGTTACGATTTTTGAAAATCATGATCACGATTTCATGATTTGTCACCGAAATCTCGATTTTATGTGTTTATGTGTTTTGTGTAGTAATAATGAGGACCAATAAGGAAAATGCTGTTTTTTTTCTCACTGCACCACGGATTTCTACCAAATGGTTCTGACCAAAAAGCCAAGGGAACATTTTAAATGATGTGTATTTTGATATAAAATGAAGCCATGTAAAAATGAAAAGAAAAACAGAACTTGTTGAGCCTTGTTCCACTTGAGTCCTGCATTAGCGACTAACCCAGTGTAGAAAAGTAGGTCTAGACTCGTCCCTGTCTGTGTGCACTGCCTGACGCCACATTTTAGCAGCATTTAGAAACGCAGAGCTCCGTTATTGTGTGTTATTGCTGAGGACTGCACATTGTAAAAAACCTGCAGTAGACTGAAACACGCCTCTCAGTGTTCGTTGGTGATCATTCGTGGTGCACATTGCTTGAATTCAGTGAATTCAGTGCAGTATTTGAGTTCGAATGGTTTTCCCGCAGCTGTTTTCGTTGCATGTTCGTTGAGTTCATGAGAGATGCTGACGATTACCCAAATGAAAGTATGCCCTATTTTGTCAAAAAGAGATCATATATTTCATACACGTTTTGATATATTAAAGTATCTTTTTTATATTAGACTAATTTGCAACATTGTCTTCGTGCACACATGCGTTTACTCACTATGTTCCAATGTATTTGTGCAGTAGACGTTTGTATAACACGTCCAATTGCACAATTTCCATTTTAATTCTCCTTTGTGTCAATGCAACAACCTGAACCCCTCTGAAATATACTTGTATAAAAAGTACTTCCTATTCAAAATGAGACAGGGTGCAGTTTTGCAGTGGTTGGTGCTTATGACAAGGCTTGGTTTCCACTAACTGGTAATATAGCAGTATAATGAAGTACATGACCTTTAAATACTTTGTCCCCGTGAAGTGCATCGTAAAAAAGCTACAATTTCAGGCACTTTTGTTGTATAAAAGCTGTAAAAACAAAATGATTTTGAACATTTGACAGTTTTGCGAAATACCCTCCAGTATCAGCATATCGTCTACTAGTAATACTTAAAACCACACTGCGGAACATTCCAGATCCTATGAAATACTTTAAGATCATAAAATAGAATGTGATTTATGTAAATGTCAAGTTGAGAGTGTTTCTTGAATATTAGTTTAGATTATTGCAGCATTTTAACATCTGCTAACGTCAAATTAGCGTTAGCCTTTAGCATCAAGGCTGAACAGCTACATTTCTAAGTTACATTAAAGTCTCCTCTCCTCACGCATTTCATCTTTAAATGTTTTAACAACGGTTGCATAATTTTTTCTTGAAAGTTTGGCCTTTTTAATAATAGAATTGCATAAACATTGAATATAACGCACTGATAGACCCACAATTTACCTTTTTTATTTTACAAATGGAATTAAAAGCACTTTCATTTGCTGCACTTGCACTCCTCTTTATCTGAGATATACTGTTATATACTTGCTATTCATTTCACTAGAAATAAAACAAGGACAGGAAACAGTTGCTGACCCTGGAAGTTAGCACGAACAAGACCCGTTTAGTGAGTGAAATGTTCCGCTGTGTGTCTTTAAATACAACTTCCTTCACATGTTATACTTCTTTAACCAGGGTGGCATTTAAAATATAGTATTCAGGCATTAAAACGTATTGAATTTGACTTGCTGCCACCTGTAGAAACCTACATATCTTATCTCACTACCTGAAGACCACTTTCAGCTTCGCCATGCCGAAAGTAAAAGCTTTTATTTGAATATTGCCTGCAGATGGCGCTCCAGGCCCATCTGAAATCTCTCCCTCCTCACTGTCTTTTCTCTTTTCAAAATATGAAATGCAAATGATCAGTGCTGAGGGCCTGAGGCGTCCCTAAAGAGCGGTTCTCACCCTCAGTTATGCATGATACAGTGTTGTCTGCTGTAAAATAGTCGCTGAAACTTGACCATATTTCATGACCAGCCTGTGAGCGCGTTCGTTCAGAGAGATATTCCCATCTGGGTCGTCTCTGTTCGTTTTTTTTTGGGAGCGAAGCCGAGCGATTAAGAGGAAGCGTTTGGCGTTATGGTTTTTGCTATTTTGAGATTTCCTTACAGCTTGAACTGACCTACTTTCTACTCAAAAATAATCAAGTGCCTGTACTTTTTAGTTGATGAGCCCATTGACTGTACTGTGAAATGTGAACTGTTTCAAATACGCCGGTTTGTTCTTTTCATATTTGTGACTCTGAATGTCTTTTTATAAAACATGGACCAGCCTGTTTTTAATTGAACTTTCGCTGAAACGCCTCTGTGCATGAGATGTTTCAGGAGGAATGTATACATAACTACACTGGGGATTATTGACCAGTTATTTTTGCTTTATCTTCTTTTGATGATTTATTATATATAAAGCGAGCGGTCTCTTTGACATGTCGGATGATGTCCTAAACAATAGCATTGATATTATCTTGATCTTAGCGTTTATGCTTTCTGATCAATACACTTTAGATAACAGAAAATGTTAGCAATGTCGGGTGAACATGTATGATTGTGGTTTTAAATCAGGATTCACCTCACTGCGCACGTTTTAAACATGTTTAGAAGCATTAACGTTTGAGAGAGGACTGTGATAAAAGGATAAGAAGGGGTGTGAAGTACAGGGTTAACAGGTTTCCATACTAGATTTTTATACATAATGCAAATGTTTTGTTGTTTGCACAGGATATTGTACTCCCTAAGTAATTGCAGTCCTTGTGATTTCTAATATTGAAGCCATTCAAATTGTGTTTTTGAGTATTATGTTGCGTTCACAGAGACGTCAAACGGAGGAATAAACCTCCAAACAGAAAAACGACAAATGTTGATCTCTATCATTATTTTGGTAGTGACTCGATCCCCAATCTCACATAATTGTGAATGATTGAAAAGACTGAAAGCCAACATCGAGCACTTGTTTTTTAATATTGTCACCACTTTTGGACCCCAAAATGAGAAAATAATAGGACTGACTGGGAAGACACTACTGTCAATGGGAAGACATTGAACTTTGTAAGACGCGGCAGTTAAAAAAAAGAAATCACTATTTTGATGGTTGCCATAGTTACCACAATAGAATAGATACAGATGGCAACTCATCATACAAGGGAGCGTGGCTTATTGTCCCCAGTTGGTTTGTGTTCATGTGGTTTTTATGTGGGAAACCACGGATTTTGAGGTCATCAAATAAAAAATCAAAATAAAATAAAATCTTTTATCAGTTTTGAGTAGCGTTTAGCTGAGCTAATCATTTAATGTGTTGTTAGCTTCTCAAAAGCTAAGCATTAGTTTGTTAGTTTTAAAAAATACCACGAACATTCACTAGTATTGATGTTGGGTTCATCGTAGTCGTTTTCCCCAATTGAGTGAGCGTTCATGTGCATTCCCCAACTGAGGAAGTCGCTCGAGTTCCCGAGGACCACATGAACGCACCATTAGCCAAGGGGGAAGAAAACCTCTCTTGGGAATCACAATTTTTAGCTGTAATCATATTTATCACACACACATAAAGTTAAGCCAAAGTCGGTTCATTATGGATGTTTTTTCACAGCAAATTAGAAGTAGAAGCAAAAAACGGCCATTACCATTGATTGTTGTTAACGTAGCTTGTTAGCATGATCAGTTTTTTAAGTATCTATTGGCTGTTGAACCACTTTGCTCCTCCTTTATCTAGTAGAAAAATATATTCACAATTTGGCATTTGTTAAGTAATGGTGGAGAAATAGGTGAAAGTATGTTTTTTTCTCTTGTTTGTTTTCCCCCTCTGACTGCTATTCTTTTTTTATGAGGGCAATTCCAAAGATGTCGTCTGTATCTATTCATTGGGAAAAAATCTCTATTTTAATGAAGGAGGAGGAGGAAAAATTAAAATGCAAAAAGCACAAAAATGTGCTTGGGTATTCTTAGCTGCCCACAACCTCTATTTTATATCTTAGACTCTCACGTGAACGCAACCTATAATGCTCCAAAAGTATTGAAACAAGCTTCTTTTTCCCCATTAATCTTTACAGTTGGAAATTTGTGAAAAGATTGTGATTCAAATCGACCATAACCCATCAAACTGTTTATAAAGCATTTAAAGCAAGGACCAAGAATAGGGGAAAAGCTAGCCAGTTATAGATTATCACTCGTCGCCACTTCAATGCAGTGTTTTATGTTTTTCCAAAGAGGAGAGCAAACTGCAAAGAAAGAAAAAGGTTAATAAAGGGTCAAAATCAGCAAAACAGGGTCAAGGGACAGGGTTAAAAGTGAAAGTAGAGTCTCTAATAACAAAAACTTACAGGGTACTGCTGTTCTGGACATCCACGTTAAGTGTAGGCACTGCGTAAAAAGTATATTTTCTTATTTATTATTTGGATCCCCATTAGTTGCCATAACCTGGTACTTTTCCTGGGGTCCTTTAGACAAGTTATATACAGTACATAGAAATCATATTAAAAATGCCTTTATAAAGCATATTTTGCAACTTTAAAAACAGGCTGGTCTCTCTTCTGTCGTATCAATCTTACTGTAATCATTTGTCTTTTTTAATATCGTTTTCTATCTCAGAACTGCTCTACATTTGCATGGCCTCAAAATGTAACGTTGACCATATCGGTGTTTCTTATTTTGTTTACTGTAAAACGTGCAAACGGTGGGATTATATTATACGTATTACACGACTTAAGGGCTTGACCTGCCACTCCCATCGAACTGTATTTTTGCCATACAAGAGAACCTTGTAGAAAAAAAAAACGCCACGCTGCCTCGACTTCTATTGCAAACAGAGTGAAATATATAGAGATTTTAACGTGCTGTGTGTAAAACGTGGGACTAAGTGTAAAACAGAAAAAAAAAAAAAAAAAAGCATTTCATTTGTGGCAACGCAGTCTGTGTCCCATTGTGAGCAAATAGTGACTTGTGTGTCGTTGAATTCTTTGTACAACAAAATAAAGTAAAGAAACGTTTCATATTTGGATTCATTTTGGTTTAATAAAGGTTTTACGAAGTCCAGAGTCTTGTCTTGCTTGTGAATTGTAAACTGCGGTGGTAAGATCTGGCCACATGGGGGAGCTCAAGACAAATGCAAAGTATAGAAAGTGTTTTAGTTGAAGTCAGTGAAATGTAACTGTTATTATTAACAATAATAGACTGACAAATGTCTAAATAAATCAATTCCACAATGTTAAATGCTTCTTACAGTCATAATATTGTTTATTCCTCGGCATATAGTTTATTGAGGCAAGTTCGTGCAGTCAAATTATCTTTGACTGCAGGGGGTTTCCTCAATTACAGATTATTCACTCTTCACACACATTTTCTCAGGAATTTCTGCGGTAATTCTTGATGAGATTCGGTTCACGAGTAGTGGGGCCAGATGGGGATTAATAATAAACCAGTGAGATGTTTGTGTCACCTCTAAATATAAATGGCTCATATGGCCGTGTGGATTCCTTAAGTGATAGTGCTATATTTATACAAAGTAAAATAAACCTGGACTTAAAAAGGGACAGGTCTGTGAGGCCAAGCAGGTAAAGCATTCAAAACCAGAAAAAAGAATGCACTTTCTTTGGATTTGGTTCGCTACCGGTACTAGTTGGTCACCACAGAGACATAAACCCAACCTCTGAGAATCTTTGGGATGAGCTGGAGAAGATCTTGGTCTGACATCAATACAAGATCTTGGTGGAAAATGAACACGACACTGGATGGAAGCTTAACAAAATAATGCCACAGTGAACCGAATATGCAGGTTCTCATTGTTTGTTTGACAGCTTCTCAGTCCAACAACCTGTGAGAACCTGTGCATCTGATCTCAAAGGATGGAATAATGCGAACATCCATTTTATACTGGAATGATGAGGTGACACAAAGCAGATGAAACGTGGTTGTAAAAATCACTCAACAAGAAAAATAATGAAACATATGGTTCAATTCAAACTGGCTTTTATGTCAAAAGCGCTATGAGACACTTTTATAAGTCATTTCACTTTATCTGTCGTTTTAGTTAGTTAGATACCAGATCTTTTTTGCTCATAAAAATCTGTTCCTTTCATTTCGCAGTCAGGACATGCATCAGTGACTCCTCTTCATGTCTTTATTTTTTTTTTCTCCGGGACAAAACGCTGGCGGCATCGAAAAACATCTGCTAAAGACTTTGTACACGTCCAGCACAGACTTCCTCCTGGGGCTGCGATTCAAGTTGGGGCTTAAAACTTCTAAGTGAACAGATTCGTCATTCGTTTTAACATGGAACAGGGCACGCACTTTGATTAGTGCTCGCCACAAATAGCATTACACGTTTCCTGTACATTTTGCATATATTTAGATAGATCTAGCTCTGCATAATTGCATCCCTGGACAACTGCTCTCGCCTTACTTATATGAATTATAAGTCACTTGGAGCGTCTACATTTGTGCTACACAACTGTGGTATGAGTGTGACATTATCTTCCATTCGATATGTTGGCTTAGTTTGATGTCACCGTTTAAGTTCAGATCTGTGCCCGTGATTATTCCTACATTAACATTTCTAACCTGATTTTTGTGGTTTTAGAGAGAGAGACTCAAGGTGACTGATAACACTTTCTCTTTGTGTCTGTGGACAAGAAACAATCATCTCAGTTTTGTCTGACTTTAGTTGGAGGAAGTTGTTTTGCAACCACAAACTGATCTGTTGGATGCAGTGACAGAGTGTATCTACAGGCCCATGTTCACCAGCCGTCAGTGACCTGAGTGTCATCTGCATAGTTGTGGTTAGACACATCATTGCTGTTTATGAGCTGACCCAATGGAAACATGTACAAGTTGAATAAGAGGGGTACCAAGATTGACCCCTGGGGGACTCCACAGGTCAAGGTCAATTTTATGGCAATATGTCCTTATTTATCTAAAGCCCACCAAAAGCTGATTGGATTGCTGTCTGGGGTTTTATTAAACAAGGGAAAGCAGTTTTTGTCCTTCCAATAAGCTTCACTTTAACTAGAGCGAGAGAGTATAGACATATAGGCCCTTTTAGGTAGGTCTTTCTTAAAAGGCGCCGATCCTGTGGGTGCTGCGGGGCTTGAGCACCCATCCGAATCTTCTTTCCATCCATAGATATAACCTGTAAATCACAAAACGTGTCACTCTCTCATTTATCAACATAATGTGTGTGGCAGTATTGTGTTGCTCTGTTTGTTGTGTGAGATGGCTTCTGAGCCCGTCCTTGACTGGGAAAAACTTTCTTCTACCTTCATGCTTTGTCTCATCCTTTTTTTTACTCCAGCATTTTTTAAAGACCCAGTGCAGCACTCTCGAACCAGTTTCCGTTCACAAATGATACTTTTTTCCATTTTGAAAGAAGAAAAGAAGAAGTAGGCAAAGTGCTTTATTTGTCATTATACAACAAAATGCGTGGATCAGATTGATGAACCACTTTGCCGCCCGAGAAGAGGAGAGAGAATAGTAAAAGGTGTGTTTATTGTCACTGACCACTTTATTAAGACACTTTTCTGAACGTCCATGATTGTAAAGAACAGTTTCCTGTAATAAAAAACATTGTGTTGGTATCAGTAAAGCACATTCATTTTCCTCGTAGACGGCAGAAGCGAGAAAAGTACGACAAGGCTTTTCAGCACCATGGCCCTTATGAACTTTTAATCTAAATACACTTTACCCATGACTTAAGTTAATGTAGCTTTTTCTCCAACTCCTTCACACTTGGCCGACCATAAAGTGTATGAAGCAATTCCCACCGTCTGGAATAAAGCAGCTTTGTTCAGACTCTACCGACAAAGACCTGCTTTCTCTCTTCTTTCGGACCGTGCTCGAAATGCTCCTGAATGCGTAACTTCAAACGGGTCATGGCAGGAGTCCCGGTGCAAAGAGGTGAGGGAGGAAATGACCGGTGACAGCTGCTCAGTTCGGGTTAAAAATGAGGAAATGATGTGCTATTGCAATTATAGTCAAACGTGATGCTTTGGATGGGTTTCAAAAATTATATTGGGTCCCTTAAAAAAACATTACAGCAGTATTTGTTTTACTTTTTTGCAGCTGCAGCAAAATTATATGTCCTTTCTTTGTAAGGACAGAAGTATCAAGAGCCACATGCAGCTCTCATGAGCGTCGATGAAAAAATCCTATAGAGCAGAGGCTCTTAAACGTTTTTGGCTCTGACCCCAAAAATTGACATGTGGGGCCCTCAGTGTATAAGGTTATTGCCTTTTGTGCTATACTTCATATGTATTTATATCAATATGTAAACAGTTTTTTTCCTTCATATTTTTAATGGATTCCACAAATGATATACTGTTTTACACTCAAATATATAAACAGTTGTATTGTACTTTTTATTTCATCTTAAAATTATCTGAGCACCCCAACCAAGGCCTCGTGACCCCCCGAGGGGTCCTGACCCCCACTTTGGGAACAATTGCTATAGAGGATGGTTCTTGAGTCATTGTCTGAACTCTGTTGTTTATTGAAAAAGTATTTATTAGGGCTGGGCGATACACTTTTGTTGCGATGTGATACATATTTTGTGAAACAATATATTCCAATGCACAAAGTGTAAAATTAATGATTTTTCATTATAACAAACTGCGCTATTTTACCCTGAATGATTTTAAAAAGAAAGTGCAAGTCGAGTTTCTCAAATTTATGAATGAAAGAGAAGCGGTTTAAAAGTCTGGCTCTTTTGTTTAAGCCAATCAGCAGCAGATCTGGAATTAACAAAACTATCTAGTCAAAAACATTTGTATATATTTTTTCTATAACTGAGTTCAGTATCAAAATTATTGTGATACATAGTTTCTGAAACGCATGCTGTGTCCCAGCTCTAGTATTTATATAGTATTTATATGAGTGACAATCTGCAAAAGTATGAGACAAAAGCTAATAAGTTGTTGAAATTTTGCAGAGAGGGCCCATCCATCCAGTTGCCTATGTTTCATATAATCAGTACTGTGTTAAAGATTTGACATATGACTCTTAATTCATTTATTCATAATCAATCACATCATCAATAAAAACATGGGCATGCATTGTTGTTTTGCCGAAAATTATGACTCTTTGCGACTTTCTTTTGTTCAAAACTGACCAAAGTGGCTCTTTTGATGCTGAAGTTTGCTGACCCGTGGGTAGAGGACAGTACGGTGATGTATCATGATAGTCTCATTTTGCAGTTGGTGAATGACCCAAACTCAATTACAGACTAGATTAATACAATATTCATGACATTAAGGGCTCATAGGGCTGGTGTCAGTAATACTGTCAACAACCAGTTTGGTTTTCACTAAATCAAAGTGAGAAGGCTTGTATTACAACCACAGCTAATCTGCTTTCGCGCTTTTCGTCACTCAATGTCACTGATCCAAATATACTTATATACTTTTAAAAACTTGATCAGTCCTAATGCTTATGCTTGGTTAAAATTGTCTCCTTTTTTTAAATTTTTTATATATTGTTGAACCACTGTTGATTTTATTATTTATTTATTTATTGTGTACCTATTTGTGTCTCCCGAAAGCACCTTTAATCACAATTTGTATGAATGATGCCATACAATTATTGTTTTTGCTAATTATTTCAATTCACTCAGGAAAAGTATTGAAATCCCCCTCAATTCCCCCCTCATAATATTTGAAGCACATCATCTTGTCCCATTATTTATATATATATATATAACAGCTCATGTGCACAGAAAACAAGATGATACAGCTGTTGTCTCACATTCTGGCTCACAAACAAATTGTGTCACCAAAGTCAAGGCGGGAGAAGTGCCTTGCTCAACCGGACTTAACTTTAGGTACAACTCACAATGAATGAATGAATTATTGCTCAATACTTTCAAAGCTGCAACGATGATAGTGAATTACTTACTTATTTGCAAGACTAGTCTATGTGCTTGACTATTTTTTTTCCAATATATTTTGCTCAAGAGTGGTTCTTCTTGATCTCCCATTGAATCCAGCTCAGACTTGGTGACCAGTAGAGGGCACTGTTGTCCCAGGTTTCACCATCACACACTTCTTTGCACTTCATCTACCCATGAACTACAAGTAATGGGCTACTTACCGGCAATTAACAACAGTATATTTACGCATATAGTCAACAGAGTTGACTATATGCGTGACAGAAGTGATCCATTACTCCCCAAAGTGTTTTAAATGATTGGATAGAGTGTGTTTGCATTGGAGATAAAGAAAGGAAATGTGCGGACTGACAGGTGACCGGATGATTAATGTGCCTCGTAGACTCCATCCATCACAGATCCGCAGTGTCTGTCTCTGCCGCTGTCACCGGCTCCTCTCTCGCCCGGGACACGTGGGGAAACGAGATTCACTTTAACACAACCAATGTGTTTATAACTTCCAAATTGAAGAGCACAAGACCGCTAATAATAGATTCACCTTTCAGACAAACCTCAGAGTGAAGCGGATCAAGGGTTTGTTCCTGAATCATGTGCACCTTTCCCAAGGTCTTCTGGTGTCTGGGTGGATGTTCTCCTGGTGCCCTGGTTCCCTTGGTTTTCAACCCAAAACGTGCACAATAGCCAAATCCAACATAGGGGATTCTGAGGCCGCCCTCTGCTCCTGAAAGGTTGTTCACAACTGATTTATGTTAATCACAAAGACAAAAAACAACAACTTTAACTTACATATACAAACTACTGGATTTTCTCTAAAGTCTCTACAGTCACAATCACTGCCAAACTGTTTTAAGCAACAACAGAGAGATAAAACATCCAAGTATGTTAAATATACAGTACTGTATGTATGCCCAGCATGGGAACAATCTACAGCAGGAACCATATATGTACATTACACATTATAAAAAGACACATTTGTATTTTTTTTTCCGCACTGTCTGACATGAACTTTTTTTTTTTCACAATTAGATTTTTTTTTTTAATTATTTCTATTTGCTAGAAGAATGTGAATGAATTTTCTACATGGTTGTATGTTACTTTTTACAAAACCAAAAGTTGACATATATTTAATTAATATTTGGTAGCATTGCCTTTAAACTGTGTAACTTGGGTCAAACATTACCTTCCACAAGCTTCTCACAATAGTTGGCAGGAGTTTTGGTCCATTCCTCCAAACAGAGCTGGTGTAACTGAGCCACATTTGTAGACACTTTGTGTGCACAGGCCTTTTCAGCTCTGCCCATACGTTTTCAGCTGGATTGAGATCAGGACTTTGTGATGGTCACTTCAAAACATTGAATTTGTTTTCCTTAAGCCACTCTGTAACCAGTATTGGCCATACAGTTTGCCTTGGGAGTTGTCCATCTGGAAGACCCATCTGCGCCCAAGTTTTAACTTCCTGGCTGATGTCTTGAGATGTTGCTCCAATATTTCCATTTAGATATACATGTATATGGATGGGGGCCTAACTCAGAGTACTCTGGTCATCTCCGAGTTTACGAGTGTGAAGTCAGAAATTTGCCAGTTACCAGCAGTGTTGCCACAAAGTTATCTGATTACAGATTCCTGATTACTCCTTTAAAAAGTAACTTAGTTACTTTACTTCATTTAAAAAGTAACTAAATTAGATTACAAGTTACTTGATTAGTTACATTAATCAGCTGCTGACATCACCTCCCCGCCTCAAAACTGTGCTAATACTCGCATTATTGGAAGTGCATTTTATCAGCAACATCAACAATGCTGCCATATCTCTCTTCTCTATTGCTGTCTACGTTTATGTCGCAAGTTGTCTTCATACTGAAAATGTGACATGTCACATAATTACTCCACGAGACGCAAGAAAAAAGTATATTTTTCCTAAGGAAAATGACAGAATAGTAACTAATATAGATGTGGAAAAGTATCTTTAATCTGAACACTGGTCTGAAAAGTATTGCGTTAGATCGTTATTGAACAAACGAGTCAGATAAGAGTAACCCGTTACTGCGCTGCATAGTCCCCCATCAACCCAAAACATGTAAAGTGTGCTCATCCTTCAGCTTGGTGCTCTTGATCAGCTGCCTGTGACACTTTTTGCTCTGAGATTCACAGATGGGTCAAAGACAAAAGGCTTATTCTTCAGAGTCTGTATAAAGAGTTTGTGGCTTGTGTAAATAGTATCAGTTTAAGAAGAAAATGCTTTGTTTAAACCAAACTATTACTTTACTCACTAGTCAATTGTTCATGTAAAAACATTTTATAAATCCACCGTGTGATTCATTTTCTCCTCCAGCTCTGTATTTTGTTTCTTCTCTTTCTCTAAAGACGACCCTCTCAGCCACAAAATCAATAGGCTTTTCAGACGCTGCCTCGTGGGGCAAAAGCAAATGATAAATAAACTCGCTCAGACGTCTATCCCAAACAGAGCAATTCCAAGTTTATCCGAGCGCAACTTTTGTTTTATGGCCGCAGATATTGAGTTTTGTTGCTCATTCGCCGCAGTGTCCATTTTGAAATATGGCACACTATATTTAGTTTGTTTGTTTTAGATCACTATGATGCAGACAATCACTTACTGGTAGAGCTTTTAGGGCGTCCTGTGATGTATTTTCTTGGAAGGATTAGTCAGCAGTTCTACTGCACATCGGAAACAGTTCATTTTAGTCTATGCAGTTTAGCTTCAAAGTCAAGATTCAGTCAAACAATCCTTCTAGTTTTATTTGCCGAAATGTTTATGTAAATTTTGTTGATCTAAATCTCTCATTAATTCAGTCAACTGTACATTGGTATCATTGTATTCAAACATATGTGTTATATTCACTCCAAGAACAAAGCACAGACTTGTTCCTTTGGCAGTGAATTTAAATACGAGGTACTTTCAAAATGAGTCACTGGAAGTTCAGATGATTTTTTTTCACTGCTAATTAAGTTTTATATGCCGATGAAAATGTCAGAACTCAGGAGATTAGTTTTAGTCGCCATTAACTAGTTTAAATTTAGTTTTAGTCTCATTTCTGTCGCACTTTCGGGACCTCATTTCGACCGAGGAGTGTTAATGGTGACATGCCCAGAGAGTTTTAGCTCAACTCATGGGGCTTCAGCTTCATAAGTCAAAGGTTATAGGAACGGTTCCAGCTGACACTTTCTCTTTTCACATGGGCATTTGCCTGGCCTGCCAAACTACATGCTTTTTCATAGATATTTCAAAGACATTTTGTGTTGTGTGTTTGTCTTGAAATTCATTTTCCTTCTTAGGTTGTAACCTTCATCACAGTCGGAAAACATTATTTGAATGTTTGCAGGGAGTAAACCGTTTCTGGCTTTGAAAACAACTACTGCAGTTTTTAATTTAACCAATTCTGAGAATTTAAGAATCTGCGACGGTACAAATAATGGGTTGGTGGGTTGACATTTGTGAAGTGAAGGCAATATAAGTGTTGAAATGAGTGATTGAGGCCCCGACATCACCTCCTGATCAGAGCGCTTTGAGCTTCTAAGAATATGACTTGACAATATACTAAAGAGGGACAAAACTAATTTCATCCCATTGCTAGAAAAAGAAAAAATCGGGTATGGTGCCTTTAGGCGAAATAAAACTCAGCTCCAGACATCCTCATGGACAGTCAATCATAGAATTTGTTTTCGCACGGCTCAATATCGCGGCAGCAGTTGCCTCACAGGGATTTCCGAGCGCTGCTAATTTGATCAAACAGAAACCGACAAACAAATGTAATGTACAAATGTCAAACAGTTCGAGAGCGACGCAGCAGATGGAGGATTGTCCCCGGGCGTCCCCTGTTCTCACACCCCCATCTCCACAAGAAACTACTAAAAAGAAGAATAAAAACAACTTAGGAGAGAACGGAAAAGAGAGAGTCTCGTAGGAAGTTGAGATGCACACAAAAAATGTGGTCTATTTCACAGTTTCACCTCTGAAACCGGGTCTGTGCTATACATATACGCTTGCCCCAATTTATTTCTGTCCATTTCTCTACAGCACAAACTTTTAAGACTGTGGGATAAAGAGCCGTCAAAAAAAAAAGAGACAAGAAGAGAGAGGTATCGCTTTTTCACTTCGTTTTTAGTTTAGGACCGTCTGAGAAACACATAACCTCTACTGTTCTTATCTCATTTCATCACGTTTCTGGTCTTCTATCTTTGACCACGCTCTGGACGATACCGGGTCTTGTTATAAATGAAAAATGGCTGCTCCCTGGTCCGTGCAGACAGCTGCTTCATCATCTGCGGATCCCTGGAGAAGCTGTGCCTTCATCACGCTCCAAACAACTTCTGAAGCACAATGACACGGAGGGCAGAGGCGTCCGGACGCCGGGGGTGGTCGTTAGATACCTTTACTTTTGTTTTATGTTGTACTAAAAAGCCACACCGCAGAACTTTATATGTTGCTACATCAGTGCTGTGACGGTCAAAGTGCTTGATTCCATAGCTTGAGTAAAAGTAGATATTTTGTCAGTTAAAGTACCAGAGTGTTTCAAGGTATAAGTGTAATCTCAATATAACGTTGTTCCCTCTTCAAAGACAGACCTGGAGTAATATTTCACAACATTCACCCAGTTTGGCGTTAATCCTCGGACAAAGCTGCTAAATGTAGCTGTTTCTTCTAGGGATGGCCGATATATCGGCGCCGCCGATATTATCGGCCGATATTTGTCATTTTCCCCCATATCGGTATCGGTCCGATATGGGAAAATATCGGCCGATATATATTTTTTTTTTAATTATTTACTACACCGTAATGTCATAGCGCACCTGAATGCAGCAGCAGTGTAGACGGCTAAACTGACCTGACTGGGGCAACAATTTATTCAAATGATCTAAAATAAACAGTGGCTCCTAAAAATAAAGAACCTCCAGCATAAATTCACACGTCTCCAAAAGAAAGTATGTTTTTACTAAGTTTAAACAAAGTGGAGCGGACACTTGGACACCACAGAGATGCAGAGCCACAAGTTACTGCTGCAACAAACTGGACTAAAACTGCCCCATGGACATGATTCTGAGTCAGGATTAACAGGAATCATTTTCTGATGGATTATTTGTCGCTACATCTGACGTGAGTTTTGCAAAAGTTTCTCCGTCCTGACGCCAGATTTATAACTTTGTTTGTTAGCGCTAGCATAGCTGCTAACAGGCTATAGGCTACAACACGTAAACATGACCTTTCTGTCATCATGTAGGTCTAACTACAGTGATGATAATGTCAGTATTCACGTTTACTCTGCCCACTTTTGTCATGTTAATGACCCGTGAAAACGAGGCGTTATGTCGCATTTTCGCGCATATTTAATTAGACGCATTTGCGATCGTTTGCGCATTTATCATTGAAAACAAAGCAGATCAGAGCTCATGCTAATCTTGTAAATCTACTGTTTGCTTTTTGCCAGCTCTAAACCAACTCTAAATATTCAGTCTGGCCTCATAAGTTCATATAAGGTGCTGTTAAAGTGACATTATGATATTTCCAACTCCAAAGCTTCATACAGAGCAGTGTGTCCTTTATCAGATTTGTTTAAAGTTAAAACATGTAGCTTAAACAACATGGTAGGCTACATATTTTAATAAAAAATGCAATAAATAGTAGCCTAGCATATTCCCAGTGTCAGTGTTTCCCATTAATAGAGGACATGGGTGAAAGTATAATAATAAGTAGGTCTGAGTAGATATTTAGCCAAAAACAAAATGACATTTCACTCCAACATTGCAATTGGTCTTTTTAATGTTTTTCTAATAAAAAGGATTGTTTCATCCTGGTGTGTGAGATGTGTCCCAGGCATAAGCATAAGACATTCCAATAATGGAACAATTTACAAACTTTACCACATTTGAGTAAGCCTTTCTATTGATTTTTAACGTTGAAATAAATATCGGCAAATATCGGATATCGGCCACACCAGTGAGGCAAATATCGGATATCGGTATCGGCAGAAAATTTTCATATCGGACCATCCCTAGTTTCTTCTTCTACGGCGTCAGCGCCTCGTTCTGTACTTCCTGATTACAACTGCATCATTGTTCAAACCCCATAACTGTCCTCCACAATTCAATAGCCCATAATCCAATATTATCGATTTTGTAGTGTGTTTATTACGTTTTATACAACCTGGAAGATTTCCTTTTTTTTTTTTTTTTTAGATATTACTCCTATAACTGCCAGCAGGAGGAGCCCACCAGCTCTTTCACCTGCATTATATTGTTACTATTTAATTCTAACATGAGATAATGAGATTTCAGATTATTAAATGTAAAATATCAAAGCCAAAAGAAGGTCTATCTTTTAGCTCAATATGCATGACATGGCCACTTTCAAACAAAAATGTAACACAAAGGGCTTTACAGATTACACTCTTCCCATCCCTAAATATACAGCGAAAATTTGTTTTATGAAGGTGTTGCGAATAATAACATTGTGGCTTCAAAAACAAAGACTTTCTATATGGCAACAGATAGAGGACAAACCATCTTAGCCATCAGTGACATTGACAGCACATCTGCACTTCTATCCAACCCAGAGAGCAAAGCTGGTTTGGGCCACTTGAGGCCTACATCAGGCACATTCATGTGGCCCACATACCGCCTGGACGATCTATTCTACACAGTCTTGATGAAGTATTTTAGATGCATTTTTCTTTTGCTCGGTACATATACAGTGGGACACATATGCATTTTCCCCCCACTATCTGACATGAAACCAGAATTATCTTTTGCATTTTTAGGTCAATTAGGATTTTCAAAATTATTTCTATTTGCTAAATGCCAGAAGAGATAGATTTTTCTACACAGTTTTATATTAAATTTTTACAAAGCCAAAAGTTTACATACATTTCATTAATATTTCGGAGCATTGCCTTTAAATTGTACATTTTGGATCAAGCATTTTGAATTTCCTTCCACAAGCTTCTCACAATATAGCTGGCAGGAGTTTTGGTCCATTCAGAAGCCACATTTGTGGGCCACCTTGCGTGCACATGCCTTTCCAGCTCTGCTCATACATTTTCAATTGGATTGAGATCAGGACTTAGTGATGACCACTTCAAAACATTGACTTTCTTACCCTTAAGCCACTCTGTAACCAGTTTGGCAGTTTGCTTTGGGAATTGTCCATCTGGAAGACCCATCCTGGCTGATGTCTTGAGATGTTGCTCCAATATTTCCACAGTGTTCTTTCTTCATGATGTCATCTAGCCGGCTGCATATATGGTTTGACCCAAAAAAAATTGCTACAAAAGGTTTTTCAATGGTTTTCTGTAGTATCAGGTGTGCTTATTAACATACTAAAAGTCTACCAAAATCTGACCACTGGAAAGGTCTAATTTTCAAGATGGCGTCCAAGAGGGTGGCGAGATCCTTAAAATGCCCATTACTCCTTTATTATTCATCCTAGACAAGTCATTTTGGTGTCTAACCCCATGTTTTGGGTGTCTAGGAATCCAATGGGCTTGTTCAAATTGTAGTCACATGATCACATAATTATGATATACAAATCGTGGACAAAGACTCTATATATTAACATTAGCGAGTTGTCATGGCAACGGCACACATTTTCAATGCAACCTTTGCTTCCCAGAGGCTTAGAGGGGCAGGGATGGGCTCGTTTTAAAGCCCCAACCCTCCTCTTCCCAACGCAATAAAAGGTACGTCATTTACTCACGGAGATATTCACTAAAGTCTGCGAGGTGAGCGACCACGTCGGCCCTGACATGGTAGATCTGGAAGGTTAAAACCCTTCCAGGTCCACCATGTCAGGGCCGACGTGGCCTCTCTGTTATCTTAGCACTTTATCAGTTTGCATATTTACATTATAGTGAAAGGATTACAATTACAAAGTGATTACAAATCTTAATTATTTTTGAAGAAATACCTTTGATTTACACCAGATTTACAAATAGTCACACTGTTCCTCCCATAAAGGTGGATTATGTGGATTGGCACAATTATCCACTTGACGTGGTCCACACGCAGGTGTGCGTGGTAGTCCACATCCTCTGCAACTACACCGTGGTGGTCGGCAGGCAGTTGTGCATAAATATCTCATTCTTCTGGAACTCTATAACTTCGGGAAGTTATGTCACAACCTGTGAAAGCGTGAATAAACAGTAACTGAGAACACAAGTCACCCCCAAGACTTGTTTCATCTCGTTGATATTTTATACTTTAGGAAGTGTGGATTTGTCCAAATGAAAATAGAAGTCCCCGTTTTTCATCTCAGCCTAGTAGAGAAGAAGAATATGTAAGTCTGTATCTTGGTCTATCAAGATCCTGGGCTGATATTGGGACACCTGCATTGCAGCCTTCACAACGTCCATGTCTGCATCTCCTGTGCTGATAACATTGCAGCTGTTCTTCTGCAGTTCCTCAGTCACAAGATCAATAAGTTCTTGTTTGTTTCATGGTCTGCAAAGAAAATCTTCTTTTCCCACACACTCAATTTTGCACTGAAGGATCTTCACTGTAGCCATCACAAACTACAGTTGCTTTACCTTAATGACGTATCAAGCAAAGAATGTCATAAATGTCATTTGCTCAGAGTGTATTACCAGATTATGGTGTGGATCGGAAAGGGGAGTGACATGAATGTGGTGGATGGGGATGGAAACCTGGTCTCACCATACCCTCATGCTCACTTCGTAAAGAGAGTCTTCTTCTTGTGGATTTTCCCAATTGTGCTCCGTTTTCAGGAGGGAGGGGTGAACTCCTTTTAAAGTTTTAAATGATTGGATCTGATTTTACCCAATCGCTAGCGTTTAGTCGTGAAGTAATGAGTGAAGCAAAGCTATCAAATGCTCGACGTCACCTACAACATCTGCCTCCCCCGCCCGCTGAATGGTAGGTTGAAATTTAACTGATGCAACGCAGCCACTGAAATCAGACCCAGACGTTCATGTAGGGAAATTATAATTGACTGGAGTTTATGGATGGCTAAGGTCAGGCCAGTTTGTGCCAGTTCTGACCGTTAAACCTGCTGCCCTGAAAAGTCTCCTGTAGATGGTCCACTGTAATTGCACAACTGCCTGCCGACCACCACGGTGTAGTTGCAGAGGATGTGAACTACCACGCACACCTGCGTGTGGACCACGTCAAGTGAAAAATTGTGCCAATCCACATAATCCACCTTCATGGGAGGAACAGTGTGACTATTTGTAAATCTGGTGTAAATCAAAGGTATTTCTTCAAAAATAATTAAGATTTGTAATCACTTTGTAATTGTAATCCTTTCACTATAATGTAAATATGCAAACTGATAAAGTGCTAAGATAACAGAGAGGCCACGTCGGCCCTGACATGGTGGACCTGGAAGGGTTTTAACCTTCCAGATCTACCATGTCAGGGCCGACGTGGTCGCTCACCTCGCAGACTTTAGTGAATATCTCCGTGAGTAAATGACGTACCTTTTATTGCGTTGGGAAGAGGAGGGTTGGGGCTTTAAAACGAGCCCATCCATGCCCCTCTAAGCCTCTGGGAAGCAAAGGTTGCATTGAAAATGTGTGCCGTTGCCATGACAACTCGCTAATGTTAATATATAGAGTCTTTGTCCACGATTTGTATATCATAATTATGTGATCATGTGACTACAATTTGAACAAGCCCATTGGATTCCTAGACACCCAAAACATGGGGTTAGACACCAAAATGACTTGTCTAGGATGAATAATAAAGGAGTAATGGGCATTTTAAGGATCTCGCCACCCTCTTGGACGCCATCTTGAAAATGAGACCTTTCCAGTGGTCAGATTTTGGTAGACTTTTAGTATGTTAATAAGCACACCTGATACTACAGAAAACCATTGAAAAACCTTTTGTAGCAATTTTTTGGGGGTTAGGTGTTTTTTTTTCATATATGCAGCCGCCTAATCTAGGAAGAAGAAGAGGAAGAAGAAGAAGAAGAAGAAGAAGAAGAAGAAGAAGAAGAAGAAGAAGAAGAAGAAGAAGAAGAAGAAGAAGAAGAAGAAGAAGAAGAAGAAGAAGAAGAAGAAGAAGAAGAAGAAGAAGAAGATTTATATAGCGCCTTTCAATGGCAATTTCTTGGCAATGGAGGCACGGTCCTTTTCTTCTCTCTTGATGAAACTACAAACTCTCCAGCATGAATGCCACCTAAGCCGCATGTAGGTGCCTGTGTTAACAGGCTACATACAAGTCACTGCCATTTAGATTTAGTAGAATTCGTAGTTATGATGTCTTGGCACGTATCTCGCCGCTGATGTCACGTAAAATAGCTAATCTCTGTTTGCAGGTCGACAGATTGCTCCTAATCTGCATCTTCCTTTTGGGATCACGCTCCAAATCCCAACAGTAACCCATATGGAAGAACAACTTGTGTTCTTCTGAGGTCTCCTAATGCTTTCTTCATGTGATGGACGTACAGAATGACAGAGCCCTACGCAAACACAGACTGTGCCAGCCCCAATCCAGATGTGCGATGTTTATGGAAACATGTCATCCGCTGTGCATCCTCTGAGGCTCTGCTCGTGCCACCCAGTGTATCGATACGCCGTACTGTAATGATCTATGAGCTTTTGCTTGATTAGACTAACAGAGGTGCGTCTGAAAACAGATGTTATTTCAGATGTCCTGGTATTTAAGCACTTTTCACCCATCAATCTCTTTATCTTCCAGAATACGGGCATAGTGGTGGTGTGCTGTCAAAGCCTTCTCTGCAGCCCTAAACAATTTTCCAACAACCCAAATGTATTTGATTACAGATAATATTATTCAAAATACTACTTTCTCTACATTTGCAAGCATATTGTCATCCAATCAGAGTTTTTTTGCTCTTTGTTGCAGAGGGCGGAGAGCTCGCTGCTTTGGCCTTCAGATTCAATTCTGCAGGAGCTCCTCCATATAAAACAACGAATACAGCCACCCATGGGTTTACAGCAGGCGTCTCAGACATGCGGCCCGCGGGCCAAATGCGGCCCGCGAGGTAATTTTTTGCGGCCCGCGAGATAAATACTTATTTATATTATATGCGGCCCGCCGGTAAATCACATTAAACACGTTAGAACTACATTTCCCATGAGGCACCGCGCGGTAGCGCCAACGCTGCTGCGGACGCAAGAATGTAAACATCAGACAGGGGAAGGGAGATGCGCCGCTGTCCCTGAATGCATCTCCCACGCACCAAAACAACAGCGCGTGGTTCCAGCAGCTACACCATGGAGAAGTTAAGGCTTATTTACAACCTTAGACACGTAAAACAAGCGGCGGTGGGCGCGGGGCAGGTGGAGACAGGCCTGTGTTTGTGGATTATAAAGTTTTTCCAACTGGAGCTGAGGCCTGACCAGACGAGTGAGAATCATTGGATAAAGAGGTTTGAGCAGCAAGTTCTACGACGGATCCTCAGGAGATCGAGTGCACAGTGAGTGTAGTGTTTTTATGTTTATTCTGTGCAGTAAAGTCAGCCCTTAATGTGCGGCTGTTGCACGGACTTATCTGACATGAAGCGCGTGCGTTTGTTGATGCGTTTGCCCGTGTTACACGTTGACAGGAGCGGGGTTGAACTGGTGTGACTGTCCCATAGACTGAAAAACTATTGCTATTCTTCAGTTTATGGACAAGCCCAACGCTGATGGTCTATTCACTTTTTGTTTATCCCGATTTGGCGAGAGCTCAACGAGTCAGGGAGAGCACGGCGGAGCGAGACGTTCCTGCTCCGCCTCCTCTGGTGAGCGCGGCAGGCGATCTCGTCCACATTCGCCCAATTCTTGGCAGATTTTTTGACAGAACGCGACAATTCCCAATAACTCGCAGCAGCGCGCCACCGCACGCAGCAGTGCAGGAGGCATATTCGTGACCGTGCGTAATAATTCGTGCCATTAATCGTAACACGCAGCAACAGTTCGTGGCGGCGCGTGGAACCTCTACCAATTCCACTCACATTCGTAATCCTGGGCCACGAATGTGGATTCGTGGCATTCGTAACGCATCGTGCCCATGTGTAAACCCAGCATTAGGACATTGCAAAGTAAACACATTGCAATGCATAGTGTTTAAAAGCGTCACAACAGTAAAGTGAGGAGCCTTTTCTCTCAGAGCTACATTATCAGGTCAATGAATTTAATCTTTATTAAGGACACATGTGGGAACACATGATCCATAGTTACATTACAAATAGAGAATATGGAAATGTATTAAAATACTGCAAATAATGACAGCAACATTGACAGTAAAAAATATAAGCCCCATCAGTTCTAACTGTGGATCAGAAAAAGGCCTGAGGTCAGTGACCACATTATTTACATGAATCTCACTGAGCTGATCTCAGACACTCCAGAGTCTGGAAAAGTGTCCAAGTCGACACATTCATGGATGTGTTTATTATATGACAGGGTGAAAATTAACACAGAGCAAAACAAGTTTGAAGCTGATGCTTTTTGCTGGTGCCCATGATCAGCTCCAGTCCCTGGTTGGGCTTTTCTACATTAAATTAAAATGACATTTGTACATTTTGCATTTCTTTAATGGGCTCACAGAGAACTGGACCTGACTCCTGAAACATCACTGATGCCCTGAACCAAAATGGGATTAATTACAAAAAACTAATTGTCTAAGTCTGTAATTTCAAATTTAGAAGCTCAGCAAATGTTTGGCTGATTGGAAACCTCTGGAAGCTTAAAAATGTGCAGATAGGTAATGTACAGTCTATTTTAAGTTATATTATAGCAAACAATAAAAAGTTGCTAAATCATAATTGACTTAATATAAAAGGCTTCGTCAGTTGCGGCCCCCGACCAACACTGGGTTCGCATTTTTGGCCCCGGGTCCAAATGAGTTTGAGACCCCTGGTTTACAGGGTTACATGTCCCCTGGGCCCGCTGGTTGGCCCAAGGGGCATTTCAATGGACAAAGCCACTGTCAATCAATCACACAGCGAGAGCCGGCGAGCTGTCTTTGAAAGGACCCTCAAATGCTTGCTGCTAAAACAGGGTTTTTTACAGGCAGAAGCAAGACACATGTAGTGCTTTATTAATGCCATTTTAATGCGCAAATATTATGTTAATGCCACAAACGTGCAAACATTTCATCTGACAGGGAAAGAATTGGACAAAATGGGAAACTTAAGAAAAAAAAAGTGGTAGTTTTGAGCTCAAACTTCAACTTAATGTTTTTTGAAATTTGGATTTAAATGGTCTGTAGGTTTGAGGTGAGGAGAGACCAGAAAGCCCTTCCCACTTTGCAAAATGTGGAGAGCAGGAACAGAAGTTTCAAAAGTAAATGATCAAGCTCCTCCCCTTCCTCCTGATTGGACAGGTTGGTCGTCTCATTGGTCGACGCGGGAGGATACTAGACTCTGATTAGTTGCTGAGAACTCGGAAGGAGGGACTTAAAAGCTTTTAAAAGTATATACATATATTAATACTTATTAGTTGTTTGATTTTGCACATTTTATAAAATTTGTAATAGATTTAGACTTCCAGACTATCACTTTAATGCAAGTTTGCACAATTTATTTAATGGCTTTTAATGCTTGTTAATGCCCCGTGGACATCCTGTATAATATGAGGCACAGTTGATTGATTTGTGTAAAATGTCCGATGTTTATTTGCACTAACTAGTCAACACTGTTTCTCTGTGTGGCCTGAAAACGGCTTTGTGTCCGTGTGGAAACTGATTTTCTCTTGACGTATGTAAACTACTGCGAGAGAAGGTCATGGCGGCGCTCACGGGAACTTCCGGAATAAGGTGGATAAAGAGATTGCGCCAACCAGAGCAATAGAATAGCATAACAATTTGAAAGTCAAATTGTTACCCATAAAAAAGTAATTTTCCTATCACCTTCATTACATCATTGTTACCATTTAAACCCACGACTAATCTTTTTCCGGTAAGTCAAACAAAACATTACGCTTGATCTTTTATCTAAACCAGATCAAACACAACAACTGCTTTCCACTGCAGTATCACAGTACCACAAAAATCTTCCATTGTCCATGTAAACTCCAAAACGCCCAAAAGTTCCATGACGATCACTGTGAATGACCAAAGTTAAACCCCCGCCTTAACCGAGCACATTTTCTCCAGTTTGGCGTCACCCAAATCTAACAGCTTTTTCAAAGAAAGAGTCAAAATGGGATGTAAACAAGGATGAAAACGCAACCCAAAAAAGGCTTGGTCTTAGCTTTCAAATGAGGCTGGCCTATAGGCTGTGAACTCTCCAGTCAAGAAGCTTTTAGCCTGTTAGCTTAAAGTGGGGGCTAAGATGTAGTTTTAAAGCGATTTGAACTTGCGTGCCCAGGTCGCCGCGGTGTCACTCCAACGCCCCAGCACCTCTGAACAGATGGTTTCCCTCTCTCCTCCTCTCACCTCGTCGCGTCGGGTTTGTTCCATTCCTACAGCGGGCATCTGTTTCAGAGTACGCGTTTGTGCAAGGACTCACCAAGGGCACTGTGGGCGACCGTGCCGTTGTCGCCACAGTGGGATGGGGAAGTGAGCTCAGGCCGTTTGAATGTGGCCTGCTCTGGTTAAAACGCCACATTAAAAGAGGTTTTGTGGCATCTACGATTTTCCACCCTCTTCGCTGCGGGAGATTTGCAGCCCGAGGCCTCGTGGAAACGGTGGGATAATGTTCTGGTGAGTGACAAAGACATGGGAACGACTACTGTGGGCTGTAATGGTGTGTGTTACATTTTTGACATTCTTTTGGACGAGATTGTGATTTGGCTGTTTTTAGACTCACCTGGAGTATCTTCTAAAAACATGGACCCCAGGAAGAGTAGTCTTTGCGTTGGTAAAGACTAATGGGGATCCTTAAATAAAGAAATAAAGAAATAAGAAAACAATTCAATTGGACTTACTTTTTGGGCAGATGCCAAGGGGTTCCCAAACTGTTCGGGCTACGACCCCCATCATCACAAGACCAACAACTTCCCTCCCTCCACTCCATCCATTTTCTTCCACTTGTCCATTGCCGGGTTGTGGGGGTAGCTGTCCAAGCTTCCCAAATCACATTGCACCAGCCCCTTATGGCTCCTCCTGCAGGTGGTGGGTCCACGGGAGGACAGCCTCACGATTAAACGGGCCTGTTGGCCTCTCATAAGGGGCTTCTGAACCACTCTTTGTGTGACCCGTCACCTAGGACCTGTTTGCCATGGGAGACCCTACAAGGGGTACGAAGTCCCCGACAACAGAGCTCCCAGGATCATTCAGGTGCTCAAACCCCTCCACCACGTTAAGGTGGTGGTTCCACTGTAAAATATAATTAGTATTTATAATAAATTTAGGTGCACAACATTCAACATTGCTTTATTCATGTCTGATTTGACATTTCAATGAAGGTTCTTGAGTCATCTTCTGCACTCTGTCGTTGAAGTGTCGAACGTTTCGCCGCTCATCCAAAAGGCTTTGTCAGCTCACTAAAGTTCAGTTCAGCCTGCAGTCCAGACAAAGACCATAGGGAGGAGTTCAGCTTGTCTTTGTAGTTCTAAGCCCTAACGACTTATCTCACACCTGCGTTCAGTCTGAATGGTCCTAATCTCATCTGATCACTGCTAAGAACCTTCATTGAAGATGGACGACTCATGTATGACTGAGAGCCTACACAGACATCAAAATAATCGTTATGAATTCTAACCCCCCGATGAGTCCCGACAACTGCCTTGGGAACCCCTGTCCTGTAGCACACCATAATGGCAATCACTGAAAAGGCCATCTGCACAAAAAAGTAAGTCCAGTGGAATTATTTGCACCTAGAAGATATAATTAACTGCCAGGATGACTGAGAATTTGAATTGTTTCATATCTGGAGTAGTTTGTGCTTCATTCCAGCAGTTTGTAGTAATCCTGTTCACTTTGGATGTTTCTACTCCGACGTGCTGCTGAATCCAGTCTGTATTCCTGGATTTAGTTGCTGACCTCCACGTTTGTCCATCACCAGACCTGTTTCGAGCTCAAAGTGTGGCAATCATGACGCAATTTATTTTGCAGCATGCCATTAGATACATTTGAAAGCTTGTTTTCACTGTTGCCTGCACAGGGTGCTCCAGGCCTATCGTAAATCGTAACAAGCCCTCAGTCACTCAATCATTTCTGTCTTTTCGTTACATAGACGTTATTTCAAATTTAAAAATGTCGAGTAGAAATGCGAGGCAGTCCAAAGACTCTCTAACAATCCGACCACTTTATGGTTACGAGTGGGACTTTAATTATGGGGAGCAAAGAGAAGCACATCTCTTCTGCTGTGGGTGGACATTTCTGAGCATGTTTCCTATAATGAACATATTCCACCCCCACACGGTTTGATGTATATGATGGAGAGAAGAGAAAATGCCAGGGCCGTAGCTCAGTAATGATGTGGTTAGGGGATGGATAGGTTTGATTGGTCCTGAGCGAGGTGCTCATGAGGGCTGTCGGAGCACAGCCAGCTTTGGTTTCCTGACACAAACTGACCAGCACCTCTTGTTTACCTACCTTGACATTATTACTAAATACTAGGGGGGTAACCGGGCAGGCCATGTGACGGTGCTAAGATTTTGGTTCGGCTTTATACGGCAATTAAAACACGCACAGCGCATTTAATTTGAGACTCGTTTGGGAAAAAAGTTTATGACGGATTATGACCAAGATTGGATCTTTGTGCCTGGTCATCTGCAGGAGAAAACGTTACAAAGCCAGGCAGAGTTTATGGTCTTTTGGTCTTGTGTTTCTGCAGCCTTCAGTTTAGCGGTTAGCGTCTTGTACAATGCTTATCGTCAGATTTTGGCACCGCGGCATGGTGCATTGTGCCTCCCCAATAAATGAATGTATGAAAGTTTCCAAGTTCCACGTTTTGGCATTTTCATACTTGATTTTCAGGAGAATAGAAGGAAAGTGACTATTTCGCAAACAGTCTGGGCTGGGACTCAAACACACTTTTAACAAACCCCACAATAATTTTGAATAATAAAATGTGTTGCATTTAGTAGGTTGGTAAAGGCTGTTCATTTTCATTCTAATAACTTTGAGGTATAGTATAGTAAATCAAATGTTCACATTCTGATTCTGTCTGGATCATTCTCGTCACAGACACAGTTTGAGTCGTTTTGATCGAGGTCTGTATTTTTGACCCTATAGGGGCAGCATCAAATCCTGTTCTCTGTCCGCCGTGAATCAAAGCTAAAGGAGAAATACCTTATAACTTTTTTCCATCTGAGCGCACTCCCCTGCTCGTCTCTGCAGGGCGCTCTACCTGCCGCAGTGTTCTTCTTAATGGGCTGCACTTACTGTAATGGCCAACCGCTGCACACGTCACACAGCCTCGAGCCGTTCTCCCAGACACACTTTCCGCCTTTTCCAACCAGCAGTAAAAATCTATGACGGATATGGACAAGAATATAGTTAAAACGCAAGAGCTTTTCCGCTGTCTATCACAGAATTGTCTTTTTTTGATCTTCACACCGTGTTACAACCTCATAAAGAACTTACTCAAAGCTGTAATCCAGTTTACTTTGGTTGTTTCTTCTTCTACTACAACAGGCAGCCCTTCCGTGTTTATTAATTTGAAAGTGTCGTCCGCATTTGTCATTAAATCATCACTGGATCTGGGTCATTCTGTGCCCAGACTGATTATTACGGCACCATTGATTTTTGTGACGTAACATGAGCTGTTTAATTCAGTCTGTTCAGTAAAGTCTCATGTTAACAGACTGCAGTTGTCCCACGTTATTTTGTTCATCTGAAGAACATGACATACATGATTAATGTATCTGCATAGGGTTCAATTCTTAACATGAAAACTTTACTGGGGGAGACTTCTGTGTAGATGCTTTAGCCCTGAAGCTAAAGGCTAATGCTAATTTGAAGCTAACCAATGGTAAAATGGTACCAACATTAAGAAACACACTTGGTTTGGCATTTATTAAAATGCCTTCTTTTTTAATCTTTGTTTTTATTTGTTTTATTTTATCGGGGCGGCAGTGGCGCAGAGAGTAGAGCGTGTCGCCTTGGGGGTCCGCGCTTTATTCCGACAACCCATTAATCCGACGTCTTATTATTCAGAAAATGCATATGTAAAACTGAAATTGTCCTTCCCAAAATTAGGTTCAGGCAAGAGTCCACTGACCTGAAGGTTCGGGGCAATGGTTGTATTTGACTCTCTCATCCACAACACAACTGGGTTAAACATTTCGGACTAATGGCACCTCTGCTCAATGGGACTTTCGGAATAGGCATGAGGCATCGGACGAATGGGCTGTCGGACCAACGCCATGGCACCTCGCCTTGTGACTGGAGAGTTGGCGGTTCAAATCGCACAGGTGCACACTGTCATTGTGTCCTTTGGCAAGACACTTCACTCACCTTGCCTCCAGTGTCTGCGTACATTGGAGTGGTTCCTTGATGTAAAGTGCTTTGAGTGTCTACAGCAGGTAGAAAGGTGCTCTATACTGTTGTGCCAATAAGATTACACATCCTGGTGGATTTTTTTTGAGTCCTATAGAGCGCTTTTCCAGACGTTCAAGAGTTGCTTTACATTTTCGTGCATTATTCATTCACTCCATACTCAGTGGTGGTAAGCTACTATTGTAGCCACAGCTGCCTTGGGGCAAGCTGACAGAAGCGAGGCCACCATCAACGACTCACTCACACACAACATTCACCAGGTTTTCTGGTGCTACCAAACGGTCTCCCATCCAAGTGCCGACCAGGCCCTTCCCTGCTTAGCTTCCGAGGTCTGAAGGGATCGGGCAGAGCAAAGGCGGTATGGCCTATGGCAATCAGCGTGACTATAAAAGGTGTGGGAGTTTTTGGGCTCCTGACACTGATGTTTCACATTTCTGTGTCATGGATAAAGCAAAAGAATTGTCACGGGATCTACGAGAAAAGGTGATAGAATTGTATAAAACAGGAAAGGGATATAAAAAGAAAGGCACTGATGATGCCAATGTACAGTGATAGAACTCTGACCAAGAAGCGGATAATTAGGGGCTCTGTTGAAACCCTCAAATCACTTGTACTGAAATCCAGGACTCCCTCAAAAAAGTGGCATGGCTGTTTCCAGTTGCCAGAAGAAAGCCAACACATTTCACACAAAGCAAAGTCAGCTTTTTTCAATTCACATAATGCGATTTCCAATATTAAATTTAACATTTCCTTCAATAAAACAACCCACTGGAGAGAGTTTAGATTGTTATCAGCCAAGGAGACCTGTTTGAGTTGGACATGAGGATGTTTTGGTACAACTCAGCGATGAATGGAGCATTTATCCTGGGCTTGAATGAGAACCAAGAATGTGAGAAGTTTGTTTTTACTTATAGGCCCATATATAAAGGCTGGGTATTGTTCCAAGTCTTCTTTTCAACACCAGCATCATTAAAGAGCTGTAGAAAAGAAAAATAATGGCCACAAGTTCAGTGTGATAGTAATTCTTTGAGCAAAACGATTCACTAGAGTTTAAACCGCTACTTTTTCATCCTTAATGAGTTGAAACTGCTACTTTTATCATTTATTTTGCATGGACGGCCCAGCACCAAAATATTTCCTACAACAGTATCAAAAATTAACCACAGCGATACTGGCATTCATTGATATTTGACAATCCCAACCTTTTGAATCACAGACTTGACTGCCCACTGAGGATTCAATGAAGCAGGATGCGCTTGTTGTATAAGGTGAATTCTTCTGTAAGTGTAGCATTTATTAGCTCATAAAGTTTGTGTCTGCTGCGAACATTAGTTATACTTTGACCAGACGCAGTAACTTTACCACCGTCACTGCTTTTTCAATTAAAATTGGCACTGGTGGACTGTTATATTTGTGTCCTGTGTGCCAAGAATGCGTCGTCTTTAATGGACAACGGAGGCCTGACAGTGTTAAAAACAGAAGTTCCTTTTCAGTAGCTGATCTCGAAAGATGCCAACGTGACATTCTTTTGATCAGACAAAAGGTTTGAGAGATGATCAACAGATGGATTAGTGCGGCGTTGGCAGTGATACCGTCGCTGTATCGGACTGTTGTGGTGAAGAGGGACTTGAGAAAAGACAAGATTGTGGATACAGAGAGCTATACTACAAAGCTGGTTGAACAGAACCTGGATTTGTTCCTCTAACCTCTCCTCTGATTGGTCCAGAGCAGGTTTTGAGCTAATGGCATGTTTCCATGGAGATCCAACCTGCTAGATCTGGTTTTGTATTAGACCAGAGTTAACGCTAAACTTTCAACACTGCCCTTCTAAATGAGTTTCCTTCGCAGGTTGGCTGCGTGAGAGATAGGGTGAGGAGATCAATTACCCAGGAGGAACTCAGAGTAGAGCTGCTGCTTCCTCACATTGAGAGGAGCCAACTGAGGTGGCTCGGGCTTCTGTTTCGGATGCCTCCCGATTGCCTCCCTCAGCAAGTGTTCTGGGCTTCCTGAGGGAGGCGATGAGGAGGCCCCTGAGAAGCCCCAGGACACGAAGCCCCAGGACACGCTGGAGGGACTCTATCTCTGAGCTGGCCTGGTGTCGCCTTAGGGCCAGAACAGCTGGAGGAAGTGTGCTTGGATAAAGAAGTCTGGGCATCTCTGCTCAGACTGCTGCCTCTGGGACCCGGCCTTGGATAAAGTGTAAAGAAAATGGATGATGTTACTTTTCTCTTGACATGCTTTGGCTGTGTGGAAGTCTTCTTCAGAGTATGGTTATAGCTGAATGATTAGACAATTGTGCATGTTATAGGTTGATGGGGAAGACGGCGGAGGAACAATGCTAACACCCCAACCCTCTCTGCTGAGGATATTGCCCACTCTAAACAAGCAGTATAAAAGCTACAGTCCATCCAGAACACCGCTGCTCTCGTCATAAAAATAATATATATATATATATATATATATATATATATATATATATATATATATACATATTTAATGACATATTATTCCAGTGCTCAGGTCTCTGCACTGGCTTCATGTCGCTCAGAGAATAGACTTTAAATAATCTCTGCTTGTGTAAAAGTATCTTCGTGGTCTCGCACCATCATCTCTGACATGTTGGAGCCGACCATCTCAGCTCTGAGAACTTCAGGAAGGGGTCTCCTGTTGTTCCCACAGACAGGCCTAAACACCGTGAAGTTGTGCTTCAAATCCAGGCTGAAAACAGTCGTATTTATGTATACATATGACACTGAAAGTAACAGTATACTTGACTTTTAAAATACATTTTTGGCTTCCCTTGTGCAGTTTTGTGTAGCCCACTTATACTACATGTTTTTTGTACAGATTGTGCGCTATGAAATGTTCTGAAAAACGTGCTTCACCAATCAACTGCTCTGCCAGAACAGCACAGGATCCTATAACTCTGTGCTCTGCCTTGCATCCAAAATGGAGATGGATATTGTTCTTGCATTGTTTTAATAACATCATCTCCAGACCATCTGAACCAAAGCTGATCAAATCCATGTGACTTGTGGCTTAATCTTCCTTTATTCCACACTGTACATTATTGTGCTGCTGTAGTGTGTCCAATCTCTCCATAAAGACCTTATTGTTTGGACATGTTTGACACTGATCTCTTTCGCGGTCCAGGCCTGCGCTGGGAGCTTCAGTCCGTCTGTCTCTACACGGTGCGCGCTTACAGCCGACTTTATTTTCATTACTGGAGTCGGTATCCTCCAGACCTCTCGGGGTTTTGCACTATGGGGCCGTGTTTTTCCTTGTCGAATGCTACTGTTTAGCTAAGAGGCCCCGGATTTTGGAACAGGGGCTGCAGTAGCGGGAGGTGAGGAGGGTTCCCCCAGTGAGCGGCAGAGGGTCGTGTGGAGCAGGCAACACCTCTGTCTGTTTCTCATTATCTCTGAACCTACGATTTATAGGACGTTCCGTGCGCAGAAGAGGCCTGCTGCACAGATGGAGGGGTTTGGGCTAAAAGGAGGTTTGTTGTACGTGTTGTGCTAGCAAGAGTTTTCGAAATCAGTCGTCACTCAACTGGTGGGTCGGGCCCAAAAGTTTCTGTGGGTCAGTGGCAAGCCTTTCCGGGAACATTATTTTACAATCGTGTAAAAAAAAAGGATGGTTTACGTCCGTTCAAGTGATTGTTTTCATCATGATTTTCGCTTTTTGGGCTTATCTAAAGCTTATTCAACTATAATTTGTGGGGGGAATACAATATTTTGTGTTATGCAAGACAAATTAATTTTTATTCGGGTGGCAGCGCGCCATCCTAACATGGTGGTGGGTCCCAATACCAAGGCAGTTGAGAATCACTGGTCTAAATGATTGTGTTTTCGGCAGCTTAGATGAGATGCTACTGTATCATCAGTCTGGTAATACACATGTGTCACCTTAAAACAGCTGCTAAAACACACTGACCAAAAAAATATAGGTCACAGGCTCTGATATTTGATTGTAGCGCCTTCATCTCTGATTACAGCACGCATTCACTGTTTCATTGAGCCTCTGTGTGGAGCCCAGTGGCCTGTCATAGTCAAGGGCCTATCAGAATTAAGGAAAAATGTGTGTACCTGGAGTAGGCCCACCCTACCTGGCCCAGAGAATACATGTAGGAGTAGCAGGGTTAGGGTTTTTGTGGGATTTCTGGGGGGGCCTACAATTCTGTTTAAGCCCCGGGGCCTATGGGTACATTAAGGTGGGCCTGCGTGCTCCTCCCGTACACTATAAAAGGTGCTCCCTCTCTCTTGCTCGGCCCTCCTGACCCCTCCCCTCTGACGTCACAGGCCGGCAAGAGCGGAGTGATGGCCATCGTGAGCTCAGCCGTTGCATGTTATTGTGGTTATTGAAGAAGTAAACGCGTATGCTCGGTGAGTTGCGATTTTAGTAGTCAGCGGATCTCATTCTTTGGACACATAGGGCCCAATCTTGTGTTTCTAAATGCAGACTATAGCGTAACCTTTTTCCGCCTAGGAGGGGCGCAATGTGAGATGTTGCCGCTCCCCAGAACTGGCGCATTAAGCCACTTTTCCACTGGCAGACACTGCACAGCCCAGCGCCCCTGAACCGAGACCAACGTGACGTGAACAGACGCTGGCTTCTGATTGGCAAACAAAAGAGAGGACAGCCCTCACTATTAACATGCAAGTCATACGAGAAAATCAATCATGTTAAACATATTTTAGATGATATCAAGGAATTGTACTTTATTGTTCCGTTGATGAGCAATAAAGCAACTTTATACTTTAACTATCTTGGTCAGAACAATGCTGGAGGAAAACCTGGCACGGTTCAGCCGATCGGAGTCGGAAATCGGATCATCGGCAAATGATTTTAATGTCCTTCCTATATGAAGACATGAGACGAAGCAATATCCATATCAGGAGCAACTAAACTGTACAATAATTCAAAAAATCTCAGTTTGTATCGGCAAAATTGTGGTTGTAGTCCATTTTTTGCTCCTTCCATGTGTCCATCTTAAAAGCAGGAATCCTCAATCCTCTGGGAAGATTAACATCATAAAGTCCAATCAATCGAGGCAGCTGCGTCTTCAGCGAAGTGACTTGGTTCGTTACTTTTTTTGAGCGATAAAGATCCAGCTGTCTCAATTCATCTGACTTCATGACATCTTATAAAAAAAATAGAAGGAAGCGTCAGTGTTTGCGTTATTTTTGTTTTTACAGCGATGATGGAAGGAAAATTTTGGCCGCGCACCATTAAGTCACGCAATTTACGAGTGGTCCGACGATGCCACAACGCCGCTGTAATGTAACGCAGATGTGTGTCGCCGTTTGAACAAATGAGGATGGATCGAGATGTCAGATGAGATCTTTGAGGTTTGAAGGAAATGGCTCATAAACATCTCCCACAGTAGCTTTGGCTTAGCTTCTCATCATTCTAAAGCCACACAACATTACGAGCGCTGATGCAGATCGCTGATTACATGGGCTTTCGGAAACCAGTGGAACATTTTACATGAACTGTTGCCACAATTTTAATGTTTAGCTTTTGCCTTCATCTTTGTACCTGAGTACGGAAAACACACTGATCATGGTTGATTGATTCTCTAAAACAGTTGATTTCACAGTTTTCATGTCAAGTACCGACAACGACAGAAAAAAGCAAAACCACCAATAGAACGAAACCAAGTCATGGATATTTTGGATTTATGATTCTGATACCTCAACGATACTTTTTCCAATACTTAAATATTTGTTATCTCGAAACAGAAAACAATAATGTTCGTTTATTCATACATTTGGGTCATTTATCTGAGGTTAAAAAGAAATAGGCCCGTACACAGGGCTGGACTGGCCATCGGGATTACCGGGAGTTTTCCCGGTGGGCCGACGTACTTTGGGGCCGGTCTGACCCAACGAGAGATCAGGCCCGTATTGCACCGTATCGGCCCACAAGAGATACTGAAAAGAGTTTATTGGAACACCCTTCAGGACCAGCAGAACCTCAGGCCGCTATTTTTTTTTACACATTTTTGACAAATATATGTAAAGAAGTGCATGTTGGTGCAGGTTGTCAGGTGACTTTCCCTCCTGCCCCTTGACTCAGTGCGTGCAGTTTGGAGATAGCTTCTGGTTTCCACTGAAAGGATTTACAATGTTTTGGCATTTTTGGGATTTCTATTTTCACTCTACACCTCTTTAACTCTGCGGTGAGTTTCACCAATTCATTAACTAAACCTACAGTGCGATCAGGGCCGTAGCCAGGATGTAAAAAGCAGTGAGGTCCGGATAATTCTTTAAACCGGGGGGTTTGGGGGTCCTCCCCCAGGAATTTTTTTAAGATTCAGATGTATTTTCCTGTATTTTAAGTGATCAAAAACACTTTTGTCTCATCCTTAAGCTGTTTTCAAAATTTGCTTTTTGTTGCACCGTTTGGGACCAGGAGCCTGAGTGGATGTGTGAGTGAGTGGATGGTGGTCGGACATGCAGCTGGTGCAGACTGGCCTCGCTTCCATCAGTCTGCCCCAGGGCAGTGGGTGCAGCCGTGCACGAGTCACGAACCCCCTACTTTGACATGATGAATATCACAAAATAAAATATCTATTTAACATCTATTTCATCCATTAATACTGTGAAGCAGGTTTTCCAAACATTTTTGCTTGCCTGAGTGAGAGGCAATAAGAATGTCTTGTCCTAAATAAAAACTAATACTACTATACTATACTAATAATATTAAATGAAAAATGTCCGTTTTTTATTGTTTTGAAAATGAGGCTGTGGGTGTGAATGGGTAAAGCTGAGGGTTTTGTTTTTCGCTCATTCTGAACATCAGACTCTGGTTTGGACTCTGCGCTCTGGCCCCGCCCCCTCTGCGTCGCCCTCACTGTCAAACCACTGGGAGCTACAAAGGTGAAAAGGTAAAAAGGTAAAAAGCTCTCATTAAAGCGAAGATCATTTATTCGCAGGACAAACTCTGCCTTAGACAGACACAAAGTGAGCAGCAGAGGAGGAGGCGATGATGAGGCACAGACGCTTCTCCTTCTCCTCTCGCTCCTCAGATCAAAATGAGGAAAACTCCTGTTAGAAATGGAAGTCACCGTCAGTCTGAGGCACTGGCTCCTCTCTCTTTATGACAGAAAGTAAAGAAATTGCATCTCGATCAAACTTTGGCGGGTTCATGCTAAAGGCGCTGCTGTTGTAGTGAGGCTGACGCAAAGCCTCGCCCCCGGAGTTTTACGCACTCGGGTGCAAGCAGCTCATGAGGTTCGGTTTTAGAGTGGACACATTTAGGTTCAGAACAAGCTCATCCATGTCTGAACTAGAGGCTCTTCCGCCTGTAGAAGCGCGTGTTTACAACATTCATTTGCGCAGCAAAGGATTCAATGTGTAAAAAAATAAAAAAGCTAAAATTTTACCGAGGTCCGGACCTCGGTGACCTCAATGGTAGATACGGCCATGAGTGCGATCATTTGGTTGGTTTCGTAAAGTTAAGTCACGAGAGGAACCTCCTTAACGGAACGTGCATTATTGTATTGCTCATGGCCTCGACTATTGCATTGAATACTGTATGACTCATAGGCGCCGATCCCGTGGGTGCTGCGGGGCTGGAGTACCTCAGTCAGCACCCACTCAAATCTTTGGACACCCAGGTGACTTTTCCCTAATTCCAAAATGACTCAAAAATTAGTTATAGCCTAACCAGTAAAACTGCGACTACGTTTTCTGCGAAAACATGAGCGCGGGGCGGTTTGTGTACATACAGCATCGGTCCAATGCTCCACTTGTTTAGCTCCATTTTTTAGCTCCATAGGTATAGCGCCGGGCTCATATCCATGAGTTTGTGAGATCAATCCTGACCCCTACCCACTGGGAAGAACATAAATCAGCGTCTATGGTACGTCTGATTTTTATAGAGAACCGGTCTTGACCCAAAAGTCCCGGGCCGATATTTTCTGCCTGTCCAGTCCTGCACGTACATCAGAATGCAGTAAAACCTCCGTGCTGGATTTATCTGAGGTTAAACAATCAAGTCACTACTTAATGGTACTTAGCCCTATTTTTCCATATGGTTTTAAGTTAAATCCCTGACACAAACTAAACCTCTGTGTGGAGTTTGCATGTTCTCCGCACGTCCTCCCGGTACTCCGGTTTCCCCCAACACTAAAAACACGTACAACAGGCCAGGATGAATGGGAGGGTTTGAGAGTGTGGGGGACAGTGTGTGAAAGTCCGCCGTGTTTAAATGAAAAAGTCTCTCTTTGCCTGATCGTGGGAACGCCGTGTCTCAAACAGCTTTATGACTAACACTGATGCTTCCAAACATTCTGTTAATGACCAGATCCTTGTAAACTGCCCTCGAATGCCTTTTACTGGACACCTGAGAACCGAGTGTGCTAAAAAATGAGGTACCCTTTCTGCGGCCTGTCTCTAAATCACTATCTGCCCCTCACTAAAGCCGCCTGCGTGATCTCTAGCTTTACCCCGCGACAGCTACTCATTACCGCCGCACAAATAGCTAACTTTTACCTGCAGCAAAGACTGGGTTTAGGCCTTTCTAACCAGCGCAGTATTTTGAGTATTCGCAGTCCACCCCCTCTGAGGCTTTGATGGCTCTGTTTCAAAGCCGGTGGAGATCCGCCGCGCACCTGGAAGTGGCCCATGCTTTACAATGTGCAGCTATGTGGCAGAAATGATAATGATAGTGATTATTGCGCGTGCTGCTGGTTGAAAGGCCGGTGGAATGGAACGGAACGTGGCCATTAGACAACGCGGGAAAGCCGAGGGTAAAGTCAAGGTGAAGCGCAGAGGTATTTCAGAAATGTGCAAAAGAAAACTCGGAGCAAAATGTCGAGTGTGACCTGTTGCCTGTAGTATCTTTGCATGTTTGGTACAAGTGTCCATAAATTGACTCACATTGTTATATGTCACTCATTTTGATGCCAGACTTTTGCATAAAAAGGCGACCGCTGACACATCTACAGCAGCCAGAAATCTTTAGCCAATAGGTTTAATGAAAATAAATGTTGTTTATTTGTCGGGTCATTGATGCAGAGCTACCATTGACTGCCCTCTTTGGTAGAGGGCCGACCGATATATCAGGGCGATATTTGGGTATTTTACACCATTGGTTCGCTCTATGTAATGCTGATAAAAGTCGATCTCTGGAACTGGCGACTTCCTGTTTTTTGCAGTGGAAAGAGCGCACTCAGAGCCTTAAAATGAGCCTCCCACAACTTGGGCCTCAGGGGAGCTCAGAAACATGGCGATGAAAATCCGTCACAACTTTGTTCACCTCAGATCATATTTTATATATTTTATGTTGCAGGCTTTTGCTTATAATTTCAGAACCATAAGCGATAGAGACTTACCATATATTGTTCTGGAATCTGCTGATTATTGTCTTTAAAAATGAGCTCCCTCTGAAGTGCCAACTAAACATGAATGTCCCTCACACAGGTACTAAAATATCAGCCAAAAATATCGGCAGTGCATGTCGATATCGGCCAAACAAACTCCACAAAAATTGGCATTTGCCTTAGAAACTCCCATATCGACTGACCTCTATTTTGGAGCTGTTAATTTCATAGAGCCGTTCAAGAGATTGACTAATTCCTACAGACGTATGGCGTCATACAAGGGGGCGTGGCCTCATCTAGGGGGAAGAAAATATGTTTTGGGAAACACCATTTTTCTTCTTTTTAGCCATTTTCATGGCGGATTATAAACTTATTATATACATTCTCCATTATTTCGTTTTCTACCCAATAAAGATACAAAGACATGGAGAGTAAAGTGGGTCAACAGCCCACAATTACAAAAGCAACAGAGAATGCTAGCATGATGCTACATGCGAACGCTAGCTACGACTTCCGTATTTTCACTTCTACTGAATAATCCGCTGTGAAAAAACATCCATATGGACCCGGGTCGTCTCATGATCGGAATGTCGGGGGTTCGAATCCTGCCTTCTGTCTGCGTACATTGATGTGTGAATGGGTGAGTGGATCATTGCTGTGAAGCGCTTCGAGTGCCTAATGTAGGTGGAAAAGCGCTACATAAGTTGCGTTGAAATTTGCCCTTGACTTTAGTAACTAATTTCAAGAAATCTGTCCATCTGTGCAAGTTTCTTTTTACACGTAGGTAAGAAAAAATATCTTATTGTACTCAAAATTAGATTTAAAAAAAAAGCTCATTTCCTTGAAAAGAGATTGTTGTCTATGTTTTTTCTCATTTATGTGTAAAAATAACTTGCCCCATGGACAGATTACTTGGAATTGGTAACGAAAATCAGGGACAAATGTACATATAGATTTATAGAGTACTTTTTGGAGTGGGGTTCATAAGAGCTCATTCTGGTCATGAACGTCACATCACTCCTCTCTAACCTTCTCAGAACAGTGCAGTCTTTTCTATCATACTTATATCATCGGGTAGTAAATGAATTCCACATTGCATTTGTCCAGACACCGCAAAAACAACAAGCACATAAAAGCGTCATTTGAGACAGATTGCTTCGATCCAGTGAGCATCTCAGAGGACGACATATCAATCTTTTGGCACACTTTGCAACATCTTACTCATCTCTCCTTTTGACTGACCGCTCGCCTTTGCACTAACTCACACTGGATTTCCTCGAAACTCAAAGAGCGGGCGCGTTTCTCTCTATGGTAACCCACCTGCCCAAACAAACAGAAGCAGCTTTTCATGGTCCGTAATAACCGCATGTCTTCTACTTGATGGGGTCCTGATTCATTTGCAGATGTGCTCAACAAATTAGTGGCAGGGATTCAGGTACCATCTCATGCAGTAAAAGATGTCAGTGTAGCTCGAGGGCGGGGATTTTCGCTCTAAAGCACCACCGCAGAAGCATGAAGGACCTGAAACGAACCTAAATCCTACCAAAGTCGAGTCCGAAGCCATGATTGCCGTATTGAGTTGACCAGGTTAAGCCGCAGTGGAAGGTAATGAGGTAAAAAGTGCAAGCGCAAGCAAGTTTCCCTATTTTTCACTATTTGCTTTCTACCCTGATACATATTTGAATTGGAGTTAAAGTATTTTGAATGGTGGTTCCCGGAGACCTCTCTGCCTATTTCAAACCTGCATATGACTTAATTTATGGCACCGTTCACACTCATTGCAACAGGAAGTCAAAGTTCACAATGCGATTTATGACGCTATACCTAAAGTATTTTAACCAGAAACACAACAGTAACGTCAGATAACTAGGGTAGATGCAGTCAAGCCTCATTTCAAAGAGCCCTACGAAAGACGGTCTCATTTGAAGACAGACTGAAAACTCATGTGCTCAGATGTTTGTATTGTTGCTACAAAGACGAATGCCGGCCAAGTCATTTTTTTTTGTACCGCGAAATCCTTTCACTGTTTGGTCTCTGGTTGTACGCTGTTGTCTCGTGTTTGTTCAATTGCATTTGAGCAAAAGTGCAAACAAAGAAAAACAGCTCTTTTAGATTAAACAAGGAGATCATTTGAACCGTTCATTTCAAAAGAGCCGCTTCCGTCACAGACTTGCGTCACCGCCTGGTTTAGACCTGGTTTGATCAAATCTACACAGTTCTTCATTAAACTAAATATAACTCATACACATATGAAGATTGGGCATTATGCTTCTTGCAAGTATTTGTTAATAGGACAAATAAATAGACATTTTAATCCCTATCTTGCACTTTGTTGGTGAGAAAATGCAATGTTGATCTTAAACAAAAATCCAGTAGTTTCACTTCCTGATCCTCCAAGTGAGCTAAAATAAGCCCCTCCCCCTTGTCGTGCTCCCCTTGGCTTCAACAAAGACTGAGGTAGGTGAAAACCAGTATTTCCTGAATGTGTAGGATCTCAGGAGCTAAGAATAGTCACGGGTGAAGACTCCAAAGATTACTAAAAGATGCCCAACACTGGAGAATTTACCATCTTAAATGAGATAAATGGCTTAAAACCCTTCCAGATCGGTTGAGGAGCTCAGCTACCCGGGAGGAGGTCGGAGTAGAGTCGTTGCTCCTTCATGTCGAGCCAGCTCAGTTCTGGATGCCTCCTGGTCGTCTCCCTCGGGAGGTGTCCCAAATATGTCCTATTTGGATAAGGCCTCGTGGACGGCCCAGAGCACGCTGGTGGGACTATGTCTCTGATCTGGCCTGGTGTCGCCTCGGGGTCCCCCCAGAACAGCTTGAGGAGGTGTGCGTGGATCAGGAAGTCTGGGCATCTCTGCTGAGACTGCTTCCACTGCGACCTGGCCCCGGATAAAGCGGAAGAAAATGGATGGATGGACTTAAAACTGTTTGAATGAAGGGACTTAATGTTGAATTTGAGTTGGTATTAACTAATACGATAAGATAAAAATGCAAAAAAAACGCTTTAACTCTTTCAATAGCTGATACTTTTATGCTTTTACTAAATAAGAACATTTAAAACTTCTTCCACCACCGCAGAGAAAGCATTTTCCCACAGTTTGAAGTGACGCCTTGACTTAGCGCGTCTGAACTCATGTGCAAATTGCATATTCCACACCTGGATTAATAATGCTTTCCCAAATATCTTTAATCAGATGCAGTTTTGCGCTGAGGCGGCGCTGCATCAGCCTTTTCCCCTTGCGCAGCTGTGGTCGAGGCCGGTTCCCTGTGAATCACACAGAATCAGAGCCACAGTTTTGGGGATTTCACACGTGTTATTAGCCGTGTTTAATAAATATCGCCGGGTCTGGAGGATCTGATGGAGGTCGGTATGGCACGTTACTTGGACAAACACAAGCGCTCAGATGCAGTATCCACGCTCTGCGCTCCGGTGCAAACGGTTCATGAGGGTCTTTAATAGAGCGGTGAGCCACAGGAACCAGGAGGAGACGCAGACAGGAGCGCTCTGTTCTCCGCGGAGGGCCCTGTAGCGGTAACCATGGAGATGCTGTGTTGAAGATGGCAATCACCAGAGTACAAGTTAACTGCACCGGTGCCATGCTGCGCTGATCTCAACAGTAACGCAAGTCTTGAGGCACATGTTGCAACTTAGTCATAGTTAACATATTGTCCTGCTTATGTTTTAAAAGGGAAAACTATGTGTGCTGCTTACTAGAGGGGAAAAAATCACAATGGTGGGATAATCTTGTTTATTGTGCTACATCGATGCAGTACAAGAGTGTTTCAGACCATTTACAATTTAAAAACAGATCATTCAAAGTTGGTTTCCAGTTCTTTGCGTATAATATTTTAAAGTTTATACGCAAATTATATATATGTTTTTTTAACGATACAGTATATATATAAAAATAACTTTTGTTGTAAATATGAATGGAAAATCACCTCTCTGGAATCCAACCTGGGACCATGTTGCTAACCACAAACACCAGCATCAGTGGCTCCAAATTCAACGCTGTTTTAGGCTCTATCCACACGAAGACAAAACGCTTATATTTTCGGAAACTTTCTTTGTAAGCATGATGCCAGCTTAATAAATGTGTGCGTCCACATGGGTCGACTCAGGTCTGTGAAAACAATTCATCTTCCAGGCCTGTGTGAGGCGCTGTGACGCTAACACAGATAATAGAACAAGATGTAGAGGGCACATGTGCAGTAAACTTTTGTGGAATGTAAACAGTGAAAAAGAAACTGATTCAAGGATATACGATCTACAGAAGTGATGAGGAGATGGGTTTATTCTTCAGACGTAACGGGACTAAAGCAGAAAAACCTGTCAGTGACCGGACTTTTACTGTCAGTCCAAAAACACAGACTGACTCGGCCGTGTTTTTCTACTTGTCACCTGTGGCTTGTGGACTGCAGTGGAGAAAAGAGGAGCGGAGTAAAACCATCATAGATCCATGAGTAAAACTCATAAGGTCAGTAGATTATGGATAACAGACCCCACTCTGGAGCTGTGATGTCACCATTTTAGTAAAAGTTGTGGAGACGTCGTAACAACGGCGCCACGTAAACGGCATTTTGAGATCTTTCCACTCTGGGACCTAGTTTGGAAAATGTTTGATTACAGACCCCCAAAACGCCGGGATCGCATGGACAATACACTGGATTGATAAAATATCTTTGCGTTTGGTCCTCAGCTTGACTTCGTATGGACAGGGCCTTAGACAAATTCAGAACAGTGATTTACTGCTACACTTGCTATATGAGCATTTCTATTGCTCTGTAGTAGTAAATTATGCTGCTTAAAGGCTTGTACAATTATCGCATTGCAGAACATAAAATGACAAGTACATTAACATTTTTTCTCTTTTTACCAAGTTACTGCTTTATTATTTCATATTAGTTTTGATACTGTTTTGGCAGCACATTTCAAAGGCAATTCAGTCTTTTTTGTCCTTTCTTTCCTATGGACAACAGGGGCTCCATTTAAAGCTGCTATACGTTGCTCTAATAGTGCCATAACTGTGAACTTTGACCTCTCCTTTGGGAAGCTTCCTGATTTTTACTCCCTCTTGAGTCACCGCTGCAGGAACTGTGAGACGAGAGAGATGAACGAGGCTTTGAGGTTTTTACTGTGGACGACTCACCGCTCGGCAGACACTCGCCAAAAACAAGAATATGACTAAAAAATTCTCTTTTCTTTGCAAACCCAGGAAAACTCATTGACCACACTGAAGGTCAGACGGACCTACCTGTTTGAATGAGACGCAGTAGTCAGCATTGGAGAGCTGCAAGACCAGCTTTTGCAGTGATTATTTGAGTTGACGGTTTGGTGGTCATTTGCAGTATGTCGAGACACAAATAGTGACCGATTTCTCATGCTTTCATATCAATAAATATATAAATATCCATATCTATGAACAGACTGTAAATTACTCCAAATTAATTTAACAGGTGCCCCTCGAAGGTCTCATATCACTCGCTCTCTATCGACTCTCCATTGGATCCCAGTCAAATTCAGGGCCCACACATTACATTTTGAACCTTTTGAGCCCGTACTCCTTTGGACCAGAACCTGCTTGTGGTCCTATAAAGACTCATTATTAGACCTGAGAGGACCTGTTATTTCATTCTGTTGCCCCCAGACTGTGGAACATCCTGCTGGAACCTACTACACTTTTATTTTAGAAAACTTTTGGTTGATGGTGTTACTTTGTTTTTATATAGCAATTTCTAGCATGAGCGTTATGTTATTTTACCAACTATCGTGTGCAACGCTTTGTGATTTTATCTGTGAAAAGCGCTTTAGAAATAAACTTTGCTTAGACAACAGGAGCACAATACTCCTGCTCTCCTGTCTCCACTGGATTCCTGTGACTTTGAGAATTCAGGTTAAAATTGTATTGGAAGTTTTTATAATCTGTTTATTCTTATTTTCTATTGTTGATGCTTTTTGCCCCCTAATGGTTTTGTAGTAATTGCATTTAAGATATCTCTATTTACTATTTAATTGTTTGCACATTTCCTGTCTATTTTGCACAACGTGAGTGTTTTCTTGAGGGCTGAATGTAACAAGTGAATTTCTCCATTGTGAGATCAATAAAGGATTATCTCATCTCAGTGGTTCTTAACCTTGTTGGAGTTACTGAACCACACCGGTTTCACATGCGCATTCACCGAACCCTTCAAGCGAGGTGTGTCATCACGAATCATATGAGTCGAGTGTGTGTCTTGACAACCGCCAAACCCCTGAGACTGACTCACTGAACCCCTGGGGTTCGATTGAACCCAGGTAAAGAACCACAATCTTATGTTAAGAGAAATTGTTGAATTTGCACACTCCGGGCAAAACTTTGAGGTCTTCTGAACAGTTCCTTTTAGACTTTAGCCCATGGTCCAACCGTTAGACCGGAGGAGACTGAGCCATTGCTGTTGCCGGCTCTACACTCAGGAACTCTCTGCCACTGGAAATCAGAGCGGCCTCTTCTGTTGACAATTTCAAGTCACTGTTGAAAATGTGCCTCTTCTTAGTACTTGACTTCTGTTTTATTATTCCATTTAGTATGCTTTCTGTGCTAGTTCTATTTTTTGCATTGATTATGGAAAGCACTTTGGGGCTGTACTCTATCTGCGATAAAAAAAAAAAGATCTGATTATTGGGTTATCTGATGACTCCATTTATCTGGTCACCCTGACAATGTAAACATAGCCATTGTGTAATCAACCATATATTCGTTTTATGAAATCACCTCAAAACAATTCAGTAACAGAACAGTCTTCTCTTCAACAGTCAGCATGCCTCATTGTATCTTCAATCTTTCTGAGCTCTGACTAACCTCCGACTTTAACTCGCTCTCACCAGACGTTACCGCTTGACTCACCTCATTTCCCCAAAGCCAGAAAAACCATCAGGACCAGTGAGCTCATGTTTAACTGTGGTCTGACATCACGGCGGAACTATGCTTCGCTCTTTTGACTGTGACGCGGTGGGTTTAGCTCCTGTGCGGCGCTCTCTTCTGCTCCCCCCCACAGCCAGACAGCCGGGCCTTTGACCCCCGGCTGTCTGCGGGATGAGGACATGGAGGAAGTGCCGGAGCCCCCTGATGAGAGATTTAAAGATGTTAAAACGGGGGATATTATTTTCCCATTGCGTCAGGAGGAGTTCCCGCAGGATTCAAGGGGTTTGGGGTTGAAAGAGTTGCAGTCTGTGTGTCATAGAGATGTTTGGGCTGTATTTTCCTATGAAATCACTGCTACTGTCAAGTGTTCTCTGTGCAAATTCATCAAGCTCTCATTACGGGAATAACTTTATTAGCCTGGCCATATGTCTCCGTTTGAAAGGATATATCAATATTTATCCTTGTCGCATGTGATAAAAAGCTAAATGTTCCAGCTTTTAAGTTTGAACGGTGTCTTTGCAAAGTTATTTTCTTTTTGTTATAGGGACAGACAGTTTGTTTAGAGTGGGGTATTTTTTCCCTTTAGCCAATAGATCAAAAGGACTGAATCTGCTGATTGTCCAAAGGTTAGTCGTTACCATAGACTGTAAAACTCAGATGGACTGAGGGCGCTCAGCACTGGCTAACTGAAGCTCGTTCATGCTAGCAAATAGACTTTTGGAGCCGGCTTGATTATTTAGAGTAAAAGAATAAAATGAGGAAGATGTTGCACATGCTAAGACCAATGGCCGCTGGCTGCTCTGCTTTATGCCCACGACACTGGAGGCCGCCATTGCTGTAGTACCTCCATATCGCCACTGATGCCTCATTGAAAAGCATTGGAGTTTAGACACCTTAAAAACAACTTTAACGCCTGGTTTCAATTTTTTCAACACTAGACTAGGCTAGATATTCCTCCTGTGATAACGCCGGGTCAATTACAATTGAAGAAACCAGGCTGGTTTTCGTAAGAAGAATTTTAGAAATCTAGAAAAAGGGTCGGACTGTTAGCATTAGAGCAGCGCGAGCTACACGTCACGCAAGGGCCGAGTCTCAAGTGAAGATCCCGCCCGTATGCCCTTTCTAGGAACATGCCTCGTCAGAGCTGGGGAGGAGGAGTCTGTAAATCCGCCATGAATTCCCCCACGGCCGTAGTCAATATGGTAAACGGGGAGGAGTGAGCAGAAGCTGTCCATTTATATATACAGTCTCTGGTTAAGACACATGGGGCCAGATCTTTTGGTGGCGCACGGGACGGCGCAGGCTCTTGGCGAATTATTTTCCGAGTGGCGGCGCTATATGTGCCATTCGCCTCCGCCACCTGTGAGGGGGCGTCACAAGAGGAGGTGACTGCACTGATGGAAACACGGCTGACATTCACTTCCTCGTTTACATTGCGCTGTCTTGCGTTCTTTCTTAAGCCTTAGGCTCTCACAGGTCAAACTAAAAACTTTATTTATTCCATCGTGAGCTAAACCATGTTCACGTCTCGAGAGAAAGAGAGCTACAGCGTCTGCTGTGGCGCGGATCGGCCCGCACTTGGCGTGAACACGAAGCAAAACAAAAGCACATGTTCACCCCACACAACCACTGGACGCGGAGTCGATCTGGTTGGAGGAAAATCTGTGTCTCCACCCACTTAAATGCGCTAAGTCTGGTGTGGCAAGATCACAAAGTGCCTCCTACTGAGCGCAAAATGTCACGCTATCGTCTCCGTTTTGATGCACAAGATCGGGCCCATGGAGGTCAGACAGACAATCCTGTGTTCAATAATGACTTAAAGAGGAGCAAAAATGTTTCAGTGGAAACTCCATAGAAGCCAATAACATCCAGAGCCAGCCGCCATTTCTTTACAGCTTCAGGAAGAAGTTGCCGCAATAAGTATCAGTACAAACCACAGGTTTATAACATATACTAGGCAAGGCAAGGCAAGGCAAGTTTATTTATATGGCACATTTCATGTACTTGACAACTCAATGTGCCTCACAGTAACACCAAACAGAGCAAAAATAGAATAAAAAGCATTAAAAACACAATAAAAAGCATCAAAAACACAATGAAAATCAAGAAAACAAATCATTAGTTACAATTACATTAACATTTCAATCTCCATAGGCAGCAGTAAAAAGGTGTCCTTTCAGCCTGGACTTAAAAATGCTCAGGGTTGAGGCCTGTCTCAGATCCTCATTGAGGCTGTTCCAGACTTTTGCTGCATAAACCTGAAATGCAGCCTGACCATGTTTGTTATTGACTCTGGGAACCACCAGGAGACCCCTCCCTGACGATCTCAGGGCCCGAGGTGGTTCATACAGGTGTAACATGTCAGAGATGTACTTAGGTGCTTGACAATGAAGGGACTTATACACAAGCAGAGCTGTTTTAAACTCTATTCTCTGAGCAACAGGAAGCCAGTGCAGAGACCGGAGCACTGGACTAATGTGGTCGTATTTCCTGCTTTTGGTCAGGACTCGAGCCGCAGCATTTTGGATGTACTGCAGTTGTCTAACAGCTCGTTTAGAGAAGCCAGCACTATAACATGTGCTCTATGCAGCTCCCCCAAGTCATTACATTTTCAATTATTACATGTATTTGTCTTTTTTTTATGCAATACTTCATCAATCAATCAATCCAAGTTTATTTCTATAACAGGAAGACCAAAGTGCTTCACAGAAAGATAAAGGGACTGATCCGTGAGAACACGCAGATTGAAGGGCAGCTGTTCCACAGTTTCACCCCCGTCTGAGAGGACGGGGGTGACGTGACTGATGCGTGATGATGGGTGACGCACTAACTTTAACCAGTGGAGTGATGACCGTGTGGGAGGCCAGAGTTGCAATAGTCCAGTCGAGAACTGATAAACGCATAAGTTGTCTTCTCGAGGTCTTAAGCAAAAGTAAGGGCTTCACTTTGGTCAAAAGGCTGACAACAGAATTTATTTATCGTTTGAAGTACAATTCTCAGTCAAAGAAAACTCCCAGGTTCATGACGGACCCTGGATTGAATCTGAGATACCTCTCCGGAGCCAAAAAATACGCCTTTAGATCTTGGTCATGTGCTGGAGGGTAGGATTTAGTTCCTGTTGATGTATCTGTGAAACTTAAGTGAATTTGATCAAGAAGGAATGACTTAATACCTTTGTTGTTTAAAGGGGTTTAATCCGAGCACCATGACGACAGCTCGTATGAAGCTCCACCTGACGTACAGAACCAGAAATTACATCCCTCACCTCTCGAGCTCACGCTAAGCTTGACCCTCACAAAGCTAATCTTTGTCTGGAAATATCAATTTTCCTGTCATGATTTTTACTTTTCATATATACTGCGTTCCAAATTATTATGCAAATTACATTTTTCTAAGATTTTCTAAATTGTCAACTCAAATGAGAGTCAGCATCATTTTCAAGTCTTTAACTGGTAGAGGGTCATTTAAATGTGGTGGAAACAATTTCCTAGTGATAACGGTATTTTTTTCAAAAATAAATATAGTAAAAACCTCAAAATCCACTGTTCCAAGTTATTATGCAACTCATCGTTTCAATACATTTTAAATCTTGTAATTAACTGAAAATGGTCATATGTTGAATTTGTAGCATTAGGAGGTCATACTTACTGAAATCAAAAGCTATTTCAATCAAAAAAATATTAACAGGTCAAGTTATATTTTACCAAAGGAGCCCTTGTGTGATAGCAGCTTCAAAATACTTAAATCCATTAAACTTGTGAGTTTTTGGACAGTTTCTGCTTGGATTTCTTTGCAGGATGTTAGAATAGCCTCCCAGAGCTGCCGTTTGGATGAAAACTGCCTCCCACCCTCATAGAAGTTTTTTTTGTTGAGGCTCCAAAGGCTCTCAACAGGGTTGAGGTCAGGAAAGGATGGGGTCCACATCATGAGTTTCTCTCCTTTTATGCCCATATCAGCCAGTGATGCAGAGGTGTTCTTTACAGCATGACATGGTGCGTTGTCATGATGAAGAGGATTTTGTTCGGGAAAGCACGGCTCTTCATTTTGTAGCATAGAAGACAGTTGTCAGTCAGAAACTTCACATAGTTTTCAAAGGTCATTTTCACACCTTCAGGGAGCCCAAAAGGGCCTAATGGGGCCGACCAGCTCTCTCACCATGATTCTGGCCCAAAACATGACTCCGCCACCTCCTTACTGACGTCACAGCCTTGTTGGGACATTGTGGCCATTCACCAACCATCCACTACTCCATTGATTTGACCATCCAGGGCTACACAGCACTCATCAGTGAACAAGACTGTTTGAAAATGAGTCTTCATGTATTTCTGAGCCACTGCAGCCGTTTCTGTTCATCAGCATTCAATTAACCGTTTAGGGGAGGCCTGGATAGAAGGTTTTTGCACAACTGCAGCCTCTGGAGGGTCCTACACCTTGATGTTCGGGAGACTCCAGAGGCACCAGCAGCTTCAAATACCTGTATGCTGCTTTGTAGCATCTGTTCTCCTAATCTGATGTGTTTGTCTGGCAGAAACCGTCCATATTGTGCCATTATCTGCATAAACCCGAGTGTGTCTGAATCATCCACAAATCTCTTATCTGTACGATGATTACGCTTAATCTTTCATGAAATATAAAAGGTTTTCATACCTAGACCAAGGCATTTAACTATTTCAAGCTTTTCATCAGCAGAAAATCCCTTTTTCTTTACCATATTGCTTGAAAATGATGATCTGCATAATAAAGTGGAACACCCTTTTTCAGTAGTTTTTCCCTTAACTGGGCTTAACCTGAAAACTAATTATCCCAGGTCTCTGAGATTTATGTCAGTGATTCATAGAGCCCCGAGACATGATACCATCCACAAGTTTCATTATTTTTTTATTTATTTTTACCTTTTTGACACAAAAATACAATTTGCATAATAATTTGGAACGCAGTGTACTGATTTTTCTTTTGTTGGCAATAAACAAAAACCCAAAGACATCACAACAACACTGGTAATAGCCCCATATTATTGGTCAATCCCGCCTAAAGCACCAAGTCACTGATGAAGGCAAAGCAGTCGATATGAATCTCTGCACATTCACTCAAGTGTTTAGGATTTCAGAGACTTTCACTTCAAACCAGCGTTGCCCAATCTTCCACTTTGTTTAACCTTTTGCACGATACACTTTTTATCATTGAACCCAGTCTGTTTTTTTAATGGCTTTTCCAGACTTTCATGCAGTAAAAGAACCTTAAAAAACACTCGGCAGCTATAAATCTCAGTCTCAGTTTTGTGTTGCTCTGAAATGTCACAGAATCCAGACACCGACAGAGCTGTGGAGTTAAGTTACAGTTTAGAGACATCCCTCAGCCTCCTACAGTGTCGCTGTGGACCCATTTCCAACAGCGCGAACCTATGAGCTCATCTCTGAACCGTAAACCGGCCCGTATCACGCTGAATTTACTTCTACACATGATTTTATGTTGTTCCCTCCCTGTTTCGTTTCATTCAGGCTTGTTGGAGTAACCCTGCAGCTTCTCCATGTCTAAACGCTCAGTTTCACATGATGATGTCATAAGGTGGTTCCTTCTTTTCCATTCCTTCTTATTGTAACTTAAACCTCAGAGACTTCACTTTGTAGAATTTGATTTGTCTGTCTATGGAAAAGACACTCCATGAGTAAAGGACAGCTCTTGTGCTGCTTGGAGCGCCCTCAACTGGCAGCAGGGATAAATAAACAAGATAAAAACAAAATACGAGCCATCATTTTGGGATTTTTGGTCAACACCATGTTAACAAATCGATGGCGCCGCAAGGATGAAAAGAAAAGGACAAAAGATTGACACTGGTTCACAGGCTTTCAAAATGAGGTGGACGCAAACATGTACAACAGGTTAATCTTCCAGCCGGGTGTTTCTGGCCATTAGCCTGGCTTCACATCCGGAGATGGGTCCCCAGACGGCGGCCTATGGGGACCAATAAAAGTAACTTTAACCTTAACAGTAACTTGGAAATACCCTACAGATTGCTTTGCTTTCTGTGGAAGTCCTCTACTGGCACTAAAGGTGTAAGATGGGCGCTGAAATAAGGTTAATTTACTTGTTTTCTACTTAAAACATTATTTCAAGTGAAGAAAAAAAAGCCCTGCAGGCAAACACTTTAGCTGCGCCCATTGGGAACAATTACATACAGAGCGCAGGAAAAGCCGAGCCGCGGTCTCTGTAGGTGAACTGCAAAGCATCACCAGCGTCTTACTTTACGCTGCGGCTCATTGGTGCGTGGGGAGGTTTAATTTTGATTAATGGTGCAATTAAACACATGAAAGGAGGCAGAGGCCGAATGAATCAATCAGGCTTTAGTCCGTGTGGGGCGGACCGGGCGGCGGCTAAGGCTAGTTCGTTAGCATAAATCAGGCTCAGCTAAAGGTAAAACGTAAACGGTTAGGGGAGACCACACCAGTTCAATGACGGGACATGTGTGTAAATTATATACGTGTTACAGAGTGCATTAAGGGTGTTTCACCTTTTTTTGCCTCTTGAGATAAAAAGGACAAAATGTGTTTTAAAATACTCACAAATCAATGCCTAAACCAACTGTTGATTTTTTGCAACTTGGTCTATTATGAGGTGTAAAATGTACAAATTCACCAAATGACCCAAACATACGGCTTCTCATAAAAAACAGCTAACCCAGAGTGACCACTTTACGAACAATGTAAGCTAGCTAACAAATTGCTTTAGCGCATTTAGGCTCAAATCTTTTGTTTACGGCACTAACAAAAGACAAGCTCTCATTACAAAAATAACCCAGACATTAACGTTTGGAAAAAGCCATTAAAAAAATTCAAATGTGTGAGGAAATTATAGTTGGAAGAGAAGAAGAATGCAAAGACACATGCTATATATCAGTACCAACACACAGCGCCCTCTAGTGTGGCTATAATGAGCATAGTGGCATTTAACAACAAATGGTGACAAATAGTCCCGTTTTTTTTGTAAAATTAACATTTACAACTAGGGGTGTACATGGTTAACCGCTAAAAAATTGCGTAACCGAGTAAAAGCATTTTGCTCGTTTAACTGGCGTCTTTAATTTGCCGTGCCATTTAAATACTTGTAATGCATTTTTGGCACCACCAGAAACCGCCAGAGCTTTGTTTACGAGAAGTCGTCATCACGCATGGCTAGGTGGTTTTTAATATGAAACGGGCCAAAAACGGCACAGCATGGGAGCTATTTACATCCGAGGATAAAGGATCAACATGTAGTATTGCATTGTGTTACAGCCATTTAATAAAGGTGTTAACAATGAAATACCCCTTTCGTGTTTGTCAGTGTAACGTAACAGAAGGGAACAACAACCACCACAGCTTTGTTCCAAGAGTTTGCAGAGGTCGGCTCTCGAACACTCAGATTTTAGTCAAAGGGAGCACAGTCATTTGGGGGGTGTAAACTTATTATTTAATCAGTTTTATTTTTCAGAAATGTTGAGCCTCCAACCTTGTTACGACGTCATTTCTTACCTGGAGTTGTAACTTGCTTCACTCCGGTTTTGAGTCATCTCGCTGACCTTGGACGTTTCTTCTTGCTGAAGCGTTCCGATCTGTATTTCCTGGATTTTGTTGCATCATAGATGAAACACAAAACCGTCCTCCACACTTTGAAGCCCAAAAACCTTAATCGGAGCTGATCTGTGCTGAAAATGTGTTCATCGCGATGCCGTTTAAATAAGTCGCCAGCCCGTCATTAGCTGAAAGTGAAAGCTTGTTTTCATTCTCTTGACAAGCCCAGTCTCTCACTTTAAATTTGACGAAGGAGGATCATACTTTGCTAAATGCATCATTTCCTTGACAGGTTTGGTGTCAGTGTGCAAACTAATGAGTGCGCAGCCGATTCCCTGGGCATTTCATACAGTACAGTGTCTCTTAAAGCTCTGCGGACCAAGATATTAAAATTATCGATTTGCCTTCCTGCTGTAAGTAATTTGATCAATACGACTGCTCTTCACTCAACCTTGCACCAAAAACCTCCCGAGACCCTTATTTTTCATAAACTTTTGACTCCACTCCGCCTCGCAGCTTATTTCCCATCAATCGGGTTTGAAAAGCAATGATCTCCGTTCCCCAAGGAGCGAGTGGAAAAACCAAACATTGCACTAATCGGTGACGTTAGCCCTGGGTTTGATTGAAAAGGTAAGCGACCGGGGGAGGGAAGCCGCTGCGGGCGACGTAAGTGAAAATCCATCAGGGAGTCTAAACAAAATGTCTCCTCTCTGCTTCGTCACTGTCCACCGTGAGACAAGAGAGCGGTTCTGTCACGGTGAGGAAAGGCCGCGTAATTCGAGAGGCCACACACGATCAAGCATCACAAATTACTTGGAGGATGTTGAGACCGACAAAGAAGCAGGTGTTTGCAGGCCTTACTATTAAAATAATGATTAAAGTGAAGGAGAAAAAACATAGAATTGCTGTGTACAAAGATGTCCAATGGATTGTCTTGTGTCCCTGTTATTTCCCTAACAGGGAAATAACAGGGACACAATAATGAGGGGTTAGTAAAGCGAAGGGCCTTTACTAGCCAGAAAATTAGCCTGAGAGTCCATGAAATTGATACAAATGTCTTGAGTTTATACAATACACTAAAGGAGGATGAAACAAAATTTGTTCCACTACTAGAAAAAAAAAATCAATTATAGAGCCTTCAAGTGGCAGCGGAATTCATTACAGTAGGTGTTTTCTCGTCTTAACGTGAGCTTAGACGAGTTGACGCGTACCTGTCTGGTCTTTGTGTGTGCACTCAGTCACGTAAAACGACCAAGGATGTTGTTAGCATTTGGCCTCTCCCAATGTTTTCCTATGGCTCCAAACGGGGGTGAAGTTGGAAGCTACCAAGCTCTTCCACGGGCAAACACAAAGACCAGACAGGTACTTATGAACTGGTCTAAGCTCAGGTAAGCTACAACAAATCTCAGTATGGAAAAAAAACGTGGCCTGTTCCTTTAAAATGCTCAAAAACAATCTTTAGTTTTCAAGCTTATCTCTGAGATAACTTTAACAAAAGGACAGAACAAAGCTTTCCTCAGGCGAAGCTTTTATTTGGTTCTAAATCAAATCAAGTTGTTTTGCATAGCCAAATATCACGACAGGAGTTGCCTCACAGGGCATCAGTAACTCACTATCTGCCAAGTAATCTTGAAATATTTATATATTCATGTAGAAAGAAACCTATCAGAGGACGCTACAGTCGGAAAGTCACGTGCGCTCCTTTGAAGTACTAGTGACAGGACGCTCAAAACAGTGGAAAACATGAGGTTAACTTTTCCTATTTACTATTCATTATTATTATTCCAGAAGTTCCTGTGGGCGCCGCCATGAATTGTGTCCGCCCCTTCACTTGTATTAGTTTACATAGGACTGGAGACGTCAAGAGAAAATCAGTTTCTACAAGGACACAAAGCCATTTTCTTGGCTTGGTCCAGGAATTGAACTAGAGACCTCCTTCTACTAGGTTTGTAATGACTCACAATGCAGTCTCCATTCCCCCCCCCGGTGGATGTACATTACATGGTTCTTTTGGAAAACAATTATCACAACTATTGATGGCCTCTGCGTTACCGTCAAAGATTTTCTAAGAGCTTATTTGAAAAAGCAGTCTGGTTTACTGTAAAGCACAGAGCCATGCCCTTTATTCTCTCCTGGTGTGTCCGTGGAAGTGGCCTGAAGGCTGTACATTGTACATTAGCATTGCCCCGTCCACTGGCTGTGTATAAATAGCCTTTTCTGACTTCTCTCTAAGTCTTTCGTCCGGTCAGCTGTGGGGTGATGTAATGTCAGAGGACGTGGAAGTGTGCGGGGAAGCCCTGGGTCTGTCCCGGTGTAAGCTGGTGGAACAAAGCGAGAGACAGAGACGGGATAAGGAGGGAGGGGGCCGGCCGTCTGAGCCTGAGGGACCCCATTGTCGGCGGGACGCTGTGCTAGGGTCGGGACGGGGATTACTGCTGTCTGAGGGGCTCAAGGCTTCCATGGTACAAAATGCCTCTTGTACAGTCTCGGATTATGAAGTGTTAAGAGTTATTTCATACCACTCTTCAAGCCTTCATAAGTATTTGAGTGTATTTGCAACCCAGTACTGCTGCATTGCTGTACATCAAGTCTATCTGGTACAGTGTCTTGCACCTTTACCTGTCACCTCTGTGTATAAAACAAAACAAAGGACACTTGCATGTAGGAGCAAGAAGTTTCTCAGATGTCTTGGGCAAAGATATTCAAACAGATATTTTAAGATTTTCTCGAAACAGTGTCCATTCCGCCTCAATGATGTGAAAGTAGAATGGCAGAACTTGCTCCTCCTACAGAGCATCTTCCTAAAAAGGGCAAAAAGATAAGAATCTCCACCCTTGCTGAGGGTAACAAGCCTCCACAGTTGCCACACACAGGGTGTGTCAAGCAAAGCCTAAAGCTCAAACTTTGAAAATCCAGAGAACAAGAACCAGCATAGTTAAAACATTGGATTCTCCCCTCAGAGTCGTCACAAGAGGGGAATCTATTTTGAGAAAAGACAAAATTCTTCGGAGCCAGGCTTTTAAGCTGTTTTTGGGAGAAATATGTCAAATCTGCATAGAATTCCATATTATAAAGTTCTATTTAGAAGTGTCGCAGCAACGTTAGTCCCCCCTGCCACGAGGACCTAAGAGAAGTGTGGTCCTCGCCCATTGGTCTTGAGTCTCCTGAGAAAGTGACATAATACACCTGGCCACACAAGAAGCTAAGGATGGATTTATTTTGTGATTTTCCATGGTAAAATGAGCAAAAGGACACAGAATGGTAGTGTTTATTCCCCAAAAGGAGCTAGAATATTGGATAAAATGAGACAATCCGGCTGGCTGGTGGACATTGAACTATTAACTGTAACAGACTTGACAGACATGATTCAAAGTCAGCCAACAGAAGATTAAATCCACCAAATGGATCCATTCTCGTAAAAAAATACAACAAAACTACTCGACTTACATTTAGAAAGACGCCAACATTTCACTCCCCACCATTTATTGAACTTCATCATTGAAATTCCAGTGATATCCGATGGCACTGAAGGGTGCAGATGGGGAATTTCCTCCTAAATATAAGTCCAGGTATCTTGTTCTAGTCTTTTTGATGGGCTACATGAACCACATGGAGAATTTTACGTTGTTGGTCGCCCGCTCCACCCTAAGTGCCGCCCGATTCAGAAGGGCTGAGAAAGTATAAAGTTGAATTAAATTTCACTCAACATATGTGACATAACTACAGCAAACTGAGAGAATTTAACTGAAAATGACCATCTTAAATGAGATCAAATTGATTGAATTAAGGTTCTTTATGTTGAATTTGAGTCGGTTTGAACTAATCTAAGATAAGATACAAATGCTAATGCCAATGGAACGAGCAGAAATCCCACTTGGAATCAGACAAATTAACTTTTACATTTGAAAATATTTCTTTTTTTCTCGAAATTATACACAATAGTAAAAATTATGAAAAAATGTGCTTGTTCCACTGACCAAACCTTCTCAAACTTTAAATGTAATCTCTTAAAAGTAAAATCATGTAATTTCATCCTTAAGATGACTATTCTTTTTCCAGTGTTGCCTTAAATAAGCCCAAATTTACTTGCAAAACATTGACATTTAGCGCCCCTTTATTTAATGCCCACCCCACAAAGGCAAAATAAAAAAAGCTCTGGCGACACCCCTGACGATGTTCATTAGAGAGAGAAATCCTATAAAAATTGCAACATAGATCTTGCCACAACTGTCACTAGTTTTAATTTTATGACGAATAATTCAGGTTTACTATTGTGAAGTTTCATTTTCCCTTCTCAATCAAGGCTTACATGTTGAACTTTACTCTTCCACCACTTTCCAATTGCTCACTTTACCAAAGCAGTCGACTTTCTGTGACAAATTCATGAAGCTTTTAGTGTTCCTCCTGACTCTTTCCCCCCATTAAATCCAGTACAGCACGCTCAGTACATCACCCCCCTTACCAATGCAATAATCATTTTTAATATTGCGTTCCAAAAGGGTCTATTAGCTTTCCCTCCGATATATCATCTCTGCTCCTGTTTGAGTTTCTGGGACTCGGGGATCCGCAGCGAGGCGAGGGGCAAAGCACACAGCCTTTTTCACGGCTCCTCTCCCCGCGGTGCTCAAAAACCAACACTGGAGCTGTCAGCGCGCGTTTCCACTGTGTTGCCTTTGGAATCTGAGTTGAGGAGATAAGGTTTTAGAGCAAGTTTTGTTACATAAGGTTGATGTCCTAGCCATAAATTAGGTTTATTCATCCGCGCGATCCGAGATGTGGATGTGTCTTTAGTTAAGAGAGAACGCTGTTGTACTTTGGTCTCCGCGGTGTAGGTCTATGGTTCATACCGCAAACCGCACAGAGCCAAGACTAGATCTAAAACAGGTCTCTTGTCACTGAGCCAGCAGAGAGGAGCAATAGGCTTAGTCAGCGTGAAAGCTGTTCTATGTAATAACGATTATTTTGCCTATACTGTCATATTTTAAGGTTTAGAGCTAAAAAATACAATGTATATCCTCATAGAGATGACTTGGACAGCAGTTTACTGAAATAATTCAACCTAATTTTAGTCAAAGTAAAATGAGACTAAAACTAAATGAAAAGTTGTTCTTTCACGAATTGATCCTTGTTTGTCTTGTGGGCCCCTTGGACGTTTCAATGGTTGTATGTGTACCCCGTACCTCAAGGGCGTTGCAGTTTGATTAGAAACCAATCACTTAAAAGTGCTATTTGTCAGTATACTTAAAGGTTTTCCCTATATACACAATTACTGCAAAATATAGCTTTTCCTACAAAATGATCACCAGTTTTTCAAATTTTTTCAATCTGAAATAGTCCCAAGCTAGGTCCTCGAGTACCTGGGAAACACTGGACTAAAGACTAAATACAAATAAAACAAAGGGTAAAAAAAAAGACTTCGAATGATGTTTGAAAGGGCCTCATGCTAACAGAAGCAGAGGACCTTGTTTAAAAACGATACATGTCATACATATCATGAATGCAAAGTTGACTACATTTATCTTGGATTAAGCCGACTAAAGCTAGACTAAAAAGGAGGACAATTATGTGACAAAATCTTGACGAAAATGAAATGACTTTTCATCCATAGACTAAGCTAAACTAAATTAAAATATGTCGTAAAAATTAACACTGTTGGGCAGATGTTCTTTGAAGCGAGCCTTCTGAACGACTGAGAACATTTCCAAACGCTAAAAATGCCGCAGTGTTTGTAGAGAGTGAAACAAAAAAATGAATATGCCCAAAAAATGACTTAATTTGTAAACACAGATGTAACTTCAGAAACAGCGTAACTTCATAGAGCAGATGACATGAGTGAAAGCTTTTTTTACGCTGAAAATGATTCAGCACTACTATTGCTGCCTGTTTTCAATCGAGGAACAATCTTTTCTTTGCACACATGGCTTTCAAAGGGTAAAAACCTGTCCCACTGTCAACTTGGATGATTTTAGTCAAAGTGTTCAAGAATAATTCAACCTGAAAGGACTCACAGAAGCAGAGCGGCAATAGAAGAGTTTTATTGGGCTGCTCAGACCTCGGCAAAAGAAAGCAAATCAACGGTGGGAGGTCTGAGGCGAGCAGAGTAGAGGCCAGGTGGAGGAGGGGCGGAGGAGGAGCGCAGCACACTGGGGAGCAGCTGAGGCAGTGAAGGTGGGGCTGAGGAGGGGAATCCTGGGCAATGATTGACTAAAGCAGGATTGCGAATATTGTGAACCGGCTGGTACTTTGAGAATGTCCCATCTTACCTGATCTTGGAAAGCTAAGTAGGATTGGGTCTTGTCATGATGGGAGGCCCTGGACGTTTCAAGGCTCATTCAGCTCTTCTTCAAAGTGGCAAAGATTTTACACAGAACAATATGAAATGTCAATTTACTCGCAGCAGAAGGGGAGAGTTCAGCTTCCCTGGTGGATGACACTGTCCTTCAGTCAGCTGGACCTGGCACCGATCTAAATTAACCCCTTAACCTCCGCCTTAAACAAGCATATTTTCTCCAGTTCGGAATTACCCAAATCGACATGCTGGAGCTTACAGCCTATAGGCCAGGGCAACATCTAATTTGAAAGCTAAGACCTACAAAACTGATCTAAGCTCTTTTCTCGTTTTTGTCACCTTTTCGTCACGTTATTGTCTGTCTTTGCGTTTTTATCACGTTTTTTTTACATGTTATGGTCACATTCTGTGGCTTCATCAGAGTTACATTACACGAAAGAAACAAAATGCGCCAAAAAAAGGGATGAATGCAAAACAAAAATGCAACAAAAAAACACAAATATGCAGGAAAAACACAACAAAAAACAGCCACAAAAAGATGACAACAAAAAAATAAGAAGCCGAGCTCCTAGTTTTGTAGGTCTTAGCTTTCCAATGAGGTGCTTACACTGGACTATAGGCTGCAATCTCCAGTCAAGAGGCTTTCAGATTTGGGTAAAGCCGCACTGGAGAAAAAGAGCTTGACTAAAGTGGGGGTTAAGACGCTCCTTAACAAACTGTGCATTACATCACTAAATGAAATACAATTAGATACGCACATCAGTGTTCAATCTAATTTTTAGTCTTTTGATGAAAATGTACTTTAGTTTTAGTAAAGATTTTGTCAAACAATCCTTCCTTGTTTTAGCCTCATTTTAGTCACCGACATCTTCACGTCAATAGTCACGTCATGTCACATTTATTGAAAATTATATGAGGCTCTTTCTTTCTCTGTCACTGGAAGTTCATAAGTCCAGGGGTAGGCATGTTTGCTTGGGCCAGTTTGCCAACATTGTATTTAAAGGTGCATTATACAACTTTTTATGCAAAGTAAAAGTTGATTTGTTCGTATTTTACCTTGTAGTGACCCAATGGGTGTATGAGTGGTCAACATGGCGCCTTTGCTTTCCATAACGGTGACCTCTACAACGCTCAAGCATCAATTGTTTTGTAGGTTTTCTGGCGAGAGGGTCCAGTCCGTCCGCAGTGAAAACCTTCCAAACATTTCATCCTGGAGCGTCCTAGAGACCACCGTGATGGGAAGTAAAGACGCCACGCTGACTACTCACATAGCCGCTGAGAATATGCACAAATATCAAATTATTTTTCCACATAACAGGTTGAATGATGCACCTTTAATGTTTAGACCTACTGCACCGTTTTGCGAGGAAATTTAAACAGAATTGACAGTATTTACCACATTTTTAGAGCAATTTACCAGGTATTTAATCTCTGATTTGTGTGGTTGCCTAATATATCATCTTGAGGGCCAGACGTTCTATGCTGGAGGGCCAGATTTTCATAGTCCTTCATTTTCATATTCTTTTTTTCAGTCGACTAAAAAACGTCAAGATTTTAGTCATAGTTTTAGCCATCACAAAATACTCAGCAAAATTACTTGACTAACCCTAAAATGATGACGTAGTATTTTTTCTACAAAGGTATAGACTGTGACGCCACACGTTCACATGGGGGGGGGGGGGGGGGGGGGGGGGGGGGGTGCACATCCTTTGAGAACAAAAGACTTTTCCACACATGTATGTTCTATGTTGTTTGGTGATGTATTGCTGTCCGTGTCTTTTTGATACATCCTCTTACACAACGCATCCGGGAACACGGTGGACCCTCTTCACACACAGTCCCCCCTTATGCTGTTTTATCATGCTCCCTGTCCAAAAGTCCTCACTCCTACCCCCTCGAGTGCGCGGCGAGATGCAGTTGCCAACGCGCGAGGTCTGCTCCCGATATTATCCAAGCGGTAGCAGCAGGAGCGAGAGAGAACAGAGCCCCACTGTACTGTAAATCAGATCATTTTGCTTGGCCTCTGCAGAAGCCAGTTCCTGCCAGAGCACATCCAATACTTTCTTCTTTTTTGTGTGTGTGTGTGTGTGTGCACGTCCCGTCTGTCAAAGCCAATGCCGGGGAAGTCTTATGTAAGTGCACCGAACGCGACTGACTGTAAGTTATGGTACCTGCGAATACTGGCAACGGTCCGCTCTCGCACAGATGGCAAAGCGCGGGACGATACGGCCAGAGATGTATTTTTAATGAGCTTCCAAGTTATGCTCGAGCGGCCAGCAGCTATCTGAAAGTTTTGTTACATAATAAAAGTAGGAAACTCCAGCGCTAATTGCATATAAAGGGTACAGGGCTATGATGGCATGCTTTTTATTGCTACAGTCCAACCGCAGATGGGCATATGCCAGAGGAATTTTTATGCTGGCTCTAATTCTGAATAAAAATTGCATTGGTCATAAAGTTTCATTAAAGTTAGAAACTGTGCTTAGTGGGAAATGATGCCATAAGGGACTGCGGTGGTTCGGTTGTAGAGCATTGTAAATACTCAAAGTCTTAATTGAGTTTTTAATCTAAGTCTTTAAGTGTGAAATGAAGTGTGAAATGAACATCTGCAAAAGGTCCAGATATGAAACATGGGATCATTAAAGGCAGTTGCATATTTTTCATAGTTTGGTGATGTAAAACCTGCGTAAAACTTGGTGATGTGACGTTCATGACCAAACGGCTTCAGCCAAATCCTTTTTTATTCAGTTTTATAGAGATTTACCCTTAAAGTAAAACACAAGAGAGACCATGACAGCAGAACAGGCAGAGCAGCTTTATGTTTTTTCATTATTTGTGGCATCAAGTTGTCACATATATACAAGAGTAAGAATGAGTTCTACTGTAAGTAGGACTCGAAGGACTTCGAATCCAAAGGTTCACCTCGAGGTCCAAACCAGTGGTTCTCAACTGGGTTGGGATCCAAAAGTGGGTTGGTGGGAATCAATTTCAGTGGGTCTTTAACCTTTTCCAGAGCACATTGACCACAGTGGTACAACTATGGTCCCGGGTTTGAACCCCGGCCAGAGGTTTCTGTGTGGAGTTTGCATGTTCTCCTCGTGTCTGCGTAGGTTTCCTCCTGGTACTTTCTAGGGCTGAAAGATATATCATTATCTTATGATATTTTTACTGCACTCTTTATTATTATCCATCCATCCATCCATTTTATTCCACTTATCCATTCCCGGGTCGTGGGGGCTGTTCGAGTTGCCCAAATCACATTGCACCAGCCCCTTATGGCTCCTCCTGCAGGTGGTGGGTCCACGGGAGGACGCCCTCACGATTAAACGGGCCTGCTGGTCTCTCATAAGGGGCTTCTGAACCGCTCTTTGTCCGACCCCTCACCTAGGACCTATTTGCCATGGGACACCCTACCAGAGTCACAAAGCCCCCGACAACAGAGCTCCAGGATCATTCGGGCGCTCAAACCCCTCCACCGCGTTAAGGTGGCGGTTCCAGGAGGGGTCTTTATTATTTTGTTTGATTTTTTCTGAAAAATTGTTGGTTTTCACCAAACCCATAGTTATATCGTATCACAACGATATCGAGATATCTGGCATGAATATCGAGATATGAAATTTTGTCCATATCGTTCAGCCCTAGTACTTTCACTATACTACTAAAACATGTACAATAGGCCATAATGAGACTATTTACCACCAATTACTATGGAGGGATTATTATTATTGTTTTTTTTGGTCGTAATTTCAGCTTTAAAGGTTTATTTATAGTTTATTCAACATTAAATTGTGGAGAAAATACAGTATTTGACATGATATTTAAGAAATTTGATTCTTACTTGCGTCGCAACTTGCCATGGTAGTGTTACGGTGGGTCTTGGCAGCATCCTAGTTGTTTTCTCAACTGGTCTAGAGGATATAATAATTCTTTCGGCAGGGATCTTCAGCTAAATCACATACTTGAACTGAACTTGTTTTTGAGTCCCAAGACACTGCCTCACAGATTAAAGGTACGGCCTAAGCCTGGAAGACTAATATTGTGGATATTGTCTTTATATTACTGGGCTGCATGCAATATACTCACTGTAGATGAATGTGCTTAACCTCTATTCCCCCGCCTTAACCAAGCACATTTTCTCCAGTTCGGCTTTAAACAAATCTCTTGACTGGAGAACTTACAGCCAATAGGCTAGAGTAACGTTATATGTGAAAGCTAAGACCTTCAAAGTGATCTAAGATGTTGTTGTGACTTTTTTGACGTATTTTTGATGCTTTTTCAACGCTTTTTTGTCACATTTTTGTTGTGTTTTCGTTGCGTTTTCATCCTTGTCCACGTCTCGGCCCCGCCCCACCTCAACACGTCGGCCTATATCAGATTTTTAACATATCTTTGTTTAACCTCCGCCAAAATCCATAACAATCATTGACACACGGAGCAGCAGAGGGCAGCAGAATCCACAGCAGCATCATTTCTCTTGATACCGGATCGCTGTAATAATCTGACCCGCCGCATTGTAAGTCACGGACCCGTGGCTAATGGGATTTCTTCTGTCAGCGGATTATAACTGCGGGCCTCCCTTTGTACAGCAGCACCGCCATTTTAAATATAATCTTTGTCAATTTAACAAGCCTGCTCATAATACTGTACGCCTTCTCCAAAAAAAAAGAAGATACAATCAGTAGTATAGGGCAAAATGTGATATAGGCTGTGATTGTTTGATAAAAATGTAAAGCCAATTTAAAACCAATAAAAGCAGTTTCATTCTGCCATCATTTATGCACAAAAGGATTTGTAGTGGTGGGAATTGGAACGCTGAAATGATCAGAAAGAGACTGGTGAGGGTTGGTGGTCAAAGATGAATGAAACTAAACACAGGTGTTTTTCGCACATAGACGGTTTAAAGCTGTCAAAGTAGCAGCATGCAGTATATCTTTAGAGCTGCAGTTGTATTTTGCTCCATTGACACATTTCTAAGTAGTTCAGTTCAGTTTGGTCGTTTCTTCTAGTGATGAAGCGCTCCAGACTGTCAGGAAAGAAGTTTTTGCGCGCTGCATTGATGAAAAGTGGCTGAAGAAGCTGCTTGTTTACAATGTTTTCAAAGAAAGAAAATGGCAAGAGAGAGTGCTGATCGCAAAACTGTCTGACACATGTTTAAAGGCCCCAGATCCATTGCTCTAAGTGTCATCAATCTGATGTCTGAGCATGCCAATAGCTGAAAGTGCAAGCTTGTTTCGTGTTTGGGTGGTTAAATGCTTAATGTACATTCATAATTTTCCATATCCAAGTCAAATTGGTACGGCATGATCCTTAAAGGGATATTTCAGGATTTTTGACATGGGGCCTCATTTCCTAGTTATCCAGAGTGTTGCTGATACCTGGAGATATTTCTTTTGTAATTCATGCAATTCTTATGTTTGAAGAGTTTCTTGGCGCTAGGCTAATGCAAGGCTAGCACATTTCTACGATATCAGCTAGCCTGCATTAAACACAGTCTTACGCACTCCACAGAGCACCTGAGGGAAATCACTTTTAACACCAGACTAACCATATAAATGTCTGTGTCGATAGAGTAATTTGAACCATATATTTAACCATATACTTATATTTGAGCAGCATCTGCTTCGTGGTTGTATAAGCTACGCAGCGGCGGAGTGATCTGCTAGAAAATAGTCCCTCAAAATGCGATCATTCATGTGATGCAAGGTCAGTGATATTCCAAAAATTATTCTATCGACACAGACATTTATATGGTTATTCTGGCGTTATAAGTGATTTTATCTGATTGCTGTGTATGTGAAGATTTGCTTTTACTATTATGAACTTGGTCAATGTAAATGCCATTATCCATGTATGCATAATGTTTTTTATGTATTTTACTATAACTATAGTAACTATCAGCCTGCATAGCATTGAGCTATAACCTGGTACAATGCATCTCTCCTCTTGAGGTGAATGTTTATTGTACACTGTCCCTGTTTTTCAAAATAAATAAACTAAACTAAACAATACTTTATGCTACAATACCAGGCATCGATGCTTAATCAAGTATCGCAATACTTTTAATACTTGTGTTTGGAGGCATTTTTATTCTGCGCTCCTTACAGTTACACAGCACTTTGTTACATTTTGTGTTGATGCACTATCGCAATAGGAATCGGATCGTGACAAAGGCGATTAATCTCAGCCTTAACGCTGTGTTCCCCTAAAAGTGTGTTAAGAGTCAGTTATTCATAATATGTCAATTTTTAGAGATTCAAGGCGTCTATATTAGCTTTATCCTGTGAAGTCCCATAGTTTTCTTGTATTCTCCCCAGACTTGAAGTCCATTTCCCTTCCCCAATACAGACAGGGCATTAGTCTCAGTGACAGGCAGGGGGTCCCGTAGAGTCCCCGCAATTTATTTCTTGATTATCTATCGAAAATAATGCTGTACTTCATCATCTCCCCCATCGCATCAGTGACGGAGGAGCCGCGCCGCTAAACCTATAGAGTCTCGCGGCAGTAAATCACTTTTTTAATGTTGGGTATGATAACAGTGTGGTATGGGGGGTAGAGCTTGGTACAGAGACGTTGCACAGAATGAGAAAATGTCCTCTAGCTTAGAGTCAAAGAAGGTCGTGCAGGCCGGCCTGTGTGCTGTGGGCTAATGTAGCGCTAAATGCTACGGGCTAACCGGGCTGTGGTGGGGCAGCGAGGCATGAAGGGCGGCTGTACGTTTAGCCGTCCTCGGGATGCAGTCATATCGCTCTCCATGAACTCCAGGACGCTCGAAGAAGTGAACTGAGACATGTATGTACACAGCTTCTTTTTTAAGTAGGTCTCAGGTGGTTATTGATCCAAAAATGGGTCGTGGAACCATTATTGGGTTGTTAATAACCAGTTTGGACAGTTTTTCAAATAATCTGACATATGATCAATGCTTTAACCAACAAAACTAACTGAATTTATCTCTCTTTCCCATTTCCTTATTTAGTTATGGATTGTCATTATACGTTGAACGCTGAAGGAGGAAACACACCACTGATCAAGTAGACCGAGATTTTGTCTTCAAAATCACTCCATATTCTAAGATCATCTGCACAATTACAACAATAGAGATTTGTAAGATAATGACAACATTTGTGTAGTGTATTTGATCAGTGGTTCTACAACTTTCTTTAAATATTCACACAGGACTCTTTTTGTATAGCGCCTTTCAAAGACATGGCCACAAAGCGCTTTACATGGGACAATAAAATGTATCATTGGTTCAATCATGAAATTACATGTAAACGTCTGCTATGAGCGTTTCTCGTTTTATGTCATAAAATCAAATCACTCTATATGGCTTAAATTTTGATTTTTCAATCTGTTGCTTAAATCGAAAAATACTCTTTTAAAGCACGGGCTCAGTGCAGGATTATATCATCAATTATGATTTATTCGTTTGCAACAGCCGAAGTTTCCTCTCTTTCAGAAGTCAAGGCGCAGAGAAACACAAGTAGCTTTAGCAATAACCCCAGGGCTGTGTCGGTACATCGGTCACAGGTCTAACGCCAATAACAAGATACATAGATGAGTCTATTATATGAACAGTGAACACAGTACATCAGCGTGCACAGTCTGCACACGTCTGACGCCAAAACAACAGTTTTCTATAAACAAACCACACATTTCTTCAAGTGATACAACACCAAACCTAATCAGTCTTTTGAGGTGACAGATGTTGTCAGATCCATGTTTCCGCTTTGGTAGTCCTGAGGAAAAGTTCTATTCTCACATGTTTCCCGGTGAAGTAGAGGGACAACACGTGCGCGCCAAACATCTGCACAATACGGTATCTACAAACATAAAGACTCAACAACATGACGCGCTAGTACAATATGATTAGAGCGATTGATGACAAAAAAAAAGTTTAGCAAAAGGCTGTTTTGGCATCAGACGTGTGTGCGCTGATCTGTGCCGAATTAAGTGTGCGTGCAATCAGACATCGGCTTGCCTGTTTGTATAATTTACGTATCTTGTTATTGGTGTTAGACCCACACTGACATTATTGCTACTTGCACTTCTCTGCGCCTTAACTTCTTAAAAAGAGGAAACTTCAGCTGTTGCAAACAAATAAATCATAATTGATGATATAATCCTGCACTGAGCCCGTGCTTTCAAAATGTATCTTTCGATTTAAGCATCAGGTTGAAAAATCAAAAACTATAAGCCATATAGAGTGGTTTGATTTCATTACATAAATCGAAAAGACGCTCATAGCAGACGTTTACAAGTCATTAAGTTTTTGTTTTCAATTTGAACACTGATTGAACGAATGATACACGGATTTACACGGATTCACAATTTACATTCACTCCATGCTCGGTGCTGGTCAGCCGCTCTGGGGTAGACTGATGGAAGCACGACTGCCCTCCGACTGCCACCAACCACTCACTCTCAGATACACCCTAACGTACATGTTTTTGGAGGTAGGTGCAACCAGAATACCCGGAGGAAACGTGCACAGAAATGGAGAGAACATGCAAACTCCACACAGAAAGGCCCCGTCCAGGTGGGACTCAAACCCGGGACCTTCTAGCTGTGAAGCACGAGCGCTAACCACTGATCCACGAGCCACCAAGTCTAGATCAATATCAAAGACTAAGCCAGGTCGAAAAAGTAAAAATAAAATATATTTTGTCATCTAAAACAGCCAGAACTACAAAAATGCCCCTTTTTCCAAATTAATTCCTTTATTATTCATCAAACAATTCGTAACAATCGGGTATTCAAACAGTTAAAGCCGCGTAGCCCTGGTCCGTGGAGTTTGGACATCTGCGTTTGTGGAGCCTGCGGCCGATGAGTGACATTAAAAAACGTCTTCCTTCCTGCTCTGCATCATGTTTGCTCATCAATTCTCATGTTCCTGTCCTTGTACTGTACTCGTGTGTGCTGCTCAACATGTTTTTCAAATCTCCTCCAGAGCAGCAGGACAGTATCAAAATACACGCTGTTCTCATTAATGCATTCATTTTCTCACCTATACAGCTATAAAACATGAAGTCGGCGCCGAGCTCATCACCATATCAGAAGTGGCATGTAATAAGGCGCGTCTATATCTGCTCGCTGTGGGTTTTTAGATTCACTTATATATGGCAAGAGTTGCACCCTTGAGTGTGAAGAACTTTCTCATATCCTCCTCGAAAATTACTGTATTCAGACAAGAAACCCCTCGGCACAAAAGGAGACATTCCTCGTTTGTTCATATGCAAAATACCGAAGCTTTTCTGACGTGCAGGATAAGCAGAATAACAGTCTCCCAAAGCCACAGGCACTTACTGCAGCGTCCGGACTGGCCATGAAGGAAACAGCTTTAACCTTAGCTGATGATCTGAAGGTCTTTGAGTACAGAACAAGGCACGGGGCGCTACAGGAAACAAAAAAAGGGGCAATCGAGGAGGAATCCGGGCAAGACTCGCAGCTACACAAGCCTTCTATCCCTACTGTTGTCATGCATGGCTAATGTTCGTTCACTGGAGAATAAGACGGATTATAATGATGAGCAAGTTTCACAGATGGCCCTCAGGTGAAGAATGACATCAGAGCCAGGAGAGAAGGAGGAGGACAAAGATGAAGATGAGAGGGAGCGAGAGGTGGTGGTGGTGGGAGCGGAGGGAGCTGCGCAGGAGGAAGAGGAAGGAGGACCTGACCACCACAGCGGGACACCACGCTCCGAAACAAGGACAGGACCGGTTTCCTTTACCTCCAAAAACAGGCTGGTCAGGTTGGCCCACAACGGCGGCTCAGGTTGAACCCAACACCTGATTTCGTTGTACAATTGTATAATGACAAATAAAGCACTTACTTACTTACCTACTTACTTACAAACAACCCAGTCCAGTTGAGGACGTTTAGAGCCTTTACTTTGATGGAAAACAACAACAACAATCTTAATGAAGAGAGTCAAACTGCTTTCTCTCTGCACTTTTATGTGTTGTTTATTTACAGTTTTGTTTTTCCATTGGGTTTTATCTCCAGGGGCGTTCAATAACACCATATTCGTTCAGCTTTGGTGCACAAACGGTTTGATCCCCAGTTCAAAGCATCACCTTTCGCTGTTGGTGTCAATGGAGGCAACAACCTCTGGGGCCTTGTACTAATTATGCTCCAGTATATATTAGTATGGAAACCTCTGCTACAGATGCGGCACATGTCACTAATCGGGTTACACTAATCCCCCCTCACCAGTGTATCAGAATGACAAATGAAAGCTTATGACAAAGCCCGCAAATTCACAAATCTGCTGGATTAGACGACGTCGAAGAAACGGGGAAGAGTGCAGTGCTAGTGCGGTGAAAGAATTTAAATGATGAGTATGACTTACAGTATGTTATGGCAGCAGGAAAAGCAGAATAGACCTAAATCAAAGCATCCGATGCCGAGCCTCCTCAGCTGGCGCCTTTCAACGTGAAGGAGCAACGGCTCTACTTCGAGCCTCCTATGTAACCAAATGTTTAAATAACGGTCTACCGACATGGTTTTTTTTTAAGGCCAATGCCGATTTTGGGGGATTTTTATTGGCTGATGGCCATGGCCGATATTTTTGGCTGATTTTTCCCAAATATCTTTCATGAAGCTCCTAAACTGTAAAATGTGTTGAACTGTGAAAGCAGCACTTTATTGGGATATAGGGCTGATGCATTTATGTTTAGTGGGTACTTTAGAGGGAGATTGTTTGAATGACAAAAATCGGCAGATTCCTAAACAAAAAAGTCTCTATCTCTTATGATTCCCAAATTATAAGCAAACGCCTGCAATATAAAAATATATAAAATACAATCTGAAGTGTACAAACCTGTGACCGATTTTCACCGCGATGCGTCTCATCCCCTGAGGCCTAAGAAGTTGTGGGAGGGGTCATGTATTAAAGCTCTGACTGGGCTCTTTTCAAACAAACAACGGGAAGTCTTCATTTGGTTCCGGAGATATTGGCCTATATTGTAAAATACCAAAATATCAGCCTGATATATAGGTCGACGTTTACTTTTTTAAAACGTGTTTACCTTAGTAAATCCTTTCCGTAGTCCCTCTGGGGGTAATACAAGTGTTAATGGGATGATTGGGGGGTCTTTCATCTCCCCCTGGTGTCTCTGGCCAGAAAACCATGTTTGCAACTTTGCTGCCATCGGGTCGGAGTCACCAATACACATTAATGGAATCACGAAGAAGAAGCTAACAGGCTAATGGGCAAAGCTAACTGCGGGCTAGCGCCACTTAAACAGTAAGTACAGCAAAGTTTGAGTGAAAAAAAAAATCTCCATTGTGTAATTGGATGTACAATATCCCTCTCTCCCTTTGTCTTTTCTGTCAGCGTAGTGTTTACTCTCACGGACAATTAACGAGTAAAAACCACAACATCCTACGACACCTGCAATGTGGCCTCTAGGGGCATGAGTTACTACGTTAAAGAGGGGGGCATTATGCAAACTTTACATTTTAGATTTGGTTCTCTCATGAAAAGCGTACCTCGTTCTGTGTATCTGAAGCGAAAAATAAAAACAGTGAATGGTTAAAATTAGGCTGATGTTGTATATGATATGGCAAGACAAAAAGATGGACGTATGGATGAGAGCATGGATGAAGCAAAAACACTCACCACAACTTCACTACAGATCAGAGCTGTATTTACTTTTTTTCCTTCTCTTTATTGAAACAGCTGCACACCAAAGGGGAGCACGACAAAGGAGTGGGACGGGGCTTACGGTGAGATCTTCTGAAAATCAGAAATAAACTTATGGGTATTTTGTTTCCGCTGTTTTCGATCAATACCGCAATATCTAACCAACAAATTCCAAGACAGTGACGAAGATGTTTTTGAGAATATTTCCAAATGCCTGCAAAAAGCATCACAGTCCCTCAACTTTACTACACCATCGGTCGGTGACTCTCGTTCCTGCAAATGTGTGTTTTTCCACAAAACAGGAGCGATAAAAGACCCCACAACATCTTATTAGTCCATTACGCAGACTCTGAAGCCGATTCCTAATGCGAAGATGACTTGATGGAACTTTCATGACAAATACAGCGTGAGACCCTTTGCTCTAAAGAATGAAAAATTGCCTCGGTGAGTGGGATCCGCTGGGCCCCTCCCGAGCCAGCGCTGGATCGGAGTCACACGTTCACAGTTCACAGCTCCTTCGGTAGTGAGACATGCAGCGTAGTGTGATTACAGGCTGCTGAGTGGAGAGCACAATTAAAAATAACTCCATGTGCAAAGACAAGTCAAGGTGTGTGTTAGAGCTGCCAGATGACACAGTTTTTTTTCTCTTCAATATAATATACAGCAGGTCCAATATCCCTCACACGCAACCATGTCATCTGTTGATATAGGCCACAGAGCAACAGTATGCAATAAGACTAGTTTTACGGCGCGATGAACAGATTCAGCACATTTTGGGCACAGATCGACTCAGAACCGATCATAAATTTAGATTATGGGCATTTTTTATTTTAACTATGATGTATTTGTATCAAGGAAGTACAGAACGAAGCGAAGAAACAGCTAAAATAAACAGGATTACCTAACCTTATAGTCAGTATTGCCACAGTGAAATTATTTTGCTGGCAAACCCAAGGCAGAAATGGCAGACAGTTTAACTCAAGTTTAATAACGTGTTCTTTGGCGCTATAAAGGCCCAGGGAAAAGGATTATTCTTGGATATCACTCATTTAATTTGTCACGGCCGAATGGTTAGCTCTCTTGCCGCACAACATGAAAGTCCTGTTTTTTTTTTTTTTCCTGGACTGTTTGGGCCTTTCTGTCTGGAGTTTTGAATGTTCTCCCATCTCTTGGTGGGCTTCTTCCAGGTGCTCAGCCCAACTCAAACATACACAAGAATACACTAAGAATCCCCAGCTAGGTACTCCTGACTACAAAACTACAGCTCAAACTATAGAGATAGATGTATGCTGGGAAGTGCCCATATATGGTCAGGTTCGAAGCAGTCAGAGGGAAAACAAAGATACGGGGGAAAAAATGGACTTTCTGCCATTTCTCCACCATTACTTTAACCTCTTAACTCCCACCTGAACCGAGCACATTTTCTCCAGTTTGGCATTACCCAAATCTAAAAGCTTATTGAAAAAAGTGAGAAAATAGTGACAAAAATGAGACCAAACAAGGATGAAAATGCTGCAAAAAGTCACAAAAGGGCAATAAAAATGCATCAAAACAGCAACAGAAAAGTGACAACAAAGTGGAGCAAAAATGTGACGTGAACGCAACAAAAAAGCTATGAAAAAAAGATGTCCAAAAAAAAAAGTGACAACGCGAGGAAAAAGATCTGTTTGGATGAGTTTTGTAAGTCTTAACTTTCAAACGAGGTGTTACACTGGCCTATAGGCTGTAACCTTTTAAATTTGGGTAAAGCTGAACTGGAGAAAACACACTTGGTTGAGGCAGGATTCAAGTGGTTAATATACTTTTCTGCTAAATAGAAATACAAATACAAAGACACGGCCCATAAACACCTAAAAAACGGACTATGCTAACCACTAAGCTAGCGAACATGATGTTAGCTTCATGCTACGTTAGCTAACAAGTGCCGTTTTTTGCTTCTACTTAACAATTGTCTGCGACTGAAACACCCACATGTACCCGATTTTAGCCTGACTTTATTGGTGTGTGATAAATTTGTTGATGGATACACATTAGCCAGAAAACCAAGGCCGTGGGAACCCAGGGTGCTGAGAGCGCTGCAGCACCCCCGGTGGATAGTTTGTGAACTGCAGGCAATATTAACCCCTTAAATCCCACCTGAACCGAGCACATTTTCTCCAGCTTTACCTCAATCCAAAAGCTTCTGGAAAAAAGGTGAGAAAATAGCAACAAAGCTTGGACGAAAACAATGATGGGAATGTGACAAAAAAGTGAGAAAAAATTGACAAAAAAGTGACGAAAAATTGATGAAAAAGTGGCAAAAATGTCACAAGAAATTGACAAAAAATGACAAAAAAATGACAAAATGTGACAAAATGTGACAAAAAAATGACAAAAATGTGACAAAATGTGACAAAAATATGATAAAAATTTGACGAAAAATTGAGAAAAAAATGGATGAAAAAGTGATAAGAATTTGACAAAAAAATGTGAATTATTTGACGAAAAAGTGACAAAAAATGTACAAAAAATGACAAAAAAGAGAGAAAAAATTTGACGAAAAATTTAGAAAAAATTTACGAAAAAGTGATACGAATTTGACGAAAAAGTGACAAAAAAGTCACGAAAATGTGACAAAAATGAGACGACTGCCCAACAAAAAAAGTGATGAAAAAAAATCTGATGTGAGGAAAAAGATCAATTTAGTTTTGTAGGTCTTAGCTTTCAAATGAGGCGTTACACTGGCCTACAGTATTTGGGCAAAGCTGAACTGGAGAAAATGCTCTCGGTTCAGGTGGAGGTAAGAGGTTAATAAATAGGATTTATGCACAGAAAAATTATTTTGGGGGTAAATTTTATCCCTAACTAAAATATCTTCCCACGGCTCTGCAGAAAACGGCTAAAAAGAAGGGAAAATTGTGATTCAAATGAGAGGTGTTCTTCCCCCTCTGCTAGGCCACGCCCCTTTGTACGACGCGTTGCTGCTGTATCTATATGTCTGGCATGTTTTCCCAATGCCAGTGAAGGATGGACTATATATCTTACCTTACTACATCATTGTATCGTAAGCTCATTCTGCGCCTCCCGTGTAGTTTCAGCGTCACTGCCGTCCCTTCTAAATCACTGGGCTGAGCAGATTGTTTCATTAAGTTCATACCTGCTCCTCTCTGGGGCTCTCACTCCGCTCCATATGGCACCGACAGCGCGCTCAAACAAACAGGATGATCTGCGGCTCCTCCGTGACCCCGCGCACACGTCCGCACTGGCCTCTGTCCTCTGCGCCAGATGTGCTCGCTCTCCCCTCATTCATCAAACGGAGGCGCAAAAGCGAACGTCTTCACCTCCGCGGCGCTCAGAAAGTGCGTCGTCTGGCATTAGTTACACCCGCTCCCGTCGGATCGTTACGAGGTCAGGCCGGTGGGCAGTAAAGCGGAGCCTATTAAATTAGATGGGTTACACCTTTGGAAGTGCAGAGTTGAAAGCATGGAAAAGTCTTGTTTACAATGTTAGTGTACATATACATTTCACGTACCATTCCTCGTGAGCTGTAACCATGGCGACGTTATAGTTTTAAGCCTGTGCTGATTGACTGATTGACTTGAGCAGTTGGCATGTGGTTAAAAGTAATTGCATGGAGCTGTTTTGGGGTTTGTGTTCATTATAACAGATAATTTCAAACCTATTTTATGCGTTACCTCTGGTTCAGACACAAAATAAAGATGTAAACCTAATTATGGACAGGTTTTGTTTTGTTTTATTGTACGCAGTCGGTGGCCGTATATTTGACTTCGTACTGTTCTCTGCAAAATGTTGAGCTTTCCCCTGAACAACTCAATACAAACGGAAGCTGCATAATGATAGATTGATAGATTGATAGACAAAAGGGTGCACAACAGACAGACAACAAAAATAACATTACTCAAAGTAAGACAAATCAGTGTGTTGACTTGTTGAGAATAGCTATGACTAGCTATTATATAAGTGTGAGCTGGAAGAGGTTGTGGAGAGGGTGTGCAGTCGTGATACACAGGTTGACCCGAAATCCGCGGTCAACCTGTGGGTCAACCTGTGGGTCAACCTGTGGGTCGTCAACCCAGCAGTGTGGGAAGTGCGGTGCAAGTTTACCATAAAAGCAAAGGTGAGTGCTACAGTGTAACATAATGGATGCTGTTGGCTTGTTCAAGCATGTGTTCATTTTAGTTCAGCTTTATAACCAATGAACATATTTTCTGCAAAGACAAAGGCCTAACTTGGGAAAAGCCAAACTGAGCATCACACCAGCTCTGCCTCACGTCCTGACCGTGCCAGGTCCAGACGCCCTGAGGAGCTGGGACGCCTCAGGCCAAATCCCCACTGAAAGCCACACCATTATCAGCCCGGCTATTATATAGCACAGATTCTCATCAGCAGCCATTGACACTACAAGTATCAGGAATGTGAGTTAACTTGCAGTGCCCTGTAAGTCAGCCCAAAGTACCTGATCCTGGGCGCTCCATATAAGGGCCATAGTTGCGTATACCCACTTTGAAAGCACACGGGGGGTTAAGCTGTAGGTGATCAATCAGTTAATGATGGACTGAGCAGGGGTCAGTTTTCTTGGAAAAAAGTTAAGTGCTAGCATTAGCCATAGGTAGTAAATCAAAGGTGGTAGTGTCCTAAAAAATGAGTGGGAATTCTATGCGTCATAAATCATATTTCACTTCTGTCCGCTTCACAAACTGTACATTATGTTGATTTACTACTTACGATGGGGAGCTGTAACTTCAAGGGCCATTTTTGTGCAAATTGTTATCTCTAAAAGTTTTTTTTTTCCTATTAACCTAACTGTGTATTGCTTTGTGCAATACATACACAAGCATAGATGAGTACGGTTGTTTTAAGGGTCATTTAAAAGAATGTCAAAAGATTAGGTGCTATTTGGCAACTCAATCAACAGCGGTGGTCTAAAATTAAGTCAAAATTCTAAACATTACGAATCATATTTCAGGCTTGTGACAGCTTCATAAACTGCTAAAAACATGAACATGGCATTTTGGTCATTTCTCTCCACTTTGAACACGCATCAATCGCTTATTATTCCAACTCCCGGCACACACACTCTACTCTTCTGAATGACTTATTCTTACACATTACTACCTTCACCTCAGCCTTTTCCTGTCGGGCTCCACTTGGTCGAACCCTCTCTTCCTTCCTCTCTCTGGTTTCAATCAGTCTGTACATGTCAGGACCCAGACGAATGTTCACAGAGGTCTAACCCCGGGACGACCGCCTTTCTCGGGACCTCCTCGGGACCCCCAGCCTCCGCTCTTGAACCATGGACTTTCCGCTGGCCTCGTTGCGCTGTTCGGCAGGTGGGCGTTCGGAACGAGAAAACCAGATGAGCCCTTCTGACGCGGTGTGAAGAGAAACACTGTCCCCGAGTTTGAGCAGGCGCAGAGCGGTGCGGTAAATCACACAGAGGCTAAAGATGTGGTATTTACAGTTACAGGAAGACGTGTCGTTTAATGGTTAAATGGAAATGCAGTAAATTCAGCAAACACTGTTAGGCAGAGGTGAGAGAAGTTGCTAAGTTAAATGATTCTGGTGAAGGCTTCTAGGGAAAAAGACAAACCTTGGGGGGATTTTGTAAAGGAAAAGACCAAAGCAAGGTCCAACAATATCCTTTTTTCTTTGTTTTAATAGCTGTTACAATAGATACAGGCATCTTTCGGAGCGGCCAGAAACATTCGATGGGGGAAAAACGACTTTGACGACTATGAATGAGATTCCAGATCCTCTACTGCTGTAGATAAGATTAGACGGGGATGACTGAAGATTGAGTCTCTGCAAAAGAAGAGCCATATATTGGAACGACTGAATTGGTAGTGTGACGGACGGCGAAAGAAATGTACATCTCACTGGTTTATGACAAGAAAACATGTCGTCTGAGGCAGAAATAGAGTGCGTTAGACATCTCATGACTCCAGCAGCCAAGAGAGTCTGTAGAGGCGCCTTCATGAATTATTATGAGCCGAGCTCTGGTCGGACATGTCTACAGTGTGTGACTCAAACTGTGCAGTCGCCTGTCAAACATCATATCGCATCATACCTGCCGGCGTCAGGGAGATCTGAACAGGAGTAGATGAGCGCGACAGACTTGACTGCAGGAGAGGACGAATACAATTTTCATGGATCAAGCGAGGAACTGTGTGCACACCAAGAAATACTGTACGGTGGTCTTTTAAAGAGGAGGTATGCTTTTTGCAGGTATCTGGTAATATGTGTCTAACAGATCTTTTTCACTCTACTACACTTTGCTGGTTAGGAAATGCAATATTGATCTAAAACAGCTGAAACAACATACCCAGCAGTTTCACTTCCTGATCCGATGGCGAGTGTTTTTACTTGTGATGAAAAGAGTAAGCTTGATCGAGAGGCGAGCAAAGTGTTTCCTACTTCAGGAGAAACGGTTTGGGTGGTGTCACTGCTGTGCTAAGAATAGCCATTGAGGAAGATCTAAAGATGACTAAAAGATGCACGACTGGCTTGAATTTTAACATGTGCAAAAAGCTCTAAAATATTAATTTTGCATAATACCCACCCCGTAAAGTCGCAAAACCGCTCTTGATTGAACATAAGTAGGATCATTCATACTTCACAAGACACAAGAACTTCTTGTTCTTGCACCCTGATCTTTAGAACAAAATGAAGTCACCTTTGCCTTGTAGCCATGGAAACATTTTTGTTACTGACGCCAGTTCCACTGCGACAAGGCAAAAATGACTTAATTTAACTCAGGCCATGTGATTTCAGCCTCAATACAGAGACACACAGCATCAAATCATCATCAGGAAAACTTTAATTTTCATATGAAGAAGACCGAAATGCAATACCTGGTCGTATCAGATTTAAGCAATTCCCCAAAACTGCTCTAGATGCAATGCAAGATATTGTTGATATAGATCAAGGGTTCTCAAACTTTTTTCTCTGGGGGCCACAATATCGTTCCTGACTGTGATGGGGGGCCGGGCTGGGTTGGCTATAACATAGAATTGTATGACCCAGACCAAAATGCAGAAGGCCTCATGGTGAAGTAGAGATTACTTGTCTGGCACAGTCGTCCCCACTACTATATCCACGAGATCAACACTTGATTCCAGGCACATATATGTTTACCTGTAGTGGTTTGCAAAAATAGTAATCAAGTCTTCACACTTTGTTTTAATTTGAAATACCACAGGTATGCCATTTATTTTTATTTTCAAATAAAAGATCATTGCATAATGTGACCAAAGTAATAACTGCTTACACTTGTATTGCACTTTACAAGCCTGTGTCACAAGCTTCTCAAAGTACTGTAGTTATTATTCATTCACTCCACACTCTGTGATGGTAAGCTTCATTTACCACGTGGCTATAATGTGTTCTTTATATCCTGATCTCTTTTTATGTCAGTGCCCCTGCACGTGCGGAATTATTGTTTATTTATTTAAGTTGCCCCCAGCGGCTAGAATGAGTATACTGGTTGTTTAGTTAAGAAAATCATAACTTTGCACAGGAATGGGCTGGAGACTTACTTTTTATTTGTGCTCTACAAGTCAGGCGCTGGGTTAAATCATATCCGTAGTTTGAGGATCCCTGATATAGAGTTACACTGGAAAGTACTATATTATAAACCTGAGATGGAAAGATCAATTGCAAAGAGGAGAATAATCAATATCCTGATTAAGACCTGTGTGGATCCAATATGTTTCTCGCCGGAGAAGGATTTTAAGTCTGTTACGCCATGCCCCACACGTGCCACAGTTTTAGTTAATCTATTTATTAATTAGAATCGATTTACTTTACCATGAAGAGAATTTGCACTGCAATAACTAGTCAAATCTTTGAGTTGCAGGTTTGCCCTGGCACAACAACAACGAAGAATAATCCAGGCCACACATGCTGCTGTTAGTACCTAAATATAGCACATTTTATCAATCGCGATTCATTTTGTCGCCTGCCAAAGCTCTACAAATGCTCGAACAACAGGGATGTGTGGGATGAGGTAATGTGGGACCTTCAAAACGAGAACTATCTCCAACTTTTACAACTCGAAAACAGCAGGAAATGGGCAGCGCAGCTTCCAGAATCAAACACAAAACGTTTTTCTCAGTTGATTCTTTGCGTATGGTGTTGTCAGTGGTGAAAGTTATCGTGACTCAAATGAACACACACATTTCTGCTAATGCCATTTTAATACAATACACTGTCACTACACCAGTTAGAAGTTACACATTCATTTAGATCAAGGAAATGTATAGCGGAATACACAATCAAAGGCAGGCAGCTATAGTGTTCGTCCTTTGATGCCGTCTTGGTTGGATTAATAAACATTTTAAGTGTCTATACTGATGTGAGACTCTGAGATGTGGAGCTTTGAAGATGAAGCTGCAGTACCCACGGGAGCACAGCTATCAGACAAGAAGCCTGTCTGTCCCACTAACCTAAATTAGGAAACATCTCCGCCGTAGTAGACTATTTTGGGACCGTAGACGTACTCTCTTTCGCGGGGGTTAATGCATGATTTAATCGCACACATTTCAAGTCTGGAGTCGGGTAACATGCCCCATATTTTGGTTTTGTATGACAGCTCGGTACAATATTTATGCGGTGAAATTGAAAAAGGTGATTTAGTTTATGCCACTGACTCATAATATTATGTCATGTCAAATACTCGGTGCTGTTCTAGTCAGATGTTTTTTGTAAAAGGATTACGATGGGATAAGGCTGCGTGACTGGACTTTTAAGGGTTTTTTTTAGGGCTCACATTAGGCTCAATAGGCTGTTCTTTCATGTGCTGTTCTGGAGTTGTACACTGCCTGACCAATAACAAAATCGCCACCAGAAAAAAAGGTCATACTCTACTTTTTCTTTGGACCACCTGTAATTTTGATTACAGCACACAATTTTTCACCAAGATCTTGTATTGGTGATGGGAGAGTGCGACCACTGCGCAAAGCCTTCTCCAGCAGATCCCAAAGATTCTCAATGGGGTTAAGATCTGGACTCTGTACCTGAACCACTCTTTCACATCTTGGAATATGTTTTATCAGGGAAGAAGAAATGTATTCATGGAATAACCGGGTAGTGCACTTTATTCTTTGTGCACATAGGGCCTGATCTTCTGCCCGGCGCAGTAACAGCATTGCTCAAGACGAAGTTGGTAGCCTGAGGGAATCGCTTAGAGAAAAAAGCGGTCGGCCGAGGCATGGTGTGCTACAAACAACGCTGACTACAACGAGCGCTTTCTGCTTCCGCTTCTGGTAAATGGTTACATTTATACAGCGCTGTACATTAAGGAACCACTCACCCATTCACACGCTCGTTCATACACCAGTGTATACAGACACTGGAGGCAAGGTGGGTGAAGACACAGCGACAGTGTGCGCCTCTGGGATTCAAACCGCTGATCAAAAGTCTACAGCCTGCGTTTAGAAACACAAGATCGGGCCCATAATGTTGCTGAACCAAGACCTGACCAACTGCAGCAACACCAGATCATAACCGTTAAATCCAGGAGCGACTTTATTTTTGTCAGGAGGCAATAGTTTGGCTGGAGGCAAACTATTTTGTTTGACATGCTTGATCATTCATTAAATTCTGTCCGTGTCCTTCTCATGAGCTCACAAAGGTTGCCCCCCTGCCTGCTGATTTCATGGGGTGGTGTTCCTCTCAGTCCAAAACCGAGGCAAAGGGCAATTGGGACAGATTTCCCGGCCGGCCGATTGTCGGGGATCAAAGGGAGCACGTCACAAACAAACTCGGCTTGGCTGGGGTGCTGCAGCTTCTACACGGCCAGCGGCGCTTTGATACTCTGCACTTTGAGTGGCCTGACTGAGGGCTGTCGTCGCCTTTCTTCGTGACTTAGCAGTGGGCAGCAGTCATGAGCAGTGGGGAGAGCTGAGCCTCTGCTTCAGCAACCAAATGTTCAAAAAACTGTGGGTGGAGGTCCAAACATGGGTGGAAGTCCAATGTTTAATCAAATACGAAGCAAAATATCAAATCAACCATTGTTCTGTCATACTAGAATCATCCTGAGAGGGAAAGTGATAACCCAAAACAAAAGGCGTGCACTCTTAAGTTCCACTGACTACGGGCCCGATCTGCTGCCTGGAGCAAGGACCGCGTCGCTCCAAATGAGACGATCCTCTTGCATGTGCTCAGCTGTTGCATTCTTTCCCCCGTATGTATCATGCTGCCTCATGTTCATTAACTTGATTCATTCCACTGGGAGTTAAACACTGTCCAGAGAGAAAGAGAATATGCAGCTGGTCTTGCGGTGGCACGGTTCTGAACACAGCCAAAACGCGATCAAAACAAAAGCACATGTTCACCCCCACAACCCCTTTCCCTACCCCTTGCCATCGCCCCCTCCCAGCCACAGAAAGACTGGTTGAAGGAAAAAGTTGTTCTACATAACATCACCATTGGCCATGGGTGTCTGTCCAGCCCGCATAAAGCCCACCTACTGCGCCAGGACTGGAGCTGGAAGATTTCAGAGTGAACCCGTCGTTAGCAGTGAAGTCTACGCTATAGTGTTTAGAAGTGGGCTCATTATGTTCCTGTAGAAGTGCCTTTACGAAGCCCCATAGCAAACTTGTATTGTAATACAACTGAAATAACACAATACAACTCATCATTTCACAACGGCTATGAATGAAACTTGGGTCCACAATACAATAAGAGAGTCCTTGTCAACATTTCCAGCCTCAGCAGATTCAGCAGACATCTCTATCAGTGGTGCAAGAAGATGACACTTTTCATTTGGACCTGCCCTTTAACTTTATTGGACGAGTGTGTTCAATCAAGTTAAAATTCCCATTGGTTTCAGGTAAAAACATCTGACCCAATCGCGGCGTCTCATTCATTTTAATGTGTTTGAAAAGGCCGTGCTCCGTGGCTGTCTGTCTGCTTTCATTTCTCTTCACCTTGTTTGGAAGCGCTCAGGGAATGGCACAGTTTTCTCCTCGATATGATTTCTTTCAATCTAAAAACAATCAGGGCTGAATCACATTGATGGCAGGCTTGTTCTTCAGTATTTCTTGCCGAGGTGCTGATTCTGTCTGTGAGTCTCCTTTGCTGCTGAGTGACACCAAAGACTAGGTTCAAGAGTCCTACTGCGGCGTCAAGCAACAGGGAAATGTCTGTTTGTTGGAGAAAAATTGATAGAAAACGGTCTGGTAGGTGATTAGTGTTGAATCAGGCCCAAATCAGCCTTGGTGCATAAAGAAAAGAGAGTGAAAATAGTCTTTATGTAGATGCGATCCCAGAATGTCCAGTATAGGTAAAGAGATTATCCAGGTGAGCAGGTGAACAGTTTGGGAACCCCTGATCTAAGAGACAAAAACAAAGTTAGTGGACTTCTTCTTCTTGACGACACGGGCATACAGTATTCCAATATGACAATGCTACGATTCATTGGCTCACATTGTGAAAGAGTGGTTCAGGGAGCATGAGAAATCATTGTCACACACGGATTGGCCGCCACAGTCCAGATCTGAACTCCACTGAGAATCTGGGATGTGCTGGAGAAGGTTTGTGCAGTGGCCATACCTTGGCCTTTGCTCTGCCTGATCCTGTCAGACCTTGGAAGCTAAGCAGGTAGAGCCTGGTAGGTACTTGGTTGGGAGACCGTTTGGGAACACGAGGAAGCCTGGGGTGAATGGGAGTGGGAGTGAGGGGTTGGTGGTGGTCGGAGGGGCAGCATACGTGAGTGAATAATGTAAAGCATCATCAATACAAGATCTTGGTGAAAATTTAAGTCATGCCCCAAATGAAAATATAAATTTCAACCTCTATAACAAAAATGTTGTGATCAAGGCACTTCTCAAAAGAATGACTCATCATAATTCTGCACTATCAACAGTAATTTTGTCAAAGGCCTTGTGCAAATATGCCGTTTTGAACACATCTGTCGACCTACACGGGCTGGAACACATGCTTTTTGAGTTATAACAAGCGAAACCCTTCTGTAAAACTGTGTACTCATTCCAGCGTGTATATTTATCCAGTTGTTTCCCACATTGTTTTGTGCACATGCCGTAATCCTTCCACAGCCAAAACAACCCGACAACAGAGTGAGAAACTGGATCCAATCGTCCCAGTAAAAAACCCTGCCAAGTGTGTCACGTTTTATCTATCCCGTCTGCGCGAGAGGCCCGTTCCCAAATATAAAACTTCAAACGCAAAAAACGCTTTACAGTCGTCATGGTTTGGGTTAAAACGTACTTACCGCGTTGAAACCGATCCCTGTTTGTCCGAATGTAAACTTATCTCGTCTTTACGGCTTGACCTTTTCGCCAGGAGCTGTAAAACAATGGCATGACATAAAAACTTGGCTGGTCAAGTTGTACGTTAAATATTGAAGCAGGTCAAAAAAAATTAAAATCACACTGCAAGTTGTACATCATCCAAATATCATCAAAGAGCTGGTCTCTTGCCTCACAGCAAAAAGGCCACGGGTTTGATCTGTAGCGCCTTTAGCTTTGTTTACAGCATGCATTCACTGTGGTAATCTTTCAATAAGCTTCTGCAATGTCAAACGATCCAGTGTTGCATTAAATGTGGATCCCAAAGCAGTTGAGAACTACTGATTTAGATGAGCTAGATGAGTTTAATCGTTATGTGGGTTACTGGATTCACAGACATTCCTCCACCTGAGTGGCATTGAAGGGTTAGTTGAATTGGTTGTGGTTTTTAAACTTTCCAGAGGGTCGACGTTCAGGTTATTTCAATCAAACACAACTTTTGTACAAAGTCTTCTCTTTCAGAGCCGTCAAAGTGGTTCGCTCAGCAGCAAGACCGTCGGCTGCACTTTGCCGCTCCTGGAGGCCACACACAAAGCACGACTCTTAAATCGGCCTTTACAAATTGTTAATGACGCCTCAGGCCGCCCTGCGTGGGCCATTTTTGAAATGCTTCCTTCAGAGAATAGGTGTCGCACGATCAAAAGTTCTACTGATCAGCATTTTAACAGTTTCAAGCTGTGATGACTCTAAACAAGGCACTTACATTTTTGTATGGACTTTTTATTGTACAGTATTTGACCCTTCAGTTTTTATGTGGCATTTGTTTGTTTTTGCAAGTGTAGCTGTCAACAAATAAAAAGTCTTTACATGCCTTAAAACAAACAAATGTTTTAAGTCATGTAAAGACTTTTTATATGTTGACAGTTGCACTTTGAGCTCCATGCACATTCTTTGCCCATGTAGTTTTATACTGCAAATGGCGAATAAACTAAACTGAACTGAACAGACTGTTAGGATTTATTAAATTGATGCTGGAAATATACATATATTTAAAGTAGAACTAAGTAACTCTAGAGGCCATAAGTGCCAGGTGTCGTAGCATGTTACAGTTTTTTACTCATTAATTGTCTGTGAGAGTAAATACTACGCTGACAGAAAAGACAAAGGGAGAGAGGGATATTGTACATCCAATTACACAATGGAGATCATTTTTGTCTCTCAAACTTGGCTGTAAATACTGTTTAAGTGGCGCTAGCCCGCAGTTAGTTTTGCCCATTAGCCTGTTAGCTTCATCTTCATGATTCTATTGGTGTGTATTGAGGCCTCCGGGTCGGAGCTGGGAAAGCCGCAAGTGTGGTTTTCTGGCCAGAGACACCAGGGGGAGACCCCCCAATCATCGCATTAACACTTGTATTACCCCCAGAAGGACTACGATAAGGATTTATTATGGTTAACAAGCTACTTGCTACTGCTTTTAACTAATCTGAAGGAACAAGTCAAAGAAATCTCGGCCTAACTTGACTAAAGTCAAGCCAACATTTTGAGTAAGTAAGACTGGTTACATCAGCTGTGCACTTGTTCAGTCTCATATCTCCATCAAGTGTTTCCACAAAGCTACCTTTAACCTTCCAGCACCCAAATGATGCATTATGGGTCATTCATCTGAGCTAATGGCCATCTGTTTGACCATCACAGGCAGTATGCCCCTTTTGACCCATCGTTTTAGGTTCAACAACTAAAGCTGAAGATGGATTCCTCATCGTAACATTGTCGGGGAATGGGCCCTAAAATCCAGGCATGGCTTCCAACTTTGAAGGGCTTTATTTATGTTTGGTAATGAGGTGAGGAGAGTGCGAGCTGGAGCTATGTGCTCCAGTGTGTTCTTACGGGGCAGGTACAGGGTGCATGTGGGGCACAGATGGAGGAGAGTCTGGTCTGTCATGTGCGATCAGATCTCCTCAGGGGACCAAACATTAAGCCGAGACACTGCCGGTGAATAAGCAAATATTTAGAGATATCAATTTGAAACTTCTGCAGTAGATTTCTGACATAGACATAAGACAAAAAGTTTCCTTTCATTTGATGTTTTCTTATATAAGTAAAACCTTTCATAATTTCATAAAAATGGTGGTCTTCATAGGGCAGCCATTCCCAAACCGTGGTGCACCCCCTTATTGATCCAAAGCATTGAATTTAATCAACCTTTATTTCAGACTCAAAAAGGTCCATAAAAACATGTATAACAGACAGACGGACGAAACAGAGAATATCATTATAATAGTCCAAATAAGCAGTTTCTCCAGTGCCTCCAAAGCACAGAGCTGTACAGGATTCGGGTCTGGTCAGGTCTTATAAGAACAATTATGATTTCATTCTGTGAGTCCATGAGCTTCATCATAAATTTGTATACAGCATTTCTTTTTACAGACTGTATGTGTATGTGGTCACGTTAACTGGCACTTTCCCAGCGAGGGACTAAAGAGTACATTTATACATTTTTATATTTTTACTCAAAGTCAATTTTCTACTGTAGACAATCTTTGGAGGCCCCCTTGCTGTCCCTCTGAGGACCCCTAAGGGCATCTTGTTTAAATCTTCAAAAACAATAATTGAAAAATACCTCTTGCTTTGAGGCGAGAATGTTAGCCACTCAACCACAGTCCAATGAATGGATTTTCAAGCCTGCGTTACCAAGTTTCTCAAAGTGCCTCACTGTAGTCATTATTCACTTACGCCATACTGAGTGGTTGTATTGTTGTCCCAGCTGCCCCTTGGGGGAGACTGATGGAAGCGAGGAAAGCAATCCCTCCGACCACCACCAAGTCTCTCAATCACTCTGGCCTATCGTACATGTTTTTACTGGTAGAGGAAGCCGAAGTACCTGGAGGAAACTTACGCAGATAAGGGGAGAGCATGCACACTCCACCTGTCCGGCCATGGATCAACACCGGGACCTTCTAGCTGTGAAGCACAAACGCTAACCACAGTGCCACCCCAGGTGCCCTTTGGGGCATGCCCAGAAGCACTTGAGACTTTTTTTTAAAGTGTAAAACACTTCATTTTCTTGAATTTGATTCTTAAAAATACAATTATTTCTTTTCTTGTGACTCAGTCCAAGTTTAATTTAAAGCTATTGATATAATATGGGGTCAATATCCTATAAGTGAACAGTGTACGTTTAAGTCTTTAGGATTTTTTGCTCTCGAACAACTCAGTGCTCTTGAAGTAGCCCTCAGCTGAAAAAAGGTTGGCGACCCCTGATCTACCTTATCATGATATACATTTGGGAAGAAACCCACAACATACAGTAATAATTCCTGGGCCATTCTTGTCAAGACCCTTGAGTTCTCACTGCGGCCTTTGGCAAAACCTGTGACACAAAAAGGAGAAAGCAAAGGAAACCAAAGAATAATAATCAGACTTCAGACTCACTAGAATGTAGTTTGTACTTAGAGATGTGCTCTCCGCCGTTGACAGAAGCAAAAAGTATTGAATATTCCAGCATCAATAAGTCCTAACACTTATCCCAGAGTTAGCGTTGACTTAAGTTAGAAAAACCTTTTGCCCCCGAGCCTGCGCCAGACACCTTCATAAAACTTCTGACACGTTTGGGCAAATATCCACCAAAACCAAACCACGAACAGTCATCTGGTTTGAAGGACGTGACTTCCACTGTGAAAAATGTCATGGCGTTTGATAGCAGTTTACTGTGGAGGGATCGCTTACAGCAGCCACATGTGCAGAGGCTGTAATGTGGTCGGTGTGACAGGCAGCGTTTGGACTGGAACAACTCGGCCAATCGTTTGTACAAAAGTGAGCAGCGATTGAAAACTTTGATGTGGGTTTTACATGAGGATCTGTTTTATACACGCCACTTAACTGTCTTTAGTGCCGCATGTGGCTGGAGTCGAACAGAGAGTCATATGTGGATGCAATGAGGTGTAAATTGGCAGATCCAAATTTCCAGCTCTACAGTGAGACGTTTGGTATTGGTGAGAGAGGAGAGTTCATCCAGAATCCCAAAATGTGGTGGCTCCATCTCAAGTCTGACCAAAGCAGGCTGAAATGGTGTCCTTTGGCAAGACCCTTTTGGAATTTGATGGTGGGTGGAGAATTATTTCAGAAAGGGATTCAAAATGATCCCTTTTGAGATGACCCACAACTCTTCTTATCAAGTCCACTACCTGTGTACCTAATCTCAATGAAATGAGGAGCACTTACTTACTTACTTAATGGTGAGGGGGACAATAAAGTTTGGGTCGGGGGCCAAATGAGGTCCTCCGATACATTTTTGTTGGCCCTCAGGCTTCTTACTGAGTTAGAAAACCAGAGATGGCACTTTTTAAATGCAAGTTTTACCCTTATAGGTCACACTTTATTTCACACAACCTTTGATGCATAGTGTTTAACAAAATGTAGTCCAATGTAATCTGCTTTGTAACAATCTGTTATAACTTGTACCTGTGTGTTGTACATACACAACAATGAACAATACATACATAACAATGAAATTACTGTAAAAATATGGCAATTTTTAAGAGCAATCATCTTTTTTTCCTAAAAATAAAACCAAAACAAAAAACTGTTGATTGCTGTAGATTTCCACAGGAAATGACCCAAATATCTGTTCAGGGAGTGTCAAGTATAAATGTACGGTTCACGACAGTATCTATTGTACTTCGGACACATGTTCATCTTTGTGCTGAGAAGCTAGTTTCATTTGAGGAGTATCGTGAGGCATCTGAACCTGGAGCTTCATTTAACTCACAAATACTAAGTAGAAATAGACTGACACTACATGGTTATATTTTGAAGAACAAAGACAACGATTGGAACATTGCTTTGGGTTCAACTTCTTTGGAGGAATGAGGTTATTCTCCCTTTTAGGACTTAATTAAATAGCCTAAGACTTACCTTATACTTCAAAGTTCAGCATCAAAGTCGTAGAATTTATAATTTGTCGCCTAATAAGTAGAATAAATTACAAGAATATGAAAAAAACAAAAACCATAAACACATGCATCTGTACTGTACAGCCAGTGTCCCCGTGGCAGCCCATGCATCTGATACATATACAGTGTTATAGCTGTCAATAAGCCTTTGTCTACCATTGTTTTAAACCTCAGACCACATTTTCTCACTTGGAGTCCTGGCTTCATGAATATTCCCTGCATCAGCACATTTCAGAAGGATATTCTAAAGACAGCGATGAAAAGAACAATAACTTGGCCAGGTTAAAGCGGAGTGTATCCTGTTTTATGAAAACTGTTTCTGACAATGTGGCTCAGTGAAGTGTGGAAAATGGAAATAGGCAGATGAAATACATTAAAAACAAAGGTTATTGAATTCAGAAATTGAATTTAGGAAGAATATCAAATTGTTCTCTGCTGGTTTGACCGCGGAGACGCTTTGGAAAGTATGCACCGCACACAGTAATGCGGCGCAGGTTTGAAGCTCAGGTTGGTCTTTCAATACAAGAAGAAACAAACAAACGTTGATATTTAAAACGTTCTTCGCCTGCAGACAAACCGTCTTAAACACATCCCAGTTGTTCGACTTAAACTATTGCAAGATGGCGGATGACACCTTTCCAACTCAACAATGATGTGGAAAGAGGGGCACAGTGAGGGTCCAGGTTTGTGAATGTGAAGGCTCTTTCTGTCCCAAACCCTCCACAGAAAGAGCCTTGGTTGTCTCCAGATGCTACTGTTTCCCCGATCAACTCAAAACAACAGACAAACCTGCAGCTCGCCCTAAATCCGGATCCATATCAGATCGATGGGTCCCTTGGCGCTGCAATGTATCATGGGTCGCCTTTACGTTCGATCACAGTGGTCTCTACAAAGCTCCTTGTTTTGTAAGTTTTGTGGTAAGAGGCTCTGTCAGCAGTGAAAACCTACCAAACAATGGATCATGAGGGTTCAGGAGACCACTGTCAAGGAAGGTACTGTCATACAGCTACACTACAAGGTCAATACGCACACATATTTACTTTTTTTTTTTGCATAAAAAGTTGCATAATGCACATTTAAGGTTGTAAAAATAAATACATTACACTCAGTGAATGCAGGAAAGTAAACTAATAAGCAAATATTAAAGTCCACAATACATTTTCGAACAGACTGATTGCGAGTCCACTTGCGGGCCAGATTGGACGCTCTTGTCAGCCGGAGTTGGCCCGCGGGCCGCCTATGAATCTATAGCGAGCAAATTAAAAGTTGTTTGTTGTTGTTCAAACACATTCCCATCTTTCCTAATAGATTTCTAGCATCGCAATTCTTCACAAGGATGAGTTCATCTCATTTCAATGTTCACGGAGTATTAAAGCAGTACTAAGTAACTTGTTAACCTTAAAAAAATCCTTTCCGCAGTCCCTCTGGGGGTAATACAAGTGTTAATGGGATGATTGGAGGGTCTTCTCCCCCTGGTGTATCTGGCCAGAAAACCACAATTGCAACTTGACTGCCACCGGACCGGAGCCACCAATACACACTAATGGAATCACGAAGAAGAAGCTAACAGGCTAACGGGCAAAGCTAACTGCGGGCTAGTGTCACTTTAAACAGTATTTACAGCCAAGTTTGAGTGAAAAAACAAATTCCATTGTGTAATTGGATGTACAATATCCCTCTCTCCCTTCACCTTTTCTGTCAGCGTAGTATTTACTCTCACGGGCGATTAGTAAGTTATAAAAATTGCAACTTCCTACGACACCTGCAGTTGCGCTTATGGCCTCTAGGGGCAAGAGTTACTTAGTACTGTTTTAAAAGGAATAGGCCACCGTTTTTTCATACCGAGTTATGTTCTTACCTGAGCTTAGACGAGTTGATACGTAACTGTCCTGTCAATGTAGTAAAGTCGAAGTGCCCCATATAGTACCCCTTTTTATCCACTTAGAAAATCAACATGTTTAATATTGTGTGACTATACTTGGGGAGAGGAGTTGAGGAGAGGCTTTGCGTGATTGAGTGCACGCGTAAAGACCGGACAGGTACACATCAACTCGTCTAAGCTAAGGTAACAACATATCTCAGTATGGAAAAACGGTGGCCTGTTCATGGTCCATGGTTTCATCACAACATAGCTGTTATATTCTCAACATTTTCACTATGTTGGTCACTATGAGATTCCTCCGTGTAGTTTCCCCTTATGTTTGACCTTAAAGCTGTCAGATAAATCAGGCTTTGAGTTTGTTTTTTGTGTGAAACGTGAGCCAGGCTTGGGCGGCACAGGTGTGTAACGTGATAGATGTGTTCGTCTTACCAGAACGCCCACGGATTAAAGCCGAGCCTTAGCCAACGCCGCGCTCCGCCGTAATGAGCCGCAAGACGAATGAGCCGCCGGGGCCATTTTTCAAGTCAGGGTTAAAAACAGCGACGCGGGGTTTACTTTTAGACCAAAGCCTGACTCACAAAGGAGCAAACGGGAGCGCGGCCACATCACAGGAGCAGGCGCATTGTTCTGCGAGAATCTGAGACGGAGATGGCAGCTTTAGTGTGGCTCAGGAAGAGTTTGATGATCGGGGATGATGAATGGCAAGAGTAGGATGAATGGCAATTGTTGGGTATAGCATTTTCAAACGGACTGGCTCAAGAGTTGCCAATTTTCAAATAAATACAGTACAATTCAGATTGTGCTGAGTGGTATGGTAAATTAAGGCCAGACACAGCTGGTGCATATATATATAAAAAATGAATTTAGTGATTGAAACTTTTCATTATGTCCATTGCTAACATAAATGTAAGACAAAATGTTCTCTACAAAAAATTCTCTCGTTTAACCTTTTCACGTGGAAATAAGGCAATTTAACAGGAGATACACAGAGCAAGGCTTATTTTGTTGACATATTAGCTACAAACAATTAGTCAGAGGATTTTAGATATCTCACTTAGTCTGTGACTAAACTCAGTTTTACTGAAGAAATCTGTGGAGGCCCATTGAGTTGCCTTGTGTACAAAATGTGCGGTGTATATAAAGTTGCCTCCTTGCCTTGCCAAAGAAAAATCAATTTATGCCAATAGTTTTGTTCAGGTTTTTCATCAAAACATTGATGCAAAGTGGGACCGTTACCGGGCTAGACATCCAAAGCAGGACTGGAACTTTGTTTAGCCAATAAAATCTGGAAAAGTTTTATATCAATCCAATCACAAACCACGTGATCACAACAGGAAGACGGAATTAACCACTATTAAAATATATATATATATTTTCTAAATGTACTTAAGAATGGCTGATGACTAAAATCACAAGTGATATTTAGGGGACAAGCAATTCATTTTCTCTCAGGAGAGGTTTTTTCCATAGTTGTTTATTGGGTGCTACGAATGTCTATCATATGTGTCTGCACGTGGCCACAGCCCATCGTATCATTGTATCAGATCTAAAGCTTGATCGAGAGAGTTGGATCCGTAAATAAACTTTTTTCCTTTATCCGCAAATAAACTACAAGCTTCCGTATGTCAAATTGCGTGTCATTGTCCTTGTTCTGTGATTGTTCCCAAATCCATGTGAAAATGTCAGCCATGGTCCCCAGACTGCAGTGCAGTTTGAAATGATTCGAGCGCACACAGCAGTCTGGAGTTAGCCAGGTTACCTGCGTAGATCTTGGTGCTTCATTTTCTTTATGTTGCCGTCAATCAAACTTTTTTTGTCCCATTCCAAATGTACATGGACTGAAACAGCCATTGTGCAAGTGTATTGAATTTTCCTACGTTTAGAAAATCTGAACCGAGTACCATTCAAAACTATTCATTTCCTTGTTTACAAAATACACAGCATGACCATGACACCATAACCGGCTTTTCTGATCGGTCCATACGGAATTTGAGGGAATTACCCCTGATCCCAGATACACGTCTTTGTAAAGAATAGGAAAAGAGTGCTGTAGTAAATTGTAAATAGCGCCTTTATCATTTAAATTATCAAAACATTTAAAATCATTTTTTTTGATATACAATTTCTATATTTTTGGAAAAGTGAAGTATCTTGACATAATCCCGTGCCCTGTGACTGCTTTGGAGGTCTAGACCACAACGTTTTGAACCTCTGGGCTTGTAGAATTACAATAGAGGGATGATAATGAGATGCCAGTAAAATGATATTCCAGAGCAGCCACTGAAATCTAACATCGAGGCTTTGTAGTGAGCCATGTGGCGTGAGGAGTAATCGCCAAATACCACGGCACACTACTGCGCACCGCTGCAGTACTCCTCTCTCTGGAAGACAGTGCGGACATCTGTCAGCGAGATGTAGGTCACTGTTCCTCGTGTCGTTCTCTGATTAAAACACAACCTATGCCCCTTCCACAAGTCAGCCTGTCCAAGTTACTCCACACGCTCTGTCTCCCAAAGCGTCCATTGATCTTTCTCCTTTTATCTCCGAGTGGTGCACGACAAAAAAAGTCTTGACAAGATCACAGCTGTATTAGTCATTTAGATTCGATTACATGACAATTGAGAGGATATTTCATAGTTACAGAGCAGGTATTTTGCCTTTTGCAGGCATTCGGTAATGATGTCAAACACATCTTTATCCCTATGTTGCACGTTGTTAGTTAGAAAATACAATATTGAATAATAATTGGCTCGGGGGGGACGGTCTGCTGTGATTTTGTATAGATCTATGGGATGGTTTCTTGAAAAATACAAATAACCCTAATCCTAACCTTAAAGCAGGCCGCCCCTCCTGAGCCGACGATCTAGCAACAACCATAAAATATCCAAGAGAGTTACTTCCTGATCCTCAGAGTGAGCTACCATTGACCCCTCCCACACCACTCCTGTTGCTCCCCTTCGCTGCGCAGGTGTTTTAATCAAGAGAATGAGGGGGAAAAGGTCTGTGCTGCGCCTGTGGCTATAGTGAAGCCACATATGGGTAACGTTGTCATTTCACAGGATTAAAGGGCGAGATGCAAGTTGGCCATTTTACACTCACTACTGCCACCTCAGGTCATACGTGTAACTGCAGCTTCTATATTAAGCCCGTGCAGGACGGCACTTCGGACCCAAAGTAACAACTTTTGAGTGACAGTGCAGGATTTTAGAGGCGGTTGTGGTGAACAGGTCTGAGCTCATTCTACACATTAGGACATGGCTGGGACAAGTAGGGGGAGGAAAATACATAACTTTAACATGTTTAAACTCTGTATAGTCCCTTTAAGATAATCAAGAGGTGGAGAGGTGAGGAAAGCATATCCTGGATACGTAGCACCTAAGGAGGTCAGAACATCCACTGGTGAAGATCCAAAGATTGCTCAAAGATGCGCCAGCAGCTCCCCTGGTATATGTTTTTGATGAGAACATTGCAACATGGTGAAAAATAGAATAAAATAAAGCTCTACAAAGGCAATTTTACGTAATTCCCCACCTTTAAACCACTGTTTTCTGCCAATCACACAGTGGGACTATAGAGGAATGTTTTAATCTTTACTCATGGCTCAAAACTCCCCACTGTTCACTGCAGGTACAGTAATGTGACTGGGAGCGACAAGGAAAATCACTCTGCCAACATGTGAAGTCAGACGGAAAGGGCACGGGTGGTACAGCGGTGGCACCTGGGACAGCCAGACGATCCCGGGCCGGTGTGGAGTTTGCATGTTCTCCCTGTATCTGCGTATCTACTAAAAACATGTTCAAATTTCTGGAATTTCTCACATTTCTGCCTAAATTGTTCATAAATTTGCTCTGCTCTTTATTTAAATCACAAGAATGAGTAAACAGTGTCAGCTTAAACTAAAACCACCCAAACAATGACATGTGCTCATATCTTTATGGGCCATAACATGTAAACATTCACTGGACAGCGTAGAATAAGTAAGTGAACCTCCTGGCTAAGGATAACTCCAGGAGCTAATTCAACAAATGTATCCAATGGGTTCACATACTTTTTCCCTCACACTATATTTATTTCTTCAAAACAACAGCAGTTCTCATATTGGAGGTTAGTGAATGGAGGTTGCATTGAACTGAAGATTTCAACTTCCTGCAGGGTTGGGAGTGAGATCATCACATGCGTGCTTCCTCAGCCGCCACATGACTTTACACAACAGAAGACTGGATTACACCAAACTGTCAGTCCATCTCACACTGACCGCAGTAACAGATGGCCGTTCATTACTACGAGCCCCCTCGCTCCGCCCCCCCCCCCCCCCCCCCCCCCCCTAAGCTCCTTAGACTTTTTTCAACGCTTACCACTAATTTAGGTCTTTTCAGCAAAGCAATCATGCTCCACCCGTAAACATACAAAGAGACTTGGAAAGCTATACCGCCAATTGTGCGACATATATTTGCATACTATTGAAGTTGTTGGTGACATAGAGCGAGAGAAAATACAGATACGTCTCAATGAATTATTTTTATTTGAAAAAGGCGACCAAAATATATATGTAGTTTGTGCTTCTTTTTCTTCAGATATATATATATATATTTTAAATACATTTTTGGGGGATTTTCGTCGGAAATATTAGGATTTTCATTATTACAAGTTTTGTTTCTCGTAACTTAGGTCACAACTGAAATATAACTAAGTGCTTACAGTACTCAGGTAACAGCAGTGAATGTAAAATTGTCTCGTGTAAAGCCCTTTGTGATCATGTCTGTGTGAGGTGCTACTCTTTCTTTTTTCTTTCTTTCTTTTCTCTCTTTCTTTCTTTCTTTCTTTCTTTCTTTCTTTCTTTCTTTCTTTCTTTCTTTCTTTCTTTCCCCCTACCTTCCCTCCTTCTGTCCTTTCGTTCCTTTTTTCCTTCCTTTCTTGCCCCATCCTTCCTTCCTTCCTCCCTC